>NC_034193.2:21568023-21896475 GCF_002021735.2 Oncorhynchus kisutch
TCTCTCTCTTCCCTCCCCCCTCACTCTCTCTTCCCCCTCACTCTCTCTCTCTCTCCCTCTCACTCTCTCTCTCTCTCTCCCTCACTCTCTCTCTCTCTCTCTCCCCCTCACTCTCTCTCCCCCTCACTCTCTCTCCCCCTCACTCTCTCTCTCTCTCCCCCTCACTCTCTCTCCCCCTCACTCTCTCTCCCCCTCACTCTCTCTCCCCCTCACTCTCTCCTCTCTCTCTCTCTCTCTCTCTCTCTCTCCCCCTCACTCTCTCTCCCCCTCACTCTCTCTCCCCCTCACTCTCTCTCTCGCTCTCTCTCTCTACATGTATTTCTCTCTATCATTTAATTGACTACCTTCACTACTTTTCATTTTCTATTTATTCTTATTTCTTGATTTACCCCCTCCCTCTTTCCTCAGGCTGTTCTCTCCCATGCATGACCCTAGCCCCTCCCCCGAGCCACAGGCAGAGAGTGAAAGATGAGGTGACTCAGGGCTCAGAGAAAGACAGAGAAACACACAGACCGAGATGAGTTCTATAGAAGACCATTGGACACAGACTGTGAGCTGGACAAATGGCGTAAAGGATCACGACGGAAAAGGCTTAAACACACCAGGAGAGATTTGTTATGAGTGGAGGACAATTGTCTATTTACACCCACTGTACAACTACTGATAAATAGGCTTTTAATGAACACATGGATACAGACAGACACACACACACAGACACACAGACATTTGACTGGTGATTCTCACACTCCATCTGCTGCCTGGCGGTTACAGTACTGGGAGAAATGCTAACAAGAATCTTGAGATTGTAATGCTGCTACCCATACAGAGATGTAAGCCCATGGATATACTAAAGGTGGTGTTGGGTACCTCTAATAAACAATACAGGCCCTATTCTTATCCTGAATTCATGCGCAAACTCTGACGCGCAATTAGAGCATGGGATGGAAGCTGTTGTTGGAATGTCTAAAAGTCCGAATATGGTCCTAAAATGGAAAAGTACATGACATTTTAAGTTAAAGTAAATAGTTTAAAAAAAAACTTTATACTGAGGTCAGTTTATTCCCTAATTCCCTAGTGATTTCCCAACAAGCTTTCTACTTATTTTACTAACTCTGAGTAACAATATAGCTTACATGTAAAAATGGATTCACAGATCCAAATCATTTAATTTGTTTCGTACCAAGTGCTGATTGCAATCATTCATTTCAAACGGACCAGAGTATTATTGATAGTTAATCATCCAGATCTGTGTGTGTAACGACGAATACTCAAAAAATATTCCAAAACATAGAGTCGTAATATGTCATTTTTACTATGATAGTTATTATCTTTAGAAAGGCCCGTCCGGAGTATGTAGGAGAGGTACAGAGGAGATTCAAATGTTGGTTTGTTTTTTCCTGAGACATGACTGTATTGGAGTCCACAGCCATGACTCAGGGTTATGCTTATGAACTCATGTCATTTTTACACTACAAAAGCTGTTTGTCATTCATTCATGATGACGATGTTTACGACTGTACCAGGGATGTGAGCGTCTTTTGTCCCATGTCGACTTTCACACACACACACAGGTGCAGCGATCAAAACAAAAAAAAAGGGCTTTTACTGCGCGTCTGTCAGTCTATACGGTATGTCTGGTTCCCTAAGGCCTTCTCCCTCTGTAAGTGTGTGTCTGTTTGTGTCGATCTGTCAGCCTGCTGGTTACTCATGATTCTTTCCCCACCCTCTGTCCCTCTCTCATATGCCTTCTCCACAACTCAACGCCAGTTTTCTAACGGTTCCCGAAAATGTAGAGATGTATATTTTGCACCAGTTGACAATCCTAACTTTGCCCTATTTCATAAACTCCTCTCCAGGATCTCAAGAGAAATCTTTTTTCAGATCCACACATTTCAGAAGAACACGTTCAGACACACACAGAGACACACACACAGAGACACACACACAGAGACACACACACAGAGACACACACACAGAGACACACACACAGAGACACACACACAGAGACACACACACAGAGACACACACACAGAGACACACACACACAGAGATACACACACAGAGATACACACACACACACACACACAGGCTCTTTTAGGTTCCTTTTTTAATATTGCCTTCAGTGAAATGCACTGTAAGATGAGGAATACACTCAAACTCTGTACACATCCTTTATAGGCCTATATGATATAGTGATAATGACAAGTATGATAAAGACGACAACAAAAAACATAAATTATAGTATAATTTTAAAACAATTATTATATTAATCATTAGGTATATGTAAAAAAATATATATAATTTTAAAAAAAATAACACTACAGAATCTCTGTCTTCCAAATAGTGTGAGAAATGATTTGAAGCTACTTGTTTTGTTTTCTCTTTATTTATTGTTTCGGTGCTTTCTATACTGCTCGACTTGTTCTACCATTACCCACGTCATCCTCCCTGTGAAACTCCTACACATCAACACACACCCTTCACTTCTTTAGGGTTGTTGCCTTTCAACAACCTTCTGATGGAAATGATTGAGCGGTAGTGTAGGAAGCATTAGGTCCTATGTTTTAAAGAGTATTTTAGGACTAGTAATATAAACATACGATGACTATTTACAGTATGAGCAAATGTATGCAGCGATAAGAGGTATTTATGAAGTTATGTTCAAAATGAAATGCAGAAATATACTGATATGATAGAGTTATAACTAAGGTGTTGAAATAAATGCTGAATAAACTATTGAACTCTATTGATATTTTTTCCCTCTCTGAATCCAAGGCTTCTAGGTTCACATAAAGATTCAATCTAGACTGCCCTGTTATGATTGACTCATTTATCAGTGTCTCCTTCTCCCAGCCAACCAGGGGTCTTACGCCATATTGTTCTCATGTTCAGGATGAATTCAGATCTGGCAGGAATGAGGAAAAGCCGGCCACATGAGGTACTTGGGTTCATCTGTTGTGGTCATACAGTGTAGGAGGAAGGGTGGGTCTTTAAGAAGTGGGTAATCAGAGGGGAGAAAGAGAGTAACTCAATAGGGGTAAACGAGAAGTCGTTCCCTGACACACTTGGACGGGTCCTTCTGCAGTGGGTTGCAAGGACCCACTGCATCAGGGAAACTCCCACTCCCACTTTGCACCCAAGTAGTGTGGCCCGAGAGCAGGGCGGCATAGTCTCTCCAAACAGACAAATCCCAAGTCTCAACACAGAATGGAGTGTTGCAAAAGTGCACAGGGTGAAGGCGACAGTTCGCGGGGGCCACCCGTCACTCACACACTAATAAGCTCCCATGACGCAGTGCCACATTGACACACAACGCTGTGACCAGTAGAGGGTCAAAATTAACTTCTACAATTCATTAGCACCATATTGAGAGAGGTGAGGGAGGGAGGGAAGGAGAGTAAGGGAGGGAGGGAAGGAAGGAGAGGGAGGGAAGGAGAGGAGGAGGAGGAGGATGAAGTTTCTTCCAGCTGTTTTTGTAATAGACGAAGAGTTGTAAGAGTTGTGGAGAGAGAGAGGGAAATAGTGAGCGAGCAAGAAGGGGTAGGCGAAACTAATCATCTTACATACGGAGTATTAAGGAAACCACGAGGAGAGTAAAGGAGGGATGGGGAGACTTGGATAGCAACAGCAGAAAGGAGCAAGAGAAATTTGACCAACGGTGGAATGAGCATTAGGATGGAACAGCCCTGCTGACAGAAGAGGAGAGAAAGGTGAGAACCTTCTTTTCCCCTTGCCCATCAATCGTTGTGTGATTTTCATGCAAATTCACTGTCTCTGTCTTACTTTCGTTGGATCTGCCTTGGTGACTCAGTCTTTCAGATCACACTGGTGTGTGTAACTTTAAGTGCCAGGGAAAATTGGGTCAGTGAGTGAGGAGTGAGGAACATGTGTTGTGGGAGAGGCATTCGGAGAGAAAAGAAAGACGGAGAGAAAGTCGGAACGGCCCTAGAACTAGCAAGTGGCCACTTGAGTAGTCACTGGTGATTCAGAGGGAGACATGTAAGTGATGGATTCTCCCCGGCATGGTTTTATTTTGTCACGTTTGAATGAGGACTTGATCCTTGTAATGATTGAATGCAACTTGAATGTATTTTTCTTTGAATTATAGTCTATAATACTGTTCAGTGTTGTGAAACTGAGCCAAGACAAACTAGCTAATTGATGCTTAAACACCCCAGTCCCCTACCCACCTTACCTCGGCATGCTGAGGAAGAGATGGGGTAGAGACAGATATGTAATACAACAAAGTCGCTATAGTGGGACCATATCTAAAATCGAACAACAATCCTGTGACATTTATCAACAGTAGGCCTTCTGTACTGTTATATCATGGCATAGAAGACCAGCTGAGGGAGGGAGATGGTAGATAAGCACAGCAGCAAGGGGGAGAACGTTTCAGAGACAAAACCTTGGTTCTTCTCTTCCCTCTGCGTTAGTCTTGTGATGAGGTGCGGTTAGTCAGTTTCACACAGAGTAAATTATCACTCAGCCAACAAAGTGCCAATGTGTTAGGGAGATAAATAAGCCAGTAAGTGTCTGAGTGCTTGTGTGCTTGTGCATGAATCAGATTTTTTTATCTTGTACTGTTCAAAGTACCTCCTATACTGACACAGCCTCATATCTTTTCCCTCAGTTGGGATATCACAAAGCTTTGGCTTAGAACTACAGTAGGCATATTATCTGATTTGCTAAACCCAAACTCTCTCCCCTCGCACTTTGTTGTCATGTTTCCATGAGCGTGGACGTGTGAGAGTAGAAGATGGCTCGGGCTAATAGTGAGGGAGGCCGTTAGTCAGAGCCAGGGAAATATGACCTTTCCCTCCCTGTTTATTTTGGGACAGCAGCAGGAAGAATGTCGGAGCGGGTGTTCTATTCCTGCTGTTAGATTCCAGTCTATAAATTCCAGTCTCGGAATGACACTCCCCTTACTCACGATGGGTTCAGAGCAGAGGAGGCTGACGTGAGGCACTAATAGAAGGATGGGCTCATTGTAAAGGCTGGAATGGAATTCATGGAACGGAGTCAAACATGTGGTTTCTACGCATTTGATACCATTCCATTTATGCCATCCCAGCCATTACAATGAGCCTGTCCTCCTATAGCTCCCCCCACCAGCCTCCTCTGGTTCAGCTAGTATATCATAGATGTAAGCAATGTAATGTATAAATAATGTTGCAGCTGGCTCCAGTTCCGAAGGCTCAGTGTAGGAGCTGTTTTGTAGCTGTTTGTTGCATTATCGATTTCAATGAGATTCTGTATATCCAAATCACATCGTATTTCATATTCAATTTGAGTAGATTCTGTACAAATCTGTACTAATTATGTCATCGAGCCATTAAGTTTGATCACTGGCATGTACATTTCAGATTCAAGAGCCAAATGCTTATATTTAAAAGATACGTGTGTATCTGTTGATATTGTAGTGAATGGGGGGGCAGGGAAGTGAACACGGGTTGCTGGCGTAAAAGGTAAACACCCTACGCATCGAGCCAATAGGTATAACCCACTTGGTAAGAATTGTAATGTGGCTCATTTAGCTGCACTGACCCTTACTATCAGGGAGGCAAATCCCGTGCTTCGACTGCTCAGCCCCCTCATGTCCCGGGCCGTGCCTTCCGATGGCCCCACGGCTAGTGGTGTAAAAAGTACCCAAGTTGTCAAACTTGAGTAAAAGTAAAGATACTGTAAGGGTTTTCTGACGAAGAGGAGTAGTATGAAGGATTGGAGGACCAAAACGCAGCGTGGTAAGTGTTCATGTTTTTGAATGAATAATGAACACTGAACAAAACAATAAACGTTAAGTAAATCAAAACGAAACAGTCCCGTGTGGCACAGACACCAACACGGAAAAAATAAACACCCACAACTCAAAAGTGAAACCAGGCTACCTAAGTATGATTCTCAATCAGGGACAACGATTGACAGCTGCCTCTGATTGAGAACCATACAAGGCCGAACACAGAAATCCCAAATTATAGAAAAACGAACATAGACAACCCACCCAACTCACGCCCTGACCATACTAAAACAAAGATATAATAACAGAACTACGGTCAGAACGTGACAGATACCTTAATAGAAAATGTCTCAAGTGAATGTGAAAGTCACCCAATAAAACACTACTTGAGTAAAAGTCTAAAAGCATTTGGTTTTAAATATACTTAAGAATAAAAAAGTAAATGGACTTGCTAAAATATGTTGAAGTATCAAAGTAAAAGTATTAATCATTTCAAATTCCATATATTATGCAAACCAGACAGCACAATTTGTATATATATATATTTTTTATTTACAGATAGCCAGGGGCACACTCCAACACTTAGACATTAATTTACAAATGAAGTATTTATGTTTAGGTAGTCTGCCAGATCAGAGGCAGTAGGGATGACCAGGGGTGTTCTCTTGATAAGTGCGTGAATTTGACTATTTTCCTGTCAAAATGTAACGAGTACTTTTGGGTGTCAGGGAAAATGAATGGAGTAAAAAGTACATTCTTTTCTTTAGGAATGTAGTGAAGTAAAAGTAAAAGTAGTCCAAATATAAATAATAAGATAAAGTACAGACGCCGAAAAAAAATGACTTCAGTAGTACTTTAAAGTACCTTTACACCACTGCCCACTTCTGACAACAATGTATAGAACTACGGTCCAGGGATGCAAACCCGGGTTGCTGGTATGAAAGGCAAACACCCTACACATCGCGCCAATAGGGTTAACCCACTTGGTTGGAGTTGTAACACGGCACAGTACTTCACATAATGATGAAATCCCTGTGAAAGTACTGAAGGTTGTTTATGATCTTTTCCTCTGCTCATCAAAGACATACCGAAAAATGTCGACGCTCCCTAGAGAACCCCACGAGGACTCCAGGATGCAGAGCTTCTGGATGGTGAGGAGGAAGTTACAGATATGAATATAAACATGAACCTTTTTACAACAGTTCATGGCTACCGATAACGGATTTTCTATGTGTTCTTATAATAGGAGAGTTGATTCTATAGCAATACCTCTTTCTGCAGTTCCTCCTGATCCTGATCTACTCTTCTCTCCGCCATCCCTCTCTCCCCCTCTTCCTCCCCAGCCAGGGAACTATGAGCGAACCGTCCGACGCACTGACCAGTCCTTCCATGCATGTAAAGATATCATGGCCTGTTTCAATGAGAGGGCCAACGTAGAGAAGCAGTACGCCCAGCAGCTCAGTGAGTGGGCAGCAAGTGGAAGGCCATAGTAGACGCCCGTAAGTGAAGGAGAACCAAGGAGAACTTCAGGACTGGACTTCTATACTATAGCACTTATTATAAACTGTCAAAATGATGAACAAATACACTATGCCAAATCCTCCTACCTGGTCTTTGTATTATCAATCAGGCTGTTCTCATAGACTAGACGTAACATATTAAACGGAAACCCGGGACACTCAAATGAGTATGATACAGTATGGTACGTTTGGTATGGATACATAAGACAGAAGTTTACAAAATAACACAAATGTCTAGCAACCCAAAGGATGCGTGTTCGAATTTCATCACAGACAACTTTTGCATTTGAGATAATTAGCAACTTTGTAACTCCTAACGCAAACGTCTAGCAATCTAAAGGTTGTGTTCGAATCTCATCAAGAACAACTTTAGCATTTTAGATAAATAGCAACTTTGCAACTCCTTATTACTTTTTAGCTACTTTGCATCTACTTAGCATGCTAGCTAACCCTAACCCTAACCTTAACCCTTTAACCTAACTCCTAAACCTAACATTAACCTTACCCCTAACCTAGCTAACATTACCATTAGCGACTTAGCAACCTAGTTAATGTTAGTCACAACAAATTTGAATTCATAACATATCATACGTATAGCAAATTACTGACATATTGTACAAATTGCAATTTGTAACACATTGTAATTGTAATGCGTAACATATCATAAGAAATGGTTGATGGATATCCACAAATGAATGCATACCATACCAAACGTAACATATCACAGTAAATTGAGTGTCTCCTCATTTTCGTTTACTATGTTACGTTTACCCCTGAGTCCAGGTTGCATCAATCTAATTAGTTATCAATCCCTAATCAGTTAAAAGTCTTCTCTCTCTTTTATCTTTCCCTTTCTCTTCTCTATCACCCTAGGCCGCTCTATGGCTCCCTCATGAGGGCGTGGCAGTGCTCGTGGCAGTGTTTCTCTCCTCCGCTGAGCGTCTATCCATTCTCCATTCCTCTATCTCCCAGTCCCTCGTTACTGAGGAGGGGGACAGAGTAAAGAGCTGGCAGAAGGATACCTTCCCTAAGAAGATATTCTGTGGATTCCGTGAGACCCACGAAAACGAGACAGGGTTTGCACGCGCTCAGAAGCCCTGGGCCAAGAGGCTGGGAAAGGTTACAAAACCCATATGTTAGGTGTACATTACATCTCATGAACTGACCAAATGGGCCCGCATTTGTGTGCGTGGTGGGATTGTACTTCACATCCCTATTGCTTNCCCCCTCACTCTCTCTCCCCCTCAACTCTCTCTCCCCCTCACGCTCTCTCTCGATCCTCTCACTCTCTCTCTTCCCTCTCCCCCTCACTCTCTCTCCCCGCTCACTCTCTCTCTCTCTCCCTCTCACTTCTCTGCTCTCTCTCTCCCCTGCACTCTCTCTCTCTCTCTCTCCCCCTCACTCTCCTCTCCCCCTCAACTCTCTCTCCCCAATCACATCTTCTCTCTTCTCTCTCCCCTCACTCTCTCTCCCCCTCAGCTTCATCTCTCCCCTCTCACTCTCTCTCCCCTCCCCTCTTCTGCTCTCTCTCTCTCTCTCTCTCTCTCTCTCCCCCTCACTCTCTCTCCCCCTCACTCTCTCTCCCCCTCACTCTCTCTCTCGCTCTCTCTCTCTACATGTATTTCTCTCTATCATTTAATTGACTACCTTCACTACTTTTCATTTTCTATTTATTCTTATTTCTTGATTTACCCCCTCCCTCTTTCCTCAGGCTGTTCTCTCCCATGCATGACCCTAGCCCCTCCCCCGAGCCACAGGCAGAGAGTGAAAGATGAGGTGACTCAGGGCTCAGAGAAAGACAGAGAAACACACAGACCGAGATGAGTTCTATAGAAGACCATTGGACACAGACTGTGAGCTGGACAAATGGCGTAAAGGATCACGACGGAAAAGGCTTAAACACACCAGGAGAGATTTGTTATGAGTGGAGGACAATTGTCTATTTACACCCACTGTACAACTACTGATAAATAGGCTTTTAATGAACACATGGATACAGACAGACACACACACACAGACACACAGACATTTGACTGGTGATTCTCACACTCCATCTGCTGCCTGGCGGTTACAGTACTGGGAGAAATGCTAACAAGAATCTTGAGATTGTAATGCTGCTACCCATACAGAGATGGTAAGCCCATGGATATACTAAAGGTGGTGGTTGGGTACCTCTAATAAACAATACAGGCCCTATTCTTATCCTGAAATTCATGCGCAAACTCTGACGCGCAATTAGAGCATGGGATTGGAAGCTGTTGTTGGAATGTCTAAAAGTCCGAATATGGTCCTAAAATGGAAAAGTACATGACATTTTAAGTTAAAGTAAATAGTTTAAAAAAAAAACTTTTATACTGAGGTCAGTTTATTCCCTAATTCCCTAGTGATTTCCCAACAAGCTTTCTACTTATTTTACTAACTCTGAGTAACAATATAGCTTACATGTAAAAATGGATTCACAGATCCAAATCATTTAATTTGTTTCGTACCAAGTGCTGATTGCAATCATTCATTTCAAACGGACCAGAGTATTATTGATAGTTAATCATCCAGATCTGTGTGTAACGACGAATACTCAAAAAATATTCAAAACATAGAGTCGTAATATGTCATTTTTACTATGATAGTTATTATCTTTAGAAAGGCCGTCCGGAGTATGTAGGAGAGGTACAGAGGAGATTCAAATGTTGGTTTGTTTTTTCCTGAGACATGACTGTATTGGAGTCCACAGCCATGACTCAGGGTTATGCTTATGAACTCATGTCATTTTACACTACAAAAGCTGTTTGTCATTCATTCATGATGACGATGTTTACGACTGTACCAGGGATGTGAGCGTCTTTTGTCCCATGTCGACTTTCACACACACACACAGGTGCAGCGATCAAAACAAAAAAAAAGGGCTTTTACTGCGCGTCTGTCAGTCTATACGGTATGTCTGGTTCCCTAAGGCCTTCTCCCTCTGTAAGTGTGTGTCTGTTTGTGTCGATCTGTTTGTCAGCCTGCCTGGTTACTCATGATTCTTTCCCCACCCTCTGTCCCTCTCTCATATGCCTTCTCCACAACTCAACGCCAGTTTTCTAACGGTTCCCGAAAATGTAGAGATGTATATTTTGCACCAGTTGACAATCCTAACTTTGCCCTATTTCATAAACTCCTCTCCAGGATCTCAAGAGAAATCTTTTTTCAGATCCACACATTTCAGAAGAACACGTTCAGACACACACAGAGACACACACACAGAGACACACACACAGAGACACACACACAGAGACACACACACAGAGACACACACACAGAGACACACACACAGAGACACACACACAGAGACACACACACAGAGACACACACACACAGAGATACACACACAGAGATACACACACACACACACACACAGGCTCTTTTAGGTTCCTTTTTTAATATTGCCTTCAGTGAAATGCACTGTAAGATGAGGAATACACTCAAACTCTGTACACATCCTTTATAGGCCTATATGATATAGTGATAATGACAAGTATGATAAAGACGACAACAAAAAACATAAATTATAGTATAATTTTAAAACAATTATTATATTAATCATTAGGTATATGTAAAAAAATATATATAATTTTAAAAAAATAACACTACAGAATCTCTGTCTTCCAAATAGTGTGAGAAATGATTTGAAGCTACTTGTTTTGTTTTCTCTTTATTTATTGTTTCCGGTGCTTTCTATACTGCTCGACTTGTTCTACCATTACCCACGTCATCCTCCCTGTGAAACTCCTACACATCAACACACACCCTTCACTTCTTTAGGGTTGTTGCCTTTCAACAACCTTCTGATGGAAATGATTGAGCGGTAGTGTAGGAAGCATTAGGTCCTATGTTTTAAAGAGTATTTTAGGACTAGTAATATAAACATACGATGACTATTTACAGTATGAGCAAATGTATGCAGCGATAAGAGGTATTTATGAAGTTATGTTCAAAATGAAATGCAGAAATATACTGATATGATAGAGTTATAACTAAGGTGTTGAAATAAATGCTGAATAAACTATTGAACTCTATTGATATTTTTTCCCTCTCTGAATCCAAGGCTTCTAGGTTCACATAAAGATTCAATCTAGACTGCCCTGTTATGATTGACTCATTTATCAGTGTCTCCTTCTCCCAGCCAACCAGGGGTCTTACGCCATATTGTTCTCATGTTCAGGATGAATTCAGATCTGGCAGGAATGAGGAAAAGCCGGCCACATGAGGTACTTGGGTTCATCTGTTGTGGTCATACAGTGTAGGAGGAAGGGTGGGTCTTTAAGAAGTGGGTAATCAGAGGGGAGAAAGAGAGTAACTCAATAGGGGTAAACGAGAAGTCGTTCCCTGACACACTTGGACGGGTCCTTCTGCAGTGGGTTGCAAGGACCCACTGCATCAGGGAAACTCCCACTCCCACTTTGCACCCAAGTAGTGTGGCCCGAGAGCAGGGCGGCATAGTCTCTCCAAACAGACAAATCCCAAGTCTCAACACAGAATGGAGTGTTGCAAAAGTGCACAGGGTGAAGGCGACAGTTCGCGGGGGCCACCCGTCACTCACACACTAATAAGCTCCCATGACGCAGTGCCACATTGACACAACGCTGTGACCAGTAGAGGGTCAAAATTAACTTCTACAATTCATTAGCACCATATTGAGAGAGGTGAGGGAGGGAGGGAAGGAGAGTAAGGGAGGGAGGGAAGGAAGGAGAGGGAGGGAAGGAGAGGAGGAGGAGGAGGATGAAGTTTCTTCCAGCTGTTTTTGTAATAGACGAAGAGTTGTAAGAGTTGTGGAGAGAGAGAGGGAAATAGTGAGCGAGCAAGAAGGGGTAGGCGAAACTAATCATCTTACATACGGAGTATTAAGGAAACCACGAGGAGAGTAAAGGAGGGATGGGGAGACTTGGATAGCAACAGCAGAAAGGAGCAAGAGAAATTTGACCAACGGTGGAATGAGCATTAGGATGGAACAGCCCTGCTGACAGAAGAGGAGAGAAAGGTGAGAACCTTCTTTTCCCCTTGCCCATCAATCGTTGTGTGATTTTCATGCAAATTCACTGTCTCTGTCTTACTTTCGTTGGATCTGCCTTGGTGACTCAGTCTTTCAGATCACACTGGTGTGTGTAACTTTAAGTGCCAGGGAAAATTGGGTCAGTGAGTGAGGAGTGAGGAACATGTGTTGTGGGAGAGGCATTCGGAGAGAAAAGAAAGACGGAGAGAAAGTCGGAACGGCCCTAGAACTAGCAAGTGGCCACTTGAGTAGTCACTGGTGATTCAGAGGGAGACATGTAAGTGATGGATTCTCCCCGGCATGGTTTTATTTTGTCACGTTTGAATGAGGACTTGATCCTTGTAATGATTGAATGCAACTTGAATGTATTTTTCTTTGAATTATAGTCTATAATACTGTTCAGTGTTGTGAAACTGAGCCAAGACAAACTAGCTAATTGATGCTTAAACACCCCAGTCCCCTACCCACCTTACCTCGGCATGCTGAGGAAGAGATGGGGTAGAGACAGATATGTAATACAACAAAGTCGCTATAGTGGGACCATATCTAAAATCGAACAACAATCCTGTGACATTTATCAACAGTAGGCCTTCTGTACTGTTATATCATGGCATAGAAGACCAGCTGAGGGAGGGAGATGGTAGATAAGCACAGCAGCAAGGGGGAGAACGTTTCAGAGACAAAACCTTGGTTCTTCTCTTCCCTCTGCGTTAGTCTTGTGATGAGGTGCGGTTAGTCAGTTTCACACAGAGTAAATTATCACTCAGCCAACAAAGTGCCAATGTGTTAGGGAGATAAATAAGCCAGTAAGTGTCTGAGTGCTTGTGTGCTTGTGCATGAATCAGATTTTTTTATCTTGTACTGTTCAAAGTACCTCCTATACTGACACAGCCTCATATCTTTTCCCTCAGTTGGGATATCACAAAGCTTTGGCTTAGAACTACAGTAGGCATATTATCTGATTTGCTAAACCCAAACTCTCTCCCCTCGCACTTTGTTGTCATGTTTTCCATGAGCGTGGACGTGTGAGAGTAGAAGATGGCTCGGGCTAATAGTGAGGGAGGCCGTTAGTCAGAGCCAGGGAAATATGACCTTTCCCTCCCTGTTTATTTTGGGACAGCAGCAGGAAGAATGTCGGAGCGGGTGTTCTATTCCTGCTGTTAGATTCCAGTCTATAAATTCCAGTCTCGGAATGACACTCCCCTTACTCACGATGGGTTCAGAGCAGAGGAGGCTGACGTGAGGCACTAATAGAAGGATGGGCTCATTGTAAAGGCTGGAATGGAATTCATGGAACGGAGTCAAACATGTGGTTTCTACGCATTTGATACCATTCCATTTATGCCATCCCAGCCATTACAATGAGCCTGTCCTCCTATAGCTCCCCCCACCAGCCTCCTCTGGTTCAGCTAGTATATCATAGATGTAAGCAATGTAATGTATAAATAATGTTGCAGCTGGCTCCAGTTCCGAAGGCTCAGTGTAGGAGCTGTTTTGTAGCTGTTTGTTGCATTATCGATTTCAATGAGATTCTGTATATCCCAAATCACATCGTATTTCATATTCAATTTGAGTAGATTCTGTACAAATCTGTACTAATTATGTCATCGAGCCATTAAGTTTGATCACTGGCATGTACATTTCAGATTCAAGAGCCAAATGCTTATATTTAAAAGATACGTGTGTATCTGTTGATATTGTAGTGAATGGGGGGGCAGGGAAGTGAACACGGGTTGCTGGCGTAAAAGGTAAACACCCTACGCATCGAGCCAATAGGTATAACCCACTTGGTAAGAATTGTAATGTGGCTCATTTAGCTGCACTGACCCTTACTATCAGGGAGGCAAATCCCCGTGCTTCGACTGCTCAGCCCCCTCATGTCCCGGGCCGTGCCTTCCGATGGCCCCACGGCTAGTGGTGTAAAAAGTACCCAAGTTGTCAAACTTGAGTAAAAGTAAAGATACTGTAAGGGTTTTCTGACGAAGAGGAGTAGTATGAAGGATTGGAGGACCAAAACGCAGCGTGGTAAGTGTTCATGTTTTTGAATGAATAATGAACACTGAACAAAACAATAAACGTTAAGTAAATCAAAACGAAACAGTCCCGTGTGGCACAGACACCAACACGGAAAAATAAACACCCACAACTCAAAAGTGAAACCAGGCTACCTAAGTATGATTCTCAATCAGGGACAACGATTGACAGCTGCCTCTGATTGAGAACCATACAAGGCCGAACACAGAAATCCCAAATTATAGAAAAACGAACATAGACAACCCACCCAACTCACGCCCTGACCATACTAAAACAAAGATATAATAACAGAACTACGGTCAGAACGTGACAGATACCTTAATAGAAAATGTCTCAAGTGAATGTGAAAGTCACCCAATAAAACACTACTTGAGTAAAAGTCTAAAAGCATTTGGTTTTAAATATACTTAAGAATAAAAAAGTAAATGGACTTGCTAAAATATGTTGAAGTATCAAAGTAAAAGTATTAATCATTTCAAATTCCATATATTATGCAAACCAGACAGCACAATTTGTATATATATATATTTTTTATTTACAGATAGCCAGGGGCACACTCCAACACTTAGACATTAATTTACAAATGAAGTATTTATGTTTAGGTAGTCTGCCAGATCAGAGGCAGTAGGGATGACCAGGGGTGTTCTCTTGATAAGTGCGTGAATTTGACTATTTTCCTGTCAAAATGTAACGAGTACTTTTGGGTGTCAGGGAAAATGAATGGAGTAAAAAGTACATTCTTTTCTTTAGGAATGTAGTGAAGTAAAAGTAAAAGTAGTCCAAATATAAATAATAAGATAAAGTACAGACGCCGAAAAAAATGACTTCAGTAGTACTTTAAAGTACCTTTACACCACTGCCCACTTCTGACAACAATGTATAGAACTACGGTCCAGGGATGCAAACCCGGGTTGCTGGTATGAAAGGCAAACACCCTACACATCGCGCCAATAGGGTTAACCCACTTGGTTGGAGTTGTAACACGGCACAGTACTTCACATAATGATGAAATCCCTGTGAAAGTACTGAAGGTTGTTTATGATCTTTTCCTCTGCTCATCAAAGACATACCGAAAAATGTCGACGCTCCCTAGAGAACCCCACGAGGACTCCAGGATGCAGAGCTTCTGGATGGTGAGGAGGAAGTTACAGATATGAATATAAACATGAACCTTTTTACAACAGTTCATGGCTACCGATAACGGATTTTCTATGTGTTCTTATAATAGGAGAGTTGATTCTATAGCAATACCTCTTTCTGCAGTTCCTCCTGATCCTGATCTACTCTTCTCTCCGCCATCCCTCTCTCCCCCTCTTCCTCCCCAGCCAGGGAACTATGAGCGAACCGTCCGACGCACTGACCAGTCCTTCCATGCATGTAAAGATATCATGGCCTGTTTCAATGAGAGGGCCAACGTAGAGAAGCAGTACGCCCAGCAGCTCAGTGAGTGGGGCAGCAAGTGGAAGGCCATAGTAGACGCCCGTAAGTGAAGGAGAACCAAGGAGAACTTCAGGACTGGACTTCTATACTATAGCACTTATTATAAACTGTCAAAATGATGAACAAATACACTATGCCAAATCCTCCTACCTGGTCTTTGTATTATCAATCAGGCTGTTCTCATAGACTAGACGTAACATATTAAACGGAAACCCGGGACACTCAAATGAGTATGATACAGTATGGTACGTTTGGTATGGATACATAAGACAGAAGTTTACAAAATAACACAAATGTCTAGCAACCCAAAGGATGCGTGTTCGAATTTCATCACAGACAACTTTTGCATTTGAGATAATTAGCAACTTTGTAACTCCTAACGCAAACGTCTAGCAATCTAAAGGTTGTGTTCGAATCTCATCAAGAACAACTTTAGCATTTTAGATAAATAGCAACTTTGCAACTCCTTATTACTTTTTAGCTACTTTGCATCTACTTAGCATGCTAGCTAACCCTAACCCTAACCTTAACCCTTTAACCTAACTCCTAAACCTAACATTAACCTTACCCCTAACCTAGCTAACATTACCATTAGCGACTTAGCAACCTAGTTAATGTTAGTCACAACAAATTTGAATTCATAACATATCATACGTATAGCAAATTACTGACATATTGTACAAATTGCAATTTGTAACACATTGTAATTGTAATGCGTAACATATCATAAGAAATGGTTGATGGATATCCACAAATGAATGCATACCATACCAAACGTAACATATCACAGTAAATTGAGTGTCTCCTCATTTTCGTTTACTATGTTACGTTTACCCCTGAGTCCAGGTTGCATCAATCTAATTAGTTATCAATCCCTAATCAGTTAAAAGTCTTCTCTCTCTTTTATCTTTCCCTTTCTCTTCTCTATCACCCTAGGGCCGCTCTATGGCTCCCTCATGAGGGCGTGGCAGTGTTTCTTCTCCTCCGCTGAGCGTCTATCCATTCTCCATTCCTCTATCTCCCAGTCCCTCGTTACTGAGGAGGGGGACAGAGTAAAGAGCTGGCAGAAGGATACCTTCCCTAAGAAGATATTCTGTGGATTCCGTGAGACCCACGAAAACGAGACAGGGTTTGCACGCGCTCAGAAGCCCTGGGCCAAGAGGCTGGGAAAGGTTACAAAACCCATATGTTAGGTGTACATTACATCTTCATGAACTGACCAAATGGGCCCGCATTTGTGTGCGTTGGTGGGATTGTACTTCACATCCCTATTGCTTGATTACAAGGAAGTCAACTTTATGCCTAACTGTTTCTCTACAGTAGTTTAGTTTTGCTGTAGTCTAAGTTTGGGCACCATTACATTTACATCTCCAAGGCTAGTAGCATGCAAGGCTTACCCGTTGCTGGTAAGATTAGAAGCTAGGTGATAAATTCCTGAACCCTCAAAATATATTTTATGTATCCTACTGTATGCGGCACACCCTATTATAGTGATTGAATTACTCCCAAGGGAGGTGTTATTTTAGAATATGAGTAGTAGGACATGAGGAGTAGAACTGGGTTCAAATATATACAGTGCCTTGCGAAAGTATTCGGCCCCCTTGAACTTTGTGACTTTTGCACGCCCAATTTTTCAGTTTTTGATTTGTTAAAAAAGTTTGAAATATCCAATAAATGTCGTTCCACTTCATGATTGTGTCCCACTTGTTGTTGATTCTTCACAAAAAAATACAGTTTTATATCTTTATGTTTGAAGCCTGAAATGTGGCAAAAGGTCGCAAAGTTCAAGGGGGCCGAATACTTTCGCAAGGCACTGTATATTTGTTAAATGAAATACTTTAGCTGTGCTTGATTGATAAGTCTTTTGCATTGAAACCATTTAAAAAGTCCCAAATCTGCAAACCCCACCCAGTACTTGGCACTCCAAGGCAGTCTAAAGCAAACACTCAAAGTATTTGAAAGGATTAAAGTAGTATTTGAACCCGGATCTGATGAGTCGTGAGTGGCATATTCATGGAAGCAGGGCATACAATGTTTTAACTTTGTTTTGCTTCTTTTTTACCCGTATGTCGTAGCTGGAGAAAGCCCGTGGTTCATACCATAAGGCTTGCCATAAGGAACAGATAGCCATAGACAGAGAGACGCAGGCCAAGGAGAACACAGTGCTGAGTCCTGAGAAACTGAAAAAGATCCAAGACGCTCGAGAGAAGGCCAGTGAGGAGAAAGACAAAGTGAGAAAAACTGAAAGGCTACTAACTCACAACTGCTAAATTTATATTCATTCATCTGAGAGTGTGGGATGCTCAACTAGCCAGATATGGAAATGTTGCACTTCCCTAGCCCATGCCCCCATCTGGTAGACTGTTCTGCGGAATTTTTCCCACATACAGTTTCCTTTTATGGCAGGGGCAAAAATGTGTTATTGTAACCACCATAGTAACCACCTTCCATGTTATTGTTAGGCACCGTCTTTGTTTATCCAGTAGTAAATTATTCTAACTTACACTATATATACAAAGGTATGTGGACACCCCTTCAAATGAGTGGATTCGGCTATTTCAGACACACCCGTTACTGACAGGTGTATAAAATACAGCACACCGCCATGCAATCTCCATAGACAAACATTGGCGGTAGAATGGCTGGTACTGAAGAGCTCAGTGACTTTCAACATGGCACCGTCATAGAATACCACCTATCCAACAAGTCAGTTTGTCAAATTTCTGCCCTGCTAAAGCTGCCCCGGTTAACTGTAAGTGCTGTTATTGTGAAGTGGAAACATCTAGGAGCAACAACGGCTCAGCTGCGAAGTGTTAGGCCACACAAGCTCACAGAACGGGACTGCTGAGAGCTGAAGCGATTAGCGCGTAAAAATAACCGTTCTTCGGGAGCTTCATGAAATGGGTTTGCATGGCTGACCAGCCACACACAAGTCTAAGATCACAATGCCAAGCGTCGACTGGATTGGTGTAAAGCTCGCCGCCATTGGACTCTGGAGCAGAGGAAACGCATTCTCTGGAGGGATGAATCACACTTCACCATCTATCATCCATCCACCAGCTACCTGCCCCAATGCATAGTGCCAACTGTAAAGTTTGATGGAGGAGGTATAATGGCCTGGGGCTGTTTTTCATAGTTCGGGCTAGGCCCCTTAGTTCCAGGGAAGATAAATCTTAACAGCACAGCATACAATGGCATTCTAGACGATTCTGTGCTTCCAACTTTGTGGTAAGAGTTTGGGGAAGGCCCTTTCTTGTTTTCAGAATGACAATGCCCCAGTCCACAAAGCGATGTCCATAAAGAAATTGTTTGTCGAGATCGGTGTGGTAGAACTTGACTTGCCTGCACAGAGCCCTGACCTCAACCTCATCAAACACCTTTGGGATGAATTGGGACGCTGACTGTGAGCCAGGCCTAATCGCCCAAAATTTAGTTCAAAGCCTTCCCAGAAGAGTGGAGACTGTTATTGCAGCAAAGGGGGGACCAAGTCCATGTTAATGCCCATGATTTTGGAATGAGATATTCAACGAGCAGGTTTTTTAAACTTGATTTCTTGTAGTGTACAGTACATAGGGACACTGGCTAAACCAGAAAGGCCCATTCATATACAGTACCAGTCAAACGTTTGGTCACACCTACTCATTCAAGAGTATTTCTTAATTTTTCTATTTTCTACATTGCAAGATAATAGTGAAGACATCAAAACTATGAAATAACACACATGGAATCATATAATAACCAAAAAAGTGTTAAACAAATCTAACCCTTTATCTTTGTTGACAACTTTGCACACTCTTGGCATTCTCTCAACCAGCTTCACCTGGAATGCTTTTCCAACAGTCTTGAAGGAGTTCCCACATATGCTGAGCACTTGTTGGCTTCTTTTCCTTTGCTCTGCAGTCCAACTCATCCCAAACCATCTCAAATGGGTTGAGGGCGGGTGATTGTGGAGGCCAGGTCATCTGATGCAGCACTCCATCACTCTCCTTCTTGGTCAAATAGCCTTTACACAGCTTGGAGGTGTGTCGGGTCATTGTCCTGTTGAAAAACAAATGATAGTCCCACTAAGCCCAAACCAGATGGGATGGCATATCGTTGCAGAATGCTGTGGTAGTGATGCTGGTTAAGTGTGCCTTGAATTCTAAATAAATCACTGACAGTGTCACCAGCAAAGCACCACCATACCATCACACCTCCTCCATGCTTCACAGTAGGAACCACACATGCAGAGATAATCCATTCACCTACTCTCAAATCAAATCAAATTTATTTATATAGCCCTTCGTACATCAGCTGATATCTCAAAGTGCTGTACAGAAACCCAGCCTAAAACCCCAAACAGCAAGCAATGCAGGTGGAGAAGCACGGTGGCTAGGAAAAACTCCCTAGAAAGGCCAATACCTAGGAAGAAACCTAGAGAGGAACCAGGCTATGCGGGGTGGCCAGTCCTCTTCTGGCTGTGCCGGGTGGAGATTATAACAGAACATGGTCAAGATGTTCAATGTTCATAAATGACCAGCATGGTCGAATAATAATAAGGCAGAACAGTTGAAACTAGAGCAGCAGCACAGTCAGGTGGAAGTTGAAACTGGAGCAGCAGCATGGCCTGCATCTCTGCATCTTACAAAGACATGGTGGTTGGAACCAAAAATCTCAAATTTGGACTCATCAGACCAAAGGACAGATTTCCACTGGTCTAATGTCCATTGCTCGTCTTTCTTGGCCCAAGCAAGTCTCTTCTTCTTATTGTTGTCCTTTAGTGGTGGTTTGCAGCAATAAGACCATGAAAGCCTGATTCACGCAGTCTCCTCTGAACAGTTGATGTTGAGATGTGTCTGTTACTTGAACTCTGTGAAGCATTTTTGGGGGGCTGCATTCTGAGGTGCAGTTAACTCTAATGAACTTATCGTCTGCAGCAGAGGTAACTCTGGGTCTTCCTTTCCTGTGGTGGTCCTCATAAGTGTCAGTTTCATCATAGCGCTTGATGGTTTTTGCGACTGCACTTGGAGAAACTTTCAAAAATTCCTGACATTTTCCATATTGACTGACCTTCATGTCTTAAAGTAATGATGGACTGTTGTTTCTCTTTGATTATTTGAGCTGTTCTTGCCATAATATGGCCTTGGTCTTTTACCAAATAGGGATATCTGAATACCATCCCTACCTTATCACAACACAACTGAATGGCTCAAACGCATTAAAAAGGAAAGAAATTCCACAAATGAAATTTTTACAAGGCATACCTAATTCATTGAAATGCATTCCAGGTGACTACCTCATGAAGCTGGTTGAGAGAGTGCCAAGATTGTACAAAGCTGTCATTCAGGCAAAGGGTGGCTACTTTGAAGAAATATATTTTAATTTAACAAATGTTTAGTTACTACATGATTCCACATGTGTTATTTCATAGTTTTTTATGTCTTCACTATTGTTCTACAATGTAGAAAATTGAATTAAAGCTAGACTAAGTCATTGGCACAGATGTCACTATACAAACAGAAGATCCTTCAAATACTGATATTTGGTTGTGTTGATATCCAAACACAATTCAACATCACAAAATATCATTCAATTTGAAATCAACCAGGGCTTGAAAACCTAGTCCTATTATATTGTCAAATTTTTACTTAAATTCTGGGGTGAATTGAAACAATAGCTGTGGATGACTTTGCAAATGCTATATAGTCCTAAATAGCGGCATTGATGATATATGAGTGACAAAGTGTGGTCACATTTCAATTGCTCTGTTAAACCTACCCTTTGGAATGACTTCAATAGCAACAGTTGAGTATATTTAGTTTTTAGTATATTTAGTTTTTAAGTGGAGATCTCTCAATCTTTCTCATGATAGCACTTTGGAAATAGTCAGTGACAAATATCATAGCTAAGGAGGGCTGGGCTTGGCTTGGTTAATACCCTGGATGGGAGAGCAAAGGGTAGCTGTAGATAGATCAATTATCTGCCCGGCCTGTTGTCCTTTTCTTCTGATAGTGGATATAACCTTGAAGATCTATCCACATCGATGGAACAGTAGTGGAGAGGGTAGCAAGTTTTAAGTTCCTCGGCATACACATCACAGACAAACTGAATTGGTCCACTCACACAACCTCAGGAGGCTGAAGAAATTCGGCTTGTCACCAAAAGCACTCACAAACTTCTACAGATGCACAATCGAGTGCATCCTGGCGGGCTGTATCACCGCCTGGTACGGCAACTGCTCCGCCCTCAACCGTAAGGCTCTCCAGAGGGTAGTGAGGTCTGCACAACGCATCACCGGGGGCAAACTACCTGCCCTCCAGGACACCTACACCACCCGATGTTACAGGAAGGCCATAAAGATCATCAAGGACATCAACCACCCGAGCCACTGCCTGTTCACCCCGCTATCATCCAGAAGGCGAGGTCAGTACAGGCGCATCAAAGCTGGGACCGAGAGACTGAAAAACAGCTTCTATCTCTAGCCACTTTAAACAATGCCACTTAATGTAATGTTTACATACCCTACATTACTCATCTCATATGTATATACTGTACTCTATACCACCTCCTGCATATTGCCATTTTGGTGACAAGCTGCTGCGCCTTCTTCACCACGCTGTCTGTGTGGGTGGACCAATTCAGTGATGTTTATGCCGAGGAACTTCAAACTTTCTACCCTCTCCACTACTGTCCCTTCGATGTGGATAGGGGGTGCTCCCTCTGCTGTTTCCTGAAGTCCACTATCATCTCCTTTGTTTTGTTGACGTTGAGTGTGAGGTTATTTTCCTGACACCACACTCCGAGGGCCCTCACCTCCTCCCTGTAGGCCGTCTCGTCGTTGTTGGTAATCAAGCCTACTGTAGTGTCGTCTGCAAACTTGATGATTGAGTTGGAGGCGTGCGTGGCCACGCAGTCGTGGGTGAACAGGGAGTACAGGAGAGGGCTCAGAACGCACCCTTGTGGGGCCCTAGTGTTGAGGATCAGCGGGGCGGAAATGTTGTTACCTACCCTCACCACCTGGGGGCGGCCCGTCAGGAAGTCCAGTACCCAGTTGCACAGGGCGGGGTCGAGACCCAGGGTCTCGAGCTTGATGACGGGTTTGGAGGGTACTATGGTGTTAAATGCTGAGCTGTAGTTGATGAATAGCATTCTCACATAGGTATTCCTCTTGTCCAGATGGGTTAGGGCAGTGTGCAGTGTGGTTGCGATTGTGTCATCTGTGGACCTATTAGGGCGGTAAGCAAATTGGAGTGGGTCTAGGGTGTCAGGTAGGGTGGAGGTGATATGGTCGTTGACTAGTCTCTCAAAGCACTTCATGATGACAGACTACCGGGCGGTAGTCATTTAGCTCAGTTACCTTAGCTATCTTGGGAACAGGAACAATAGTGGCCCTCTTGAAGCATGTGGGAACAGCAGACTGGGACACAGTCTTTGGTGGCAAGCTTACTCAGTCTTTATCGGCAAGATGTGTTTTGATGGTATGACATCACTACTCTGATGTTGTGACAGGTCCGTGAGAAATATGAGAAGGTGTTGGAGGATGTAACGTCCTACGCGCCTCGCTACATGGAGGAGATGGAGGCCATTTTTGACCAATCGCAGGAGGAGGAGAGGAAGAGGATCAGCTTCCTCAAACAGGCTTTCCTGTCCATCCACAGACACCTGGACATCACCAACAATGAAAGGTAGAGGAGCCTCATCCTTCTCTCTCTCTCCTCACTCATGTGGGTGCGTGTGTGCATGTGTGTTTCAAGTTTTATTGTCACATGCAGTACAGTGAAATGCTTTTCTTGCAAGCTCTTTCCCAGCAATGCAGTAATCGATATCAGTAGTACTATTAAAAAAGTATTCGTTTTAAAAAAACACAAGAAAGTAAGTAACCTATATACAGAGTCAGTTTCAGAGTCAGTACCAATACCATATTTACAATGTTCAGGGACACTGGAGTGGTAGGGGTAGATATGCATAGGGGTAAGGTGACTATGCATCAGGATATACAGTTGGGAGAACAAGTATTTGATACACTGCCGATTTTGCAGGTTTTCCTACTTACAAAGCATGTAGAGGTCTGTAATTTTTATCACAGGTACATTTAAACTGTGAGAGACGGAATCCAAAAATCCAGAAAATCATATTGTATAATAAATTTGCATTTTATTGCATGACATAAGTATTTGATCACCTACCAACCAGTAAGAATTCCGGCTCTTACAGACCTGTTAGTTTTTCTTTAAGAAGCCCTCCTGTTCTCCACTCATTACCTGTATTAACTGCACCTGTTTGAACTCGTTACCTGTATAAGATACACCTGTCCACACACTCAATCAAACAGACTCCAACCTCTCCACAATGGCCAAGACCAGAGAGCTGTGTAAGGACATCAGGGATAAAATTGTAGACCTGCACAAGGCTGGGATGGGCTACAGGACAATAGGCAAGCAGCTTGGTGAGAAGGCAACAACTGTTGGCGCAATTATTCGAAAATGGAAGAAGTTCAAGATGATGGTCAGTCACCCTCGGTCTGGGGCTCCATGCAAGATCTCACCTCGTGGGGCATCAATGATCAGAGCTCTATCTATATATGGCTGGTGAGGGATCAGCCCAGAACTACACGGCAGGACCTGGTCAATGACCTGAAGAGAGCTGGGACCACAGTCTCAAAGAAAACCATTAATAACACACTACGCTGTCATGGATTAATATCCTGCAGAGCACGCAAGGTCCCCCTGCTCAAGCCAGCGCATGTCCAGGCCCCTCTGAAGTTTGCCAATGACCACCTGGATGAGCCAGAGGAGGAATGGGAGAAGGTCATGTGGTCTGATGAGACAGAAATAGAGCTTTTTGGTCTAAACTCCACTCGCCGTGTTTGGAGGAAGAAGATGGATGAGTACAACCCCAAGAACACAATCCCAACCGTGAAGCATGGAGGTGGAAATATCATTCTTTGTGGATGCTTTTCTGCAAAGGGGACAGGACGACTGCACCGTATTGAGGGGAGAATGGATGGGGCCATGTATCGCGAGATCTTGGCCAACAACCTCCTTCCCTCAGTAAGAGCATTGAAGATGGGTCATGGCTGGGTCTTCCAGCATGACAACGACCCGAAACACACAGCCAGGGCAACTAAGGAGTGGCTCCGTAACAAGCATCTCAAGGTCCTGGAGTGTCCTAGCCAGTCTCCAGACCTGAACCCAATAGAAAATCTTTGGAGGGAGCTGAAAGTCCGTATTGCCCAGCAACAGCCCCGAAACCTGAAGGATCTGGAGAAGGTCTGTATGGAGAAGTGGGCCAAAATCCCTGCTGCTGTGTGTGCAAACCTGGTCAAGAACTACAGGAAATGTATGATCTCTGTAATTGCAAACAAAGGTTTCTATACCAAATATTAAGTTCTGCTTTTCTGATGTATCAAATACTTATGTCATGCAATAAAATGCTAATTAATTACTTAAAAATCATACAATGTGATTTTCTGGATTTTTGTTTTTGATTCCGTCTCTCACAGTTGAAGTGTACCTATGATAAAAATTACAGACCTCTACATGCTTTGTAAATAGGAAAACCTGCAAAATCGTCAGTGTATCAAATACTTGTTCTCCCCACTGTATATGATAAACAGAGTAGCAGCAGAGTATATAATGATTGTATGTGAGTGTGTGTGCTTGCGTGTGTACAGAGTCAGCATGAATGTGTGTGCGTGTGTGAGCAAATGAAGTGTGTTAGTTTGTGGGTGTGTGTTGGAGTGTGAGTGTGCATAGAGTCGTGTGTGTGTGTGTGTTTGTGAAAGGTCTGTGATGATCTATGTGTACAGTTTATTAATATCCTCTCCCATTCTGTCTGTCTCTGTCTGTCAGTGTGAAGACCGTGTACAGTGAGCTCCACCACACTCTCACGTCCATCAGTGAGGCGGACGATCTGAGGTGGTGGAAGAACAACCACGGCCCAGGCATGCCCACTGACTGGCCAACGATTGAGGTATACAACTGTCACTCATTATATTGACCTTTGACCTTTGCTAGTGTTGATAGGCGTATTGCCACCAGCCATATATAGAGAGAGCTCTGATTACTACCGTATACAGACCATGTGTTGTGTGAAATCAAATGATATGGAGAGAGTTTAATGAGAAGGAAGAACTAACGCTTATCTGTATCATCAGGAATGGATCCCACCTGTAAAGAAGCCGAAAAATAAAAAGAGAGAAAAGAAAGGGCAGAAGGATAAACCGTAAGCTGTGTGTGTGTGTGTGTGTGTGTATTTGTATCCAACATATTACCATGTCCACTACAATTGATTACTGTAAAATGTCAATTAAACGTTGAGTCTCAAATACATTTCAACAAATAAACGCTGGGTCTAAATTAATTGTTTACAAAGTTACCGTGAATTACCATGAATTGTTTACAAGGTTTAATGTTTGATTTATTACATAAAATAATTCAGTAATGACTAGAAAAAATAATGGCAAGCATCCCTTTTCATCCCCAGTAAGAAACTGCTAGCCATTGGCTGCTAACAGAACTTCTAGCGAGTGGTGTAAAGTACTTAAGTAAAAATACTTTAAAGTACTAATTAAGTCTTTTTTGGGGGTATCTGTACTTTACCTTACTATTTATCTATTTGACAACTTTTACTTTTACTTCACTACAATCCTAAAGAATATAATGTACTCTTTAATCCATACATTTTCCCTGACACCCAAAAGTACTTGTTACATTTTGATTGCTTAGCAGGACAAGAAATGGTCCAATTCACGCACTTATCAAGAGAACATCCCTGGTCATCCCTACTGCCCCTGATCTGGCGGATTCACTAAACACAAATGCATAATTTGTAAATGATGTTGGAGTGTGCCCCTGGTTATCCATAAATAAATTTAAAAAACAAGAATAGTGCCATCTAGTTTTCTTAATATAAGGAATTTGAAATGATTAATATTTTTACTTTTAATACTTAAAAGTATGTTTTAATAATTACATTTACTTTTGATACTTAAGTATAATTAAAACCAAATACTTTTAGACTTACTCAAGTAGTATTTTACTGGGTGACTTTCACTTTTACTTGAGTAATCTTCTATTAAGTTATCTTTACTTTTACTCAAGTATGACAATTGGGTACTTTTTTCAGTAGAAGTCTACAAATATTTGGTTATAAAAATACTTAAGTATATTTTAGCAATTACATATACTTTTGATACTTAAGTATAAAAAATTTAAGCTAAAGTGTAAATCATTTCAAATTCCAAATTCCATTATTAAACCCAGATGGCACAATCTTCTTGTCTTTTATATTTACGGATAGCCAGGGGCACAACGACAACACTCAGACATAATTTACAAATGAAGTATTTGTGTTTAAGTCTGCCAGATGAGAGGCAGTAGGGATGACCAAGGATGTTCTCTTCATAAGCGCGTGAATTAGACAATTTTCCTGTCCTGCTAAGTATTCAGGGAAAATGTATGGAGTAAAAAGTACATGATTTTCTTCAAGAATGTAGTGAAAGTAAAGTAAAAAATATATATATATGAATAGTAAAGTACAGATACCCCCCCCCCCAAAAAAAAACTTAAGTAGTACTTTAAGGTATTTTTACTTGCTTACTTTACACCACTGCAAAATAGACGCCTAGCTCAAACAGACGCCTTGGTTCTAATAAGAGCCTATTGTGTTTATTGATTTAAGAAAATAAATGCCTGGGCAATTAATTGAAGTTTTATGATAATACAGTTCCAGATAAACTCCCTTATTCATTCTATCATTCCTCCATCCTCTAGTGTGATGATTGGAGGAGTGAAGGTGCGAGCTCTGTATAATTATGTGGGAGAGGAAAGTGACGAGCTGTCCTTTAAAGCAGGTGACATGACCGTTTAAAACACAGTTCAATTCAGCATTTTGTCGAAAACATTGGAAAGACTCCAGTTCATTTTGCCAGTCCAATGTCTCAAGTGTGTCATCCAGAATCATGTCTGTTTCCACACCTGTATTATTCCAGGTGAGGTGTTCCTGAAGGTCGAGGAGGAAGACGACCAGGGTTGGTGCAAGGGGATGCTGGATGGAGGGAAGGACGGCTTCTACCCTGCCAATTATGTGGAAGTTGTTGTGCAGTGATGTCATGCTACCACTCTCAAAACTCTCAAGCATTATGTCAGCAACTTTTTTTTTTTTTTATGAAATGTGCATGTCTTCATGGAAAATCCACTTTGGTGCAAAATTCATTCGAATTTTGATTTGACTCTGAAATTAGAAGGGGGGAAAAGTAATTAACATAAAAGGTTGACGCTCACAATGTTATAATCATCAAGCTGAAATGTGTAATGTTACCAATACCTTATTAAAGAGAGACATACAATTCCCTTCATTATTTTACAATCTAACCTAAATGGTTTGACCTCAATGTAAATGAACTTCCTTCATACGCTATTTCTACTTTTGCAGGTGGTTGTGGGCAGGGACACATTTGGCTGCCTCTGTCACTACTTTAAAATGATTTAATTAGCAGTATTAGTATTTACCCTCGACCAGGAAAGACCACAGATTTACAGTGATTTGTGTATGCCGATATTAAAATCTGAAAGCTGTATGATAATGCATATTATAGATGATTGAAGGACATACATCATTCTTAGTAAATTAAGTTCTACAACTGGCATTGGGTTGTATTAGAAAAATAAATGTCCTAATTCTTTACTAAGCTCAACGTTTGTGTCTTTTTTATACTGACACCAAAGTGTTGCTATACAGTGCATTCAGAATGTATTCAGACCCCTTGACCTTTTCTACATTTTGTTACGATACAGCCTTATTCTAAAATTTATCAAACAGATTGTTTTTCCTCATCAAACTACACACAATACCCCATAATGACAAAGCAAAAACTGTTAATTTTCTTATTTTAGCAACGCCAAAAAAAATAAATGAAATATGACATTTCCATAAGTATTCAGACCTTTTACTCAGTACTTTGTTGAAGAACCTTTGGCAGCGATTACAGCCTCGAGTCTTCTTGGGTTTGACACAACAAGCTGTATTTGGGGAGTTTCTCCCATTCTTCTCTGCAGATCCTCTCAAGCTCTGTCAGGTTGGATGGGGCTATGTTGCTGCATAGCTATTTTCAGGTCTTCAGAGACTTGTCCCGAAGCCACTCCTGCTTTGTCTTGGCTGTGTGCTAGGGTCGTTGTCCTGTTGGAAGGTGAACCTTCGCCCCCAGACTGAGGACCTGAGCACTCTGGAGCAGGTTTTCATCAACAATCTCTCTGTACTTTGCACCGTTCATCTTTCCTTCGATCCTGACTAGTCTCCCTGTCCCTGCTGCTGAAAAACATCCCCACAGCATGATGCTGCCACCACCATGCTTCACCGTAGGGATGGTGCCAGGCTTCCTCCAGACATAATGCTTGGCATTCAGGCCAAAGTGTTCAATCTTGGTTTCATCAGAACAGATAATCTTGTTTCTCATGTCTTTAGGTGCCTTTTGACAAACTCCAAGCGGCCTGTCATGTGCATTTTACTGAGGAGTGGCTTCCGTCTGGCCACTTTACCATAAAGGCCAGCGACCAGCTTTAGGAAGAGTCTTGGGGGTTCCAAACTTCTTCCATTTAAGAATGATGGAGGCCACTGTGTTCTTGGGAACCTTCAATGCTGCAGAAATGTTTTGGTACCCTTCCCCAGATCTGTGCCTCGACACAATCCTGTCTCGGAGCTCTACGACAATTCCCTCGCCTCATGGCTTGGTATTTGCTCTAACATGCACTGTAAACTGTCGGATCTTCTATAGACAGGTGTGGGCCTTTCCAAATCATGTCCAATCAATTGAATTTACCACAGGTGAACTCCAATCAAATTGTAGATACATCTCAAGGATGATCAATGGAAACAGGATGCACCTGAGCTCAATTTCGAGTCTCATAGCAAAGGGTCTGAATACTTCTGTAAATAAGGTATTGTGTGTAGATATTTTTATTTATTCAATATTAGAATAAGACTGTAACGTAACATGTGGAAAAAGTCAAGGGGTCTGAATACTTTCCGAATGCACTGTATAGCAACACAGATCAAGCCATCTTCTATGCACACATTTAGTTCAAATCAAATCAAACTGTATTAGTCACATGCGACGAACACAACAGGTGTAGACCTTACAGTGAAATGCTTACTTACGAGCCCCTAAGAGGACTGGACACCCCTCAGAGCCTGGTTCCTCGGTCCCCTCTTTGTTAATATAACTGCCTCCACTCTTTTGGGAAGGCTTTCCACTAGATGTTGGTACATTACTGTGGTGACTTGCTTCCATTCAGCCACAAGCATTAGTGAGGTTGGGCGCTGACCCTATTACGGGGGCTGAGTCACTGGCTTACTCGTGCTCTTCCATGCCGTCCCTAGGAGGGGTGCATCACTTGAGTGGGTTGAGTCACAGACGTGGTCTTTCTGTCCGGTTTTACACCCCCTCGGGCTTGTGCGGTAGAGGAGATCTTTGTGGGCTATGTCTCAGGGTAGTAAGTTGGTGGTCTGTGGATATACCTCGAGTGGTGTAGGGGCTGTGCTTTGGCAAAGTGGGTGGGGTTATATTCTGCCTGGTTGGCCCTGTCCGGGGGTATCGTCGGACGGGGCCACAGCGTCCCCAGACCCACTCCTGTCTCAGTCTCCAGTATCTATGCTGCAATGGCTGCGGCTAGGGAACCCTGACCTGTTCACCGGACGTGCTACCTTGTCCCAGACCTGCTGTTTTCGACTCTCTCTCTCTCGTTCTCTACCGCACCTGCTGTCTCGACCTCTGAATGCTCGGCTATGAAAATCCAACTGACATTTACTACTGAGGTACTGACCTGTTGCACCCTCTACATCCACTGTGATTATTATTTGACCCTGCTGTCATCTATGAACATTTGAACATCTTGAAGAAAAATCTGACCTTAAATGGCCATGTACTCTTAAAATCTCCACTCGGCACAGCCAGAATAGGACTGGCCACCACTCAGAGCCTTGTTCCGCTCTAGGTTTCTTCCCAGGTTCTTGCCTTTTTAGGGAGTTTTTCCAAGTCACTGAGCTTCTACATCTACATCTGCATTGCTTGTTGTTTGGGGTTTTAGGCTGAATTTCTGTATTGCGCTTTGTGACATCTGCTGATGTAAAAAGGGATTTATAAATACATTTGATTGATTGATGTCGGGCGATTAAGCCTGGCTCGCAATTCGGCGTTCCAATTCATCCCAAAGGTGTTTGATGGGGTTGAGGTCAGGGCTCGATCTCGACAAACCATTCCTCTATGGACCTCGCTTTCTGCAAAGGGGCATTGTCATGCCACAAAAGTGGAAGCACACCCCAAGGTGTTGCCACAAAGTTGGAAGCACAGAATGATCTAGAATGTCCTTGTAGCATTAAGATTTCCCTTCACTGGAACTAAGGGGCCTAGCCTGAACCATGAAAAACAGCCCCAGACCATTATTCCTCCTCCACCAAACGTTACAGTTGGCACTATGCATTGGGGCAGGTATTTATTCATTTATTTTTTATGTAACCTTTATTTAACTAGGCAAGTCAGTTAAGAACAAATTCTCATTTACAATGACGGCCTTCTAAAAGGCAAAAGGCCTCCAGCGGGGACGGGGCCTGGGATTAAAAAAACACATACAAAAAATCAATATACAGTGCCTTGCGAAAGTATTCGGCCCCCTTGAACTTTGCGACCTTTTGCCACATTTCAGGCTTCACACATAAAGATATAAAACTGTATTTTTTTGTGAAGAATCAACAACAAGTAGGACACAATCATGAAGTGGAACAACATTTATTGGATATTTCAAACTTTTTTAACAAATCAAAAACTGAAAAATTGGGCGTGCAAAATTATTCAGCCCCCTGAAGTTAATACTTTGTAGCGCCGCCTTTTGCTGCGATTACAGCTGTAAGTCGCTTGGGGTATGTCTCTATCAGTTTTGCACATCGAGAGACTGAAATGTTTTCCCATTCCTCCTTGCAAAACAGCTCGAGCTCAGTGAGGTTGGATGGAGAGCATTTGTGAACAGCAGTTTTCAGTTCTTTCCACAGATTCTCGATTGGATTCAGGTCTGGACTTTGACTTGGCCATTCTAACACCTGGATATGTTTATTTTTGAACCATTCCATTGTAGATTTTGCTTTATGTTTTGGATCATTGTCTTGTTGGAAGACAAATCTCCGTCCCAGTCTCAGGTCTTTTGCAGACTCCATCAGGTTTTCTTCCAGAATGGTCCTGTATTTGGCTCCATCCATCTTCCCATCAATTTTAACCATCTTCCCTGTCCCTGCTGAAGAAAAGCAGGCCCAAACCATGATGCTGCCACCACCATGTTTGACAGTGTGGATGGTGTGCTCAGGGTGATGAGCTGTGTTGCTTTTACGCCAAACATAACGTTTTGCATTGTTGCCAAAAAGTTCAATTTTGGTTTCATCTGACCAGAGCACCTTCTTCCACATGTTTGGTGTGTCTCCCAGGTGGCTTGTGGCAAACTTTAAATGACACTTTTTATGGATATCTTTAAGAAATGGCTTTCTTCTTGCCACTCTTCCATAAAGGCCAGATTTGTGCAATATACGACTGATTGTTGTCCTATGGACAGAGTCTCCCACCTCAGCTGTAGATCTCTGCAGTTCATCCAGAGTGATCATGGGCCTCTTGGCTGCATCTCTGATCAGTCTTCTCCTTGTATGAGCTGAAAGTTTAGAGGGACGGCCAGGTCTTGGTAGATTTTCAGTGGTCTGATACTCCTTCCATTTCAATATTATCGCTTGCACAGTGCACCTTGGGATGTTTAAAGCTTGGGAAATCTTTTTGTATTCAAATCCGGCTTTAAACTTCTTCACAACAGTATCTCGGACCTGCCTGGTGTGTTCCTTGTTCTTCATGATGCTCTCTGCGCTTTTAACGGACCTCTGAGACTATCACAGTGCAGGTGCATTTATACGGAGACTTGATTACACACAGGTGGATTGTATTTATCATCATTAGTCATTTAGGTCAACGTTGGATCATTCAGAGATCCTCACTGAACTTCTGGAGAGAGTTTGCTGCACTGAAAGTAAAGGGGCTGAATAATTTTGCACGCCCAATTTTTCAGTTTTTGATTTGTTAAAAAAGTTTGAAAAATCCAATAAATGTCGTTCCACTTCATGATTGTGTCCCACTTGTTGTTGATTCTTCACAAAAAAATACAGTTTTATATCTTTATGTTTGAAGCCTGAAATGTGGCAAAAGGTCACAAAGTTCAAGGGGGCCGAATACTTTCGCAAGGCACTGTAAATATAGGACAAAACACACATCACCACAAGAGAGACAACACAACACTGCGTAAAGAGAGACCTAAGACAACAACGTAGCAAGGCAGCAACACATAACAACACAACATGGTAGCAACACAACATAACAACAACATGGTAGCAACACAAAATGGTAGCCTCACAAAACATGGTATAAACATTATTGGGCACAGGCAACAGCACAAAGGGCAAGAAGGTAGAGACAACAATACAACACATAAGCAGCCACAACTGTCAGTAAGAGTGTCCATGATTGAGTCTTTGAATGAAGAGTTTGAGATAAAACTGTCCCGTTTTGAGTGTTTGTTGCAGCTTATTCCAGTCGCTAGCTGCAGCGAACTGAAAAGAGGAGCGACCCAGGGATGTTTGTGCTTTGGGGACCTTTAACAGAATGTGACTGGCAGAACGGGTGTTGTATGTTGAGGATGAGAACTGCAGTAGATATCTCAGATAGGGGGGAGTGAGGCCTAAGAGGGTTTTATAAATAAGCATCAACCAGTGGGTTTTGCGACGGGTATACAGATATGACCAGTTTACAGAGGAGTATGGAGTACAGTGATGTGTCCTATAAGGAGCATTGGTGGCAAATCTGATGGCCGAATGGTAAAGAACTTCTAGCCGCTCGAGAGCACCCTTACCTGCAAATCTATAAATCATGTCTCCGTAATCTAGCCTGGGTAGGATAGTCATCTGAATCAGGGTTAGTTTGGCAGTTGGGGTGAAAGAGGAACGATTACGATAGAGGAAACCAAGTTTAGATTTAACTTTAGCCTACAGCTTTGATATGTGCTGAGAGAATGACAGTGCACCGTCTAGCCATATTCCCAAGTACTTGTATGAGTGACTACCTCAAGCTCTAAACCCTCAGAGATAGTAATAACACCTGTGGGAGGAGGGGAATTCTTCTTACCAAACCACATTACATGGTTATGGGTAGAGAAAGCTTATTGGACACCAAGAAATCTTTGTTGTAGAGCATTTAACACAAAATTCAGGGAGGGGCCGGCTGAGTATAAGACTGTATCATCAGCATATGAATGGATGAGCGAGCTTCCTACTGCCTGAACTATGTTGTTCATGTAAATTGAGAAGAGTGTGGGATCTAGGATCGAGCCTTGGGGTACTCCCTTGGTGACAGGCAGTGGCTGAGACAGCAGATTTTCTGACTTTATACACTGGACTCTTTGAGAGAGGTAGTTAGCAAACCAGCCCAAAGACCCCTCAGAGACACCAATACTCCTTAGCCGGCCCACAAGAATGGAATGGTCTACCGTATCAAAGCTTTGGCCAAGTCAACAAAAATAGCGGCACAATATTGCTTAGAATCAAGGGCAATGGTGACATCATTGAGGACCTTTAAGGTTGCAGTGACACATCCATAACCTGATTGCATACCTGAGAGAATACTATACACATCAAGAAAGCCAGTCAGTTGATAATTGTCTTTCCATAAGTCTTTCCAACACCTTTGATAAAAGGGGCAAAATAGAAATAGGCCTATAACAGTTAGAATCAGCTTGATCTCCCCCTTTAAATAAAGGATGAACCGTCGCTGCCTTCCAAGCAATCGGAACCTACCCAGAAAGGAGAGACAGGTTTAAAAGGTTGTAGATAGGCTTGGCAATGATAGGGGCAGCAACTTCTTTTTTTTTTTTGCCCTTTTTCTCCCCAATTTCGTGGTATCCAATTGTTTTAGTAGCTACTATCTTGCCTCATCGCTACAACTCCTGTGCGGGCTCGGGAAAGACGAAGGTTGAAAGTCATGCGTCCTCCGATACACAACCCAACCAAGCCGCACTGCTTCTTAACACAGCGCGCATCCAACCCGGAAGCCAGCCGCACAAATGTGTCGGAGGAAACACAGTGCACCTGGCAACCTTGGTTAGCGCGCACTGCGCCCGGCCCGCCACAGGAGTCGCTGGTGCGCGATGAGACAAGAACATCCCTACGGGCCAAGCCCTCCCTAACCCGGGCGACGCTAGGCCAATTGTGCGTCGCCCCACGGACCTCCCGGTCGCGGCCGGTTACAACAGAGCCTGGGCGCGAACCCAGAGTCTCTGATGGCACAGCTGGCGCTGCAGTACAGCGCCCTTAACCACTGCGCCACCCGGGAGGCCCAGGGGCAGCAACCTTAAAGAAGAAAGGGTCTAAACCGTCTGAGCCAGGTGGTTTTAGGGGGTCTAGTTTAAGGAGCTCCTTTAGCACATTGGACTCAGTGACTGCCTGCAGGGACAAACTTTGTAGCGGGGCAGGGGAAAAGAGGGAGAAGCATCGGGGATAGTCGCATTAGAAGAGGTGGGAGATGAGGAAATGTTGGACGGGCAAGGAGGCATGGCTGAGTCAAATAGGAATCTTGACTTAATGAAGTGGTGATTAAAGAGCTCAGCCATGTGCTTCTTGTCAGTAACAACCACATCATCAACCTTAAGGGACATGGGCAGCTGTGAGGAGGAGGGTTTATTCTCCAGGTCTTTAACTGTTTTCCAGAACTTCTTGGGGTTAGACCCACAGAGCGAGAACTGCTCCTTAAAGTAACTAACTTTGGCCTTCCGGATAGCCTGAGTGCACTTATTTCTCATTTGCCTGAACGAAAGCCAGTCAGCCATAGTATGCGTGTGCCGAGCCTTTCACCAAATGCAATTCTTGAGGTGGAGTAACTCTGCAAGATCACGGTCGAACCAGGGGCTGAACCTGTTTTTAATTCTCATTTTCTTTATGGGGGCGTTTTTGTTAACAATACCACTGAAAATGTCAAAAAAGAAGGTCCAAGCGTCTTCGACAGAGAGGATCAAGCTGATTCTATACTATTTTACAGAGGCCAGTTCATGAAGGAAGGCTTGCTCATTAAAGTTTTTAGCAAGCGTCCATGACAAATCAGGACAGGAGCAGCCTGTAAAACAGTGATCACTATGGTCATTACAGAAAACACCAGACTGAAACCTATCAAGATTATCGAGGAGAGTAGCCTTTTCTGGGTGGTTGGAGTCATACCTTGTGGGATTGGTAATAATCTGAGAAGGATTTAAGGAGTCCCATTGCTTTAGAACTTGGCCAGGTGGTTTAAGCATGTCCCAGTTTTGGTCACCAAGCAGGACAAATTCAATTAGTGTAAGGGACCAAGAGAGAGCTTAGGGCAGGTAGGGTACAGGCCGGTGCTGATGGAGAACGATAGTACCCAGCAACTATCAACAAAGAGCTATTTGAAAGTTTATTGCTTAAAACCAGCAAATCAAATTGTTTGGGGACAGACTTGATGGAGACAACCATGCACTGAAGGTGATCCTTGGTAAAGATTGCCACTCCCCCACCTTGGGAAGATCTGTCTTGCCAAAAAAGGTTATAACCAGAAAGGTTAACATCAGCATTCAAAACACTCTTCCTTAATCACGTCTCAGTAATGACCAACACATCTGGATTGGAGTTGTGAACCCACACTTTCAAATGATCCATTTTAGGTAATAAGCTTCTAGTCTTAACATGCAGAAAACCCAGGCTTTTACGAGAGCAGATATCAGCGAAGCAGGTTGCAAGTTCAAACCCGAGCTGACAAGGTACAAATCTGTCATTCTGCCCTTGAACAGGCAGTCAACCCAATGTTCCTAGGCTGTCATTGAAAATAAGAATTTGATCTTAACTGACTTGCCTAGTTAAATAAATAAAAAATAAAAATGATGGACTGTTGTTTCTCTTTTCTTATTTGAGCTGTTCTTGCCCTAATGGATTTGGTCTTTTACCAAATAGGGCTATCTTCTGTATACCACCCCTACCTTGTCACAACCTTGTCACAACACAACTGATTGGCTCAAACACATTAGGAAGGAAAGAAATTCCACAAATGAACTTTTAACAAGGCACACCTGTTCATTGAAATGCATTCCAGGTGATTACCTCGTGAAGCTGGTTGAGTGAATGCCAAGATTGTGCAAAGCTGTAATCAATGCAAAGGGTGGCTACTTTGAAGAATCTCAAATATATCATATATTTTGATTTGTGTATTGGTTACTACATGATTCCATATGTGTTATTTCATAGTGTTGATGTTTTCACTATTATTCTACAATGGAGAAAATACTAAAAATTAAGAAAAACTCTGGAATGAGTAGGTGTGTCCAAACTTTTGACTGGTGCTGTATGTGGTAAGTGTCAATGTTCAAACCTGTCTGATCTGTGCTGATACACTCCCTGTACGTAAACTTTTACAAACATGAATATTCACAAAGTGGAACAACGCAATGTCCACTGCAATCTCTACACTGACTGTATTACAGTGCTGTGTGCGTGTGTTTTGTTTCCATTCCATGTTAGATAATGTATACACTGCATTGGACAAACTTGTTAAACAGGTTTTTTTTTACATTATAACACAGAGAATGAGTGATGTCATCACTCACTCACTCCTAACACTTCAGACTGGGAGTAAACTCAAGTTTGAACCGTCACTGTTCACGAGGCTTTGCATATGTAAGAAAGACTCATTTGTATGACGGAGTAAGCTCTCATTGAATGCAATCTTATCCTGTACTTGACCGTTCTTTCCACAGAGGTGTGTTAACATTAGTTACTGTGTTACCAATATATCTTCTGGAGCTTGACTGGTACTGCTACATGGACAGTGATAGCATTGTCAGGGACTAATCCTATGGGTGTGTTTGCATCAGTGTTTTAATCTAGTTGTAATTAGCTTGCATCGGATGCAATAAATTAAGATTTATTCAGGATCACAATGACATACAAAGGCTTAGAAATAAGAGTTTGACAATGTGATAGAAGTGTCTACATCCTGGTGACTGGTTTGATGTGTTTTAATGTCCATGTCCTTACTGTAGGTTAGGGTACCCCAACTGGCGGCCCGGTGGCCAAATTTGGCTCGCTATGATTTTATTTGGCACCCCAAGTTTTCTCTATATATAGTACCTTCAGAAAGAATTAACACATTTTCACTTTCCCTACATTTTGTTGTGTTACAGCCTGAATTTAAAATGGATTAAATTGAGATATTTTGTCACGGGCCTACACACAATACACCATAATGTTAAAGCGGAATTATGTTTTTCAAAAGTTTTACAAATTAATAAAAAATGAAAAGCTAAAAGATCTTGAGTCAATAAGTATTCAACCGCTTTGTTATGGCAAGTCTAAATAAGTTCAGGAGTAAAAAATAGATTAACAAGTCACATAATAGGTTGCAAATCAAAATCAAATCAAATCAAATTTTATTTGTCACATACACATGGTTAGCAGATGTTAATGCGAGTGTAGCGAAATGCTTGTGCTTCTAGTTCCGACAATGCAGTAATAACCAACAAGTAATCTAGCTAACAATTTCAAAACTATTACTTTATAGACACAAGTGTAAGGGGATAAAGAATATGTACATAAAGATATATGAGTGAGTGATGGTACAGAGCGGCATAGGCAAGATACAGTAGATGGTATTGAGTGCAGTATATACATATGAGATGAGTATGTAAACAAAGTGGCATAGTTAAAGTGGCTAGTGATACATGTATTACATAAAGATGCAGTAGATGATATAGAGTACAGTATATGCGTATACATATGAGATGAATAATGTAGGGTATGTAAACATTATATTAGGTAGCATTGTTTAAAGTGGCTAGTTTCCCATCAATTCCCATTAATAAAGTGGCTGGAGTTGAGTCAGTGTGTTGGCAGCAGCCACTCAATGTTAGTGGTGGCTGTTTAACAGTCTGATGACCTTGAGATAGAAGCTGTTTTTCAGTCTCTCGGTCCCAGCTTTGATGCACCTGTACTGACTGGATGATAGCGGGGTGAACAGGCAGTGGCTCGGGTGGTTGTTGTCCTTGATCTTTATGGCCTTCCTGTAACATCGGGTGGTGTAGGTGTCCTGGAGGGCAGGTAGTTTGCCCCCGGTGATGCGTTGTGCAGACCTCACTACCCTCTGGAGAGCTTTACGGTTGTGGGCGGAGCAGTTGCCGTACCAGGCGGTGATACAGCCCGACAGGATGCTCTCGATTGTGCATCTGTAGAAGTTTGTGAGTGCTTTTGGTGACAAGCCGAATTTCTTCAGCCTCCTGAGGTTGAAGAGGCGCTGCTGCGCCTTCTTCACGATGCTGTCTGTGTGGGTGGACCAATTCAGTTTGTCTGTGATGTGTACGCCGAGGAACTTAAAACTTACTACCCTCTCCACTACTGTTCATTCAATGTGGATAGGGGGGTGTGTGCAGTAAGAGTAAAAACGTTTATTATTTTTTATTCTTTACCCCTTTTTCTCCCCAATTTCGTAATATCCAATTGGTAGTTACAGTCTTGTCCCATCGCTGCATCTCCCCTACGGACTCAGGAGAGATGAAGGTCAAGAGCCATGCATCCTCCGAAACATGACCCTGCTAAGCCGCACTGCTTCTTGACACACTGCTCAGTTAACCTGGAAGCCAGCTACACCAATGTGTCAGAGGAAACACCATCCAGCTGGCGACCGAATTCAGCTTGCAGGTGCCCGGCCTGCCACAAGGACTTGCTAGAGCGCAATGGAACAAAGAAATCCCGGCCGTCCAAACCCTCTCCTAACCCGGACAACGCTGGGCCAATTGTGCGACACTTCATGGGTCTCCCGGTCATGGCCGGCTGTGACATAGCCTGGGATCAAACATGGATCTGTAGTGATACCTCAAGCACTTCAAAGCAGTGCCTTAGACCGCTGCATCACTCATGAGGCAATAATAGAGTTTAACATTATTTTTTAATGACAACCTCATCCCTGTACCCCACACATACAATTATCTGTAAGGTTCATCAGTCGAGCATTGAATTTGAAACACAGATTCAACAACAAAAACCAAGGAATGGTAAAGTTATTATTTACACTTTAGATGGTGTATCAATAAAACCAGTCGCTATAAAGATACAGGCGTCCTTCCTAACTAAGTTGCCGGAGAGGAAGGAAACCGCTCAGGGATTTCACCATGAGGCTAATGGTGACTTTAAAACAGTTACACACGGCTGATAGGAGAAATCTCAGGATGGATCAACATTGTAGTTACTCCACAATAGCAATCTAACTGACAGAGTGAAAAAAGGAAACCCTGTACTGAATAAAAATATTCCAAAATATGCATCCTGTTTGCAATTAGGCGCTAAAGTAAAACTACAAAAAATGTGGCAAAGAAATGAACTTTATGTCCTGAATACAAAGCATTATGTTTGGGACAAATCCAACACAACACAACACTGAGTAGCACTCTTCATATTTTCTAGCATGGCCGTGGCTGCGTCATTTTATGGGTATGCTTGTCATTGGCAAGGACTAGGTTGTTTTTTAGGATAAGAATAAATGGAATAGAGCTAAGCACAGGAAAAATCCTAGAGGAAAACCTGGTTCAGTCTGCTTTCCAACAGACACTGGGAGACAAATTCACCTTTCAGCAGGACAACAACCAAAAACACAAGGCCAAATATATACTGGAGTTTCATACCAAGATGACATTGAATGTTCTTGAGTGGCTGTGTTATAGTTTTGACTTAAATCGGCTCAAAATCTTTGGCAAGACTTAAAAAGGGTTGTCTAGCAACGATCGACAATCAACTTGACAGAACATGATTTTTTTAAAGAATAATGTCCAAATATTGTGCAATCCAGGTGTGCAGGCTCTTAGAGACTTGCACAGAAATACTTACAGCTGTAATTGCTGCCAAAGACATCAAATCTATGAAATAACACATATGGAATCATGTTACAACCCCCCAAAAATTGTGAAACAAATCAAAACGTATTTTATATTTGAGATTCTTCAAAATAGCCACCATTTGCCTTGATGACAGCTTTGCACACTCTTGTCATTCTCTCAACCAGCTTCATAAGGAATGCTTTTCCAACAGTCTTCAAGGAGTTCCCACATATGCTGAGCACTTGCTGGCTCCTTTTCCTTCGCTCTGTGGTCCAGCTGTTACGGCTTTCTTCCATCGAAGGAGTCGGACCAAAATGCAGCGTGGTTAGTTCGATACATGTTTAATGAAAACGAAAACACGAACAATACAAAAACAACAAACGGAAAAATGTGAACACCTATACAGCCTGTCTGGTGACAACTAACACAGAGACAGGAACAATCACCCAGAAACACACAGTGAAACCCAGGCTACCTAAATATGGTTCCCAATCAGAGACAACGAGAATCACCTGACTCTGATTGAGAACCTCAGGCAGCCATAGACTATGCTAGACACCCCTACTCAGCCACAATCCCAATACCTACTAAAACCCCCAATACCACAACACAACACAAAATAACCCCATGTCACACCCTGGCCTGACCAAATAAATATATAAACACAAAATACTAAGACCAGGGCGTGACACCAACTCATCTGAATTTTGTTGATGTCAGGTGATTGTGCAGGCCAGGTCATCTGATGCAGCGCTCCATCACTCTCCTTCTTGGTCAAATAGCCCACACAGCCTACAGGTGTGTTTTGGGTCATTGTCCTATTGAAAAACAATTTATAGTCCCACATTGGGGCGGCAGTGTAGCCTAGTGGTTAGAGCATTGGACTAGTAACTGAAAGGTTGCAAGTTCAAATCCCCGAGCTGACAAGGTACAAAATCTGTCGTTCTGCCCTTGAACAGGCAGTTAACCCACTGTTCCTAGGCCGTCATTGAAAATAAGAATTTGTTCTTAACTGACTTGCCTAGTAAAATAAAGGTACAATTTAAATAAAAAAAAACGCATTCTGTATCGCTACAGAATGATGTGGTAGCCATGCTGGTTAAGTGTGCATTGAAATTCTAAATAAATCCCAACATTGTCACCAGAAAAGCACCAACACACCATCACACCTCCTCCTCCATGCTTCACGGTGGGAACCACACATGCACAGATCATCCGTTCACCTAGTTAACTCTAATGAACGTATCCTCTGCAGCAGAAGCAACTCTGGGTCTTCCTTTCCTGTGGCAGTCCTCATGAGAGCCAGTTTCATCATAGTGCTTGATAGTTTTTGCGACTGCGCTTGAAGAAACTGACTGACCTTCATGTTTTGAAGTAATGACGGACTGTCGTTTCTCTTTGCTTATTTGAGCTGTTCTTGCTATAATATGGACTTAACAAATAGTGCTGTATACCACCCCTACCTTGTCACAACACATCTGATTGGCTCAAACACATTAAGAAGAAAATAAATTCCACAAATGAACTTTTAACAAGGCACACCTGTTCATTGAAATGCATTCCAGGTGACTACCTTGTGAAGCTGGTTGAGTGAATGCCAAGATTGTGCAAAGCTGTAATCAATGCAAAGGGTGGCTACTTTGAAGAATCTCAAATATATCATATATTTTGATTTGTGTATTGGTTACTACATGATTCCATATGTGTTATTTCATAGTGTTGATGTTTCCACTATTTTTCTACAATGGAGAAAATACTACAAATTAAGAAAAAGTCTGGAATGAGTAGGTGTGTCCAAACTTTTGACTGGTGCTGTATGTGGTAAGTGTCAATGTTCAAACCTGTCTGATCTGTGCTGATACACTCCCTGAACATAAACTTTAACAAACATGAATATTCACAAAGTGGAACAACGCAATGTCCACTGCAATCTCTACACTGACTGTATTACAGTGCTGTGTGCGTGTGTTTTGTTTCCATTCCATGTTAGATAATGTATACACTGCATTGGACAAACTTGTTAAACAGTTTTTTTTTTATACATTATAACACAGAGAATGAGTGATGTCATCACTCACTCACTCCTAACACTTCAGACTGGGAGTAACTCAAGTTTGAACTGTCACTGTTCACGAGGCTTTGCATACGTAAGTAAGAATCATTTGTATGACGGAGTAAGCTCTCATTGAATGCAATCTTATCCTGTACTTGACCGTTCTTTCCACAGAGGTGTGTTAACATTAGTTACTGTGTTACCAATATGTCTTCTGGAGCTTGACTGGTACTGCTACATGGACAGTGATAGCATTGTCAGGGACTAATCCTATGGGTGTGTTTGCATCAGTGTTTTAATCTAGTTGTAATTAGCTTGCATCGGATGCAATAAATTAAGATTTATTCAAGATCACAATGACATACAAAGGCTTAGAAATAAGAGTTTGACAATGTGATAGAAGTGTCTACATCCTGGTGACTGGTTTGATGTGTTTTAATGTCCATGTCCTTACCTTAGGTTAGGGTACCCCAACTGGCGGCCCGGTGGCCAAATTTGGCCCGCTATGATTTTATTTGGCACCCCAAGTTTTCTGTATATATTGTACCTTCAGAAAGAATTAACAACTTTTCACTTTCCCTACATTTTGTTGTGTTACAGCCTGATTTTAAAATGGATTAAATTGAGATATTTTGTCACTGGCCTACACACAATACACCATAATGTTAAAGCGGAATTATGTTTTTCAAAAGTTTTACAAATTAATAAAAAACGAAAAGCTATAATGAGAACTGTACTGACACAAGCAACTAACATAGACAATCACCCACAACCCACAATGACAAAACAGGCTACCTAAATATGGCTTCCAATCAGAGACAATGACTAACACCTGCCTCTGATTGAGAACCATATCAGGCCAAACACAGAAACAGACAAACTAGACATCCAACATAGAATGCCCACTCAGATCACACTCTGACCAAACAAAACATAGAAACATATGTCGTCCGTCCCCCCCCCCCCCCCCCCCCCGCCAACCTAAGACTGGCAACCCTACTAAAGGACCCCACTGGACTGAGGGGCAGCTCGGGACTGGGGGGCAACTCGGGACTGAGGGGTAGCTCGGGACTGAGGGGTAGCTCGGGACTGAGGGGTAGCTCAGTACTGAGGGGTAGCTCAGTACTGACTGACGACTCTGGCAGATCCTGGCTGACTGGCGGCTCTGGCAGATCCTGGCTGACAGGCGGCTCTGGCAGAACCTGGCTGACTGGCGGCTCTGGTTTAAAAGGTTGGAGATAGGCTTAGCGATGATAGGGGCAGCAACCTTAAAGAAGAAAGGGTCTAAACCGTCTGACCCAGATGGTTTTAGGGGGTCTAGTTTAAGGAGCTCCTTTAGCACATTGGACTCAGTGACTGCCTGCAGGGACAAACTTTGTAGCGGGGCAGGGGAAAAGAAGGAGAAGCATCGGGGATAGTCGCATTAGAAGAGGTGGGAGATGAGGAAATGTTGGACGGGCAAGGAGGCATGGCTGAGTCAAATAGGAATCTTGACTTAATGAAGTGGTGATTAAAGAGCTCAGCCATGTGCTTCTTGTCAGTAACAACCACATCATCAACATTAAGGGACATGGGCAGCTGTGAGGAGGAGGGTTTATTCTCCAGGTCTTTAACTGTTTTCCAGTACTTCTTGGGGTTAGACCCACAGAGCGAGAAGTGCTCCTTAAAGTAACTAACTTTGGCCTTCCGGATAGCCAGAGTGCACTTATTTCTCATTTACCTGAACGAAAGCCAGTCAGCCATAGTATGCGTGTACCGAGCCTTTCGCCAAATGCAATTCTTGAGGTGGAGTAACTCTGCAAGATCACGGTCGAACCAGGGGCTGAACCTGTTTTTCATTCTCATTTTCTTTATGGGGGCGTTTTTGTTAACAATACCACTGAAAATATCAAAAAAACAAAGTCCAAGCATCTTCGACAGAGGGGATCAAGCTGATTCTATACCATTTTACAGAGGCCAGTTCATGAAGGAAGGCTTGCTCATTAAAGTTTTTAGCAAGTGTCCATGACAAATCAGGACAGGTCGTTTCACTGAGCAGCCATTACAACACAGGCTGTAAAACAGTGATCACTATGGTCATTACAGAAAACACCAGACTGAAACCTATCAAGATCATTTCTGAGGATAACATAGAGGAGAGTAGCCTTTTCTGGGTGTTTGGAGTCATACCTTGTGGGATTGGTGATAATCTGAGAAGGATTTAGGGAGTCCCATTTGCTTTATGACTTGGCCAGGTATTTTAAGCATGTCCCAGTTTTGGTCGCCAAGCAGGACAAATTCAGACTTAGTGTAAGGGACCAAGAGAGAGCTTAGGGCAGGTAGGGTACAGGCCGGTGCTGATGGAGAACGATAGTACCCAGCAACTATCAACAAAGAGCTATTTGAAAGTTTAATGCTTAAAACCAGCAAATCAAATTGTTTGGGGACAGACTTGATGGAGACAACCATGCACTGAAGGTGATCCTTGGTAAAGATTGCCACTCCCCCACCTTTGGAAGATCTGTCTTGCCAAAAAAGGCTATAACCAGAAAGATTAACATCAGCATTCAAAACACTCTTCCTTAATCACGTCTCAGTAATGACCAACACATCTGGATTGGAGTTGTGAACCCACACTTTCAAATGATCCATTTTAGGTAATAAGCTTCTAGTCTTAACGTGCAGAAAACCCAGGCTTTTACGAGAGCAGATATCAGTGAAGCAGATATCAGAGTACAAGTCAGAATTGGGGTTAGCACAGTAGATGGGCCAGGGTGTACATGCACATTTCCAGATATCATCAACATTAATACAATCAAGGCACAGCACAGGACAGGGAGAGCTCTGCAGTGTTGATTTATGACATCTGAATGTGCATCAGATGGCAACAAGATCATATTGTACAGCAATTTCATCAGGTAACATACATTTTTTTTAAGTCTGTGTAAACCAATAAAGAGTCAGAGTCCCGAGTCCCAAACATAGTCTGTCCCATGGTTGGGTAAAGAAAGTTTGTAGAAAGTTTGTAGTTAACAAAGTATGCAGGAGTCATGACAAAGGCAAATAACAACATAGCAAAATGCACAAGAAAAAAAAAATGTTCTCCTGGCATCCGCCAAACTCAGATTTGTCTGTCGGACTGCCAGATGGTGAAGCGTGATTCATCATTCCAGAGAACGAGCTTCCTCTGCTCCAGAGTCCAATGGAGGCGAGCGTTACACCACTCCAGCCAACACTTGGCATTGCGCATGGTGATCTTAGGCTTGTGTGCAGCTGCTCGGCCATGGAAACCCATTTCATGAAGCTCCCCACGAACAGTTATTGTACTGACGTTGCTTCCAGAGGTAGTTTGGAACTTGCTAGTGAGCAGTGCTTAATTTGAGCCGAATCCTACCGGAACAGGATCCGGCACCTCTCCGTTTTGGACTGTTTTGTTCCCGAACCTATTTGGCCGGATTCGGTAACTCTCGTTGCATGCAAAATAATTGCTAGGGAAAAATTCTAACAAAAGCGATCAAAGTTAATTCGAGTTGCCTTTTCGTTAATTATCCTTCCCCCACAAAAAAAGCGTAATGTGAAAAAGTTGATGTTATTGGTGTCATTTAGTAGTGGTTTCTTTGCAGCAATTCTACCACGAAGGCCGGATTGACACAGTCTCCTCTGAACAGTGGATGCTGACATGTGTCTGTTACTTGAACTCTGTGAAGCATTTATTTGGGCTGCAATTTCTGAGGCTGGTAACTCTAATGAACCTATCTTCTGCAGCAGAGGTAATTCTGGGTCTTCCTTTCCTGTGGCGTCATGAGAGCCAGTTTCATCATAGCGCTTGATGGTTTCTGCGACTGCACTTGGAGAAACTTTCAAATATTCCTGACATGTTCCATATTGACTGACCTTCATGTCTTAAAGTAATGATGGACTGTTGTTTCTCTTTGATTATTTGAGCTGTTCTTGCCATAATATGGACTTGGTCTTTTACCAAATAGGGCTATCTTCTGTATACCACTCCTACCTTGTCACAACACAACTGATTGGCTCAAACACATTAAGAAGGAAAGAAATTCCACAAATGAACTTTTAACAAGGCACACCTGTTCATTGAAATGCATTCCAGGTGACTACCTCGTGAAGCTGGTTGAGTGAATGCCAACAGTGTACAAAGCTGGCATCAAGGCAATAGTAGGGGGAAAAGGGAAGTGAAGGTGTGTTTATGTGTTTTTGTTTTTTATTGATGGCTATATTTTGATTTGTTTTAGACTTTTCAACTTTTTTGGTTACTACATGATTCCATATGCGTAATTGTATAGTTTTGATGTCTTCACTATTATTCTACAATATATAAAAACCCTTTAATGAGTAGGTGTGCCCGTACGTTTTACTGGAACTGTGTGGATATATATATATATATATAAGGCTGCTGAGGGGATTTTTAAATTATTGTTGGACATAAAAGACTGTAAAAACACCATCAAATCAGCTCCAAGTTCCAAAGTTTTCACACACATAATAGAGAGATGTATGTGATCATATACAAATGTAAGTAAGGTTTGAAATTATTATGTTTTAGTCAAATATATCTGTTTGTTCTTCTTGGGGTCAATTTGCAGTGTACAAATTATTTGTAATTATGTTCCTGCGTCCTGACCATTGGCCTGCAGCTGAATCTAGTTGATTATCCCTGTTTAGGTGGTAGGACCACCAATGGAGTTTGCCTGTGGGTTTGTTTATGTCCCTCCATCAACCTATCAGAGGGAAGTCCAAACGAAACCACAAATTGCAGTTAAACGTTCAGGTGAGTTATAATTTTTCAGACACACTTCAAATTAAATCTTGCTAACATTGTCCGAATGCCCGTTGCTGCCCAAACACTGTCCTGTCAGTGAATGTCCTGTCAGTGAATGTCCTGTCAGTGAATGTCCTGTCAGTGAATGTCCAGTCAGTGAATGTCCTCTCAGTGAATGTCCTGTCAGTGAATGCCCTGTCAGTGAATCCCCATCCTGTCTGAATGCCCGTTGCTGCCCAAACACTGTCCTGCCAGTTCATGAATGAATCCTGTGTAATAGACATTAACATTAACAATGCTCTGTCTCTCATCTCTCCCAGCTCTCCTTCCTCCCCCAAACAGAATCCGTCCCCGCAGTCCTCCCCCTCCTCCTCCAGCACCCTCCCCAGAACTACAAAAACAACAACACCACTCTCCAGAACAGAGAATCACTGAGAAATGTTTTAAAAATGGTGAGGTGAAGACAGCTCCCAACCCCTTGCCATTGTATGAGAATTCAGCCTTCCATATTAGAAGAGGGAATGTTCCAGACTCGCCCCAACAGCTCACATTTCAAACAGCTCAATGGACAGGTTTTCCTAGCATCACTGTACTGGGGAATTCAATGTATAATGTAATTTTTAGGATATACAGTTCAATTTCAGTGTCTCAAAAGTCATGAGTGAACTCTTGAGATTGTGGCTAACATTGTGTCCATTTCCACCTTCCCCAGCTCTGCTCCCCCCATTCATGCGATCTCAATCGCCTGCTTGCGTCCAGCCAATCCCAGGCCCACCTTCCCTTCTCCCTTCCAATAGCCAGAGGCTGACCTATGACCTTCCAAAGAAGGAACCAGACATTGGGAGTCATCCATGGGATCCAGACTACTCATACAATATCCCAGAAGGCAGTGGGGAAGAGATGAAGCATCCAAACACCACCGGCAGCAGTGGATCTGCACAGAAGTCAGGTAACTGGTTAATGTCCTCTCAAGAGACATTAATTTTTAGGCTCAAAGCTAGCATTGTCGGACCATACCACCATTCATGCAATTCACATCTTAAGATGCCAACAAAACAAACAGTCTTGCGTGTGATGATAAAGATGTGATGAAGATTATGACTACAACCAGAGTTGAAAAACATGATTCTCTCTACTTCTAGCTCCAGCCTTGCCACCAAGACCTTCCTTTATGAAGTCCTGTCCGGAATACCTAGTTCTGTTGCCTGATTCTTTCTCCTCCTCAAAGTCCTCCTCTTCATCCTCCAGTAAATCCTGTTTCATTATGGACATCCATTAGTATACAGTATCTTCACAGTTCATTAGATAATTCCTCATTGAAAAGAAAAAATGTAGGCGCTCATGAATAAAGATATAAAGCATAATTGCAACTACTAATGGCCATTTACTACACAGGATCAAGGGAACCATTGGTAGGGAATCCAAATGTGATCCTAGTCAGTTTGTGGGAGCTGATATCAGAGGAAAACGGTTAGTGGACTATTCCTGCTATCATTCTGAGATAATGTTTGGTATATGATACTCAATGCCTTTGACCTGACTTTTCACTGTCTCTCTGTGTGATTCTCCTGACTTTTATACTGTCTCTCGGTATGTCACAGTCTAACTTGCTTGTCTGTGTTGACCAACGTGTGTCCAATCACAGTGTTCACCATAGAGGGAGAGCCCACCTGCTGTTCCCGGTGTGGCTCTGTGCTGGACTCCTTCTATGACAATGTGGTAGTTTGACCTTTCACACTCTCTTGAATATGAATCCTACGCAATATGATAAAATAATCACAGTGGTCAAGCGGTAATCCCTGTTATGATTCTAACTTCCTGCCTTCCAAATTATTCAACAATAATGGTAGACCTACAGTAAACCTCAGTGAAGTTATATCTACTACTTATTGTAATTCATAACTACTGAAGGTACAATTTCTCTCAAACAACTGCATTTCCAACATCCCTCTGTTGCTCTACAGGTGAATGTCTGTTATTTTTGCCAGTCATCATTGGAACCACCTACCTCATCATCTGCCACCTGTCTCGGTTGCCGGGACAGTGTCTTCCTGTTGACCCCTGGTGACAAGGCCCTGGCCCTTACAGACACACTGCTCCTGTTCTGTATCGACATCTCAGCGTCCATGAGTATCACCTCCCAGGTTTGAACACAAGATCATTAGTGTTATTTGTTAGTGTTTTCCCCAGGCTCTGTATGGTTAGATTAGAATACATGTGATTAGGGATACCTCTATAATCAATTTTGTTCTGTAAAAACCATATTTTTCTGTTTTAAGTAGCTTCACAATCAGTGCTGGTTGAAGCTGTATTTCTGACCATTTCTACTGACCACAGTATATACTGTGAAATTCTCTCTTTTTCTTGTGCCAGGTGTTGGAAGGAAAACAGCCAATCTACAGGTCACGTCTTCAGGTCAACCATCTTTGATTATTTAAATGGGCATAAGTGGATACATTTGGGAGATATTGTGATGATCGTAGTAACTACCAGTAAATGAAATATGCAGTGGCAGATTCACAATCATTTGCTTTGCTAGAATTGATAATGGTCTGTGGTTGTGTACATGCTGGTAATGATAACACCAATGCGGATTTTAAACCAGTTTGTTCAGGAAGCAGTGTTACAGAGTGTTTGGAAGCTGAGTGAAACACAACCACACATGCGAGTAGGACTCATCACGTTCAACAATCAGGTTCAATATTACACCCATTTCACATTGACATGATTGACTATTTATGCATGTTGACATCTAATGAAATGGTGTTTTCATGCTCTTTATATAAAAAAAAATTTTTTTGGGGGGGGGGTGACATTTCATATTCCCTGATTTGGATTCAATATTTGGATGCATTTGTCCAATAGTTGGGTGTAAATCTGAAGTTGTTTTGATCTGTATCTTAAGATCATCCACTGATGTTTGTCTTGACAGGTGACTCTGCATGGATATGACGAGTTCACCTCACGTTTTTTGCGGGGTGCGGAGTTGATTGACAGTGAATACCTTAAGGAAGCAGCGTTCAGCTTCCCCAGCCCACAACCCCTCTCCAGGACCAGGGACTGTCTACAGAGAGAGATTCTAGGGTAATGTTGAAAGGGGCAATAAAAACAAACTCTACATTTTAATTCAAGGGCCCATGTGGTCCAAGAGCAAATAAGCCATGGACTCATTCAAACTGGTCCAATGAAGCAATAATTGTATCAAATAATGGTATGTTGTCACTTCCTCTTTTCATTAAAAGATTGTCTGAGAGTGGTGCCACGGCTTTAGGTCCTGCTTCTCTTGTAGCCATAGCGATGGCTTCTCGGCAACCAGGGTCAAAGGTCAGTCAGTCCCATAGTTCCAGTGCTCTGAATACATACTGTATCTGTTTTGTTTATGATGTAGTACCAATATAATGTATTGCCCTCTTCCCAGGTGATCATCTGCACAGATGGAAAGGCCAACACAGACCTGGGGAATCTGGAGGTGGAGGGCATTGATGCTCGACCTTGCCTCTCCTCCACTATCTTCTACCACGACCTGGGGGAGTACGCTGCTAGCCAGGGGTCGGTGCAACTCTGTACTGTCTTCACTAGCTACATTTTCACTTCTATTTGAGCATCACAGTGGAGAACCTATTTTACCTTGAAATAGCTCATTTTCCTACAGACTATGTTGATAGCCTTTTAGATGTTGTCATAAGTGATTTTCAGTTATTGAATATTATAAGCAAGCGCTTACAGTATGTAACCCTTTCTCTCCTAGGGTGACGGTATCAGTGTTGGCTATCGAGGGGACAGACTGCAGACTTGATGAGCTGGGGAGACTAGCAGACCGCACAAGCGGAAAGGTATGTGATACAATAAATCATCTTGTATTACTCTCCTTTGTGCTGTGTATGTCATTGAGCTACAGTCCTATTTGGCCCATATGTGATCAGAGTCCATTGTTCAATATGTGTCTTTTAATATGGTACTGTACGTGTCATCCTTTCCCCCTAGGTGGTAGTAGCAAGTCCACATGAACTATACACTGAATTTGAGGAGATTATTGAGAACAGGACGATAGCGACACACTGTAGTGTCACTTTGCTGCTCCCCACAACACTGTAAGTGTTGAATTAAACATCTGTATATTCATGTGTATTTTCAAATATAGTATATGTGTGTGGGTAGATGTTTGTATATGTATAATGCATTCGTAATGTGTATGTACGTCACCATCTGTATTTAAAATTAAGTGGTTTAAATGCTTAGGAACCCCAGTTGCATGCTCATCCTCAATCATTTTTTGGGGGGTGAATTGACAATCCTAAATTGTGAATGGGAAATCTAGCACTGTCACACCAGCGACACATTTGAACAGAGATCCCTGATTTGACTGGAAAAGGCCTTCATCTCTCGCCCTCATTCGCTCTTCCGCCAGGTGTGTGAAAGGAGAGAGGGAGGCTGGGAACAGGGTGACCAGAGAGGTGGGCAATGTGGCATCAGACACAGAAATCACCTTTCAATTTGGAGCGAGGGAACACGGCTCACAGGGAGAGGGTGAGAACAGAGGGATGAGGAGAAGACCCAGTCAAAGATTTAAGGATTGGGGACCAAGTTCACAGAGGAATAGATTTGTAACATTTTTTTCTTTCTCTGACGTTTAGTGTCAGCCCCAGTGGCAGGTGGCCGTGTGTCTGTTCAGCTGCAGCTGAGATACAGACAGAAGGATGGACACAGTATGCTCAGAGTGCTGACGGCTGATAAAGAGGTGACGGATGACAGGTAATGGGACACGTCCAGAACTCACTCCAGCATTTTCCAGCATTCATGACATGTGAATTCAGAAATGCCTTTTGTTGCTAGTTTATCTACCAGAAAGACTAGTTCAAGTCAAAGAATTATAGAAATGTATTTACACATCACAATCCACTCCATTTGCAAAACAATGTGATATGAGAATAATGATGATGACAACCATGTTAGGAGTCATGATAGTAGCCTAACACTGTATACCTCTCTCCTCTCCCTCTCAGCTCAGTGGTCCTCTCCTCTCTGTTTCTAGCTATCATTCAGCTCAACTCATCCCAGGCCAGCGCCGCTCTAGCTGTCAGGGGCCGCTTCCAAGACGCAAAGAGTGAGGGGGAGACACAGAGGGAACTGATGGAGAGAGCCCTGTGAGTGAATGATTTAGTGAGAAGGTTGACGGACAGCAAAACGTGTGTGTGTGTGTGTGTGTGTGTGTGTGTGTGTGTGTGTGTGTGTGTGTGTGTGTGTGTGTGTGTGTGTGTGTGTGTGTGTGTGTGTGTGTGTGTGTGTGTGTGTGTGTGTGTGTGTGTGTGTGTGTGTGTGTGTGTGTGTGTGCCTATGCTTCCGTGCGTGCGCGTGCCTGCGTGTGTGTGGAGGCAGAGCCTCAGAATGGGCGCTAATTAGTGAGTGAGACTGACAGCCGGATTCACATGAGTGAACAAGGCCTGTTTTTGTGGGTGAGAGCGAGAGTGCGAGTATGTGTATGAGCATGTGCACGTTTGTGCTTGCGTGTTGGCTGGTCATTTCTGCTGTACATGGGCATTTGTCAACTTGTATTAGTTTGTATACGTGACAACATGCTTGTCTTTTACCTTATCAGAGAGTATGATAGAAGTGCAGAAGACAAACTGATTTATTCAAAATGGCTTAAAACCATGGACCCTATACACAACAGCCTACAAAACTACACAAGGGTAGGTCTGTGTGTGCAGTATTGAGATAATTGTGAAAGAGAAACTGTGTGAGATGATGGTGCATTCTTCAATACATTCTGTTTAGTAATTAAAGACTAATTGTCATTGTTTTATTTCCCATCTTAGAGACAATCCATACATTCTGATACACTGCAGGTAATGTATAACATATCCATCGATATAGAACCCTGATATGAACATTACAACATATTTTCGCCCAGACTACAATTGCCTCTATGGTAATATCTAACGTACAATTCAGATACACAAATCATGCTATTTTACCTTCGCAATCTCATGCTCCTATCCAAATATTACCCCCTAACTTCCTCTAGTCTACCCTGCTAATCTCCCTCCTTCATATCTCTCTCCGCTTCAGTATCTAACAGACATGGGTGCTGCACTGCTGTACAGCATGAAGAACAGCAACAGGTCTATTTCACTGAAGGAAAAGCACCAACACTGATTGGTGGCTACTGACTATGCCTGATATCCTTGGAAGTTATTCAAGTCCTACCGACTTCTGGGGAGGCCTATTTATACACAAATCTGACTAATTAATGTATCTAACAAAAAATTCTACATCTGGAAATATATTATTTAAAATAGCATTAACTGTCAATATTGTACTTGTTCATTGTATTTGTAAATAGAATGTTCTTATCTATGCACACTATCAGAACGTCATGTCAGAACTGCGATGGCACATAGCAAGTGAAATGGGTTTGTACCTGCAGTGCCTTCAGAATGTAGTCATACCCCTTGACTTATTCCACAATTTGTAGTGTTACAGGCTGCACTCAAAATGTATTCATCTACACACAATACCCCATAATGACAAACTGAAAACATGTTCTTAGAAAATGTTGCAGATGTCTTGAAATTGAAATAAATAAATATCTAATTTGCATAAGTATTCACACCCCTGAGTCAATACTTTGTGGAAGCCCCTTTGGCAGCAATTACAGCTGTGAATCTTTCTGGGTAAGTCTCTTAAGAGCTTTCCATACCTGGATTGCGCAACATTTGCCCACTATTCTTTTCAAAATTATTCAAGCTCTGTCAAATTGGTTGTTGATAATTGCTAGACAACCATTTTCAGGTCTTGTCATAGATTTTCAAGTAGATTTAAGTCAACTGTCACTCGGCCACTCAGGAACATTCACTTTCTTCTTGGTAAACATTTCCAGTGCAGATTTGGTGTTGTGTTACAGGTTATTGTCCGGCTGTCCTTGCTCCGTTCATCTTTCCCTCAAGCCTGACCAGTCTTCCAGTTCCTGCCCCTGAAAAACATCCCCACAGCATGATGCTGCCACCACCATTCTTGACCGTAGGGATGGTGGCAGGTTTCCTCCAGGCGTAACAATTGGCACTTAGGCGAAAGTGTTCAATCATGGTTTCATCAGACCAGAGAATCTTGTTTCTCATGGTCAGAGAGACATTTAGGTGCCTTTTGGCAAACTCTAAGCGGGCTGTCATCTGCCTTTTTCCAGAGGAGTGGTTTCCGTCTGGCCACTCTACCATAAAGGTCTGATTGGTGGAGTGCTGCAGAGATGGTTGTCCTTCTGGAAAGTTCTCCCATCTCCACAAAGGAACTCTGGAGCTCTGTCAGAGTGACTCTCAGGTTCTTGATCACCTTCCTGACCAAGGCCCTTCTCCCACAAACTTCTTCCATTTAAGAATGATGGAGGCCACTGTGTTCTTGGGGACCTTCAATGCTAGAGAAATGTTTTGGTACCCTTCCCCAGATCTGTGCCTCGACACAATCTTGTCTCGGGGAGCTCTACGGACAATTGCTTTGACCTTATGGCTTGTTTTTTGCTCTGACATGCACTGTCAACTGTGAGACCTTGTATAGACAGGTGTGTGCCTTTCCAAATCATGTTCAATCAATTGAATTTACCACAGGTGGACTCCAAGTTGTAGAAACATCTCAACATGATTAATGGAAACAGGATGCACCTGAGTTCAATGTTGAGTGGGTCTAAATACTTATGTAAATAAGGTATTTCTGTTTTTAAATTTTTCTAAATATTCAAAAAGCCTGTTTTCGCTTTGTCATTATGGGGTATTGTGTGTATATTGATGAGAAAACGTTTTATTTAATCAATTTCAGAATAAAGTTGTAAGGTAACAAAATGTAGAGAAAATCAAGGGGTCTGAATATGAATGCACTAAAAGTGAATTGCTTTGCCAATTTCTTTTGCAGTATTACGTTAGTGCCTTGTTGCAAACAGGATGCATGTTTTTGAAAATGTGTACTCTGTACAGGCTTCCTTCCTCCTTCCTTATTTTCCCTCTGTCAATTAGGGTAGTATTGTGGAGTAACTACAATGTTGTTGATCCATCCTCAGTTTTCTCCTATCCCAGCCATTCAACTCTGTAACTGTTTGTAAGTCACCTTTGGCCTCATGGTGAAAACCCTGAGCGGTTTCCTTCTTCTCCGGCAACTGAGTAAGGAAGAATGCCTGTATCTTTGTAGTGACTGGGTGTATTGACACCATCCAAAGTGTAATTAACTTTATGCTCAAAGAGATAGTCAATGTCTGCTTTTTTTTATTTTGACCCATCTACCAATAGGTGCCCATTTTTGCGAGGCACTGGAAAACATCCCTGGTCTTTGTGTTTGAAATTCACTGCTCGACTGAGGGACATTACAGATAATTTAATGTGTGGTGTACAGAGATGAGGTAGTCATTGAAAAATCATGTTAAACACTATTATTGCACACAGAGTGAGTCCATGCAAGTTATGTGACTTGCCAATCAAAATGTTACACCTGTACATATTTAGACTTGCCCTAACAAGGGGGTTGAACACTTATTGACTCAAGACATTTCATCTTTTAATGTTTTATTAATTTGTCAAATGTTAAAAACATAATTCCACTTTGATATTATGAGGTATTTTGTTTAGGCCAGTGACAAAAAAAATCTACATTTAATTCATTTTAAATTCAGGCTGTAACACAACAAAATGTGGAAAAAGTCAAGTGGTGTGAATACTTTCTGAAGGCGCTGTATCACTCCCTCTCTAGCTTAGCATGTATTTTCACCCTGACCAGAAAGCACTAGAAATGCCTGACTCAGACACACCATCAGATAGGTGTTTCTACACCCATAAACATAGTTTGAAAAGTAAGAACTGCTGCCAAGAATGAGAATGTAGGAAACTTGGACAGATTATTTAGCATTATTAGCCTTTTAAGCTGGCACAGACATGACACATGATTAAAAAAAAGAAAACAGTAAATCCAATGTTACACCTACACATTACACATTTATAGTTAAAACGGTGCAGTATGGGTTCCCTGCAGGCTCAAAATTTACAGAGGTAGTGGAAAATAGAGTACAAACAGAACAAGACAGAAGTTACAATGACCAGGCCTGAAACAGAGGCTAAAGCATAGATAGACATACGTTTCTCTGGTGCCGCCCTCACCAAGCAAATATGTATCTCTGGGCAGATACCTGATTTACACTTGAATGGTCCTTCATCTACTTTAGGTAGGTTCCAGGACAGAAGCACATAGACAAACCAGACCTCCACCATAATACGCAGCACGTTGCTGAGCAGGTAGAAGCCCACAGTGCCCCTATCTTTGTGGAGGTCAATCACCATCTTCCCTGGGGGTTCAGATTCAGGCACACTGACACTCTTCCCCTGGGCCTCCAACTCCCCGGGAGTTTTCCTCTGCCGGGAGCTCCTCTTCTGGGCAGCGGAGCGGAGGTGGGAGGCAAAGAGCTCCATGAGGAGGACAGACATAATGAGGAGGATGAAGAAGAAGTTCCAGGCCACCATGACAGGCTTGTCAAAGTGTTGATTGAAGCAGCCTCGGGTGCACATGTCCTGGGTGGTGTTACAGGTGAAGTCCGAATCCAGCTTGAACCAGGGCATCTCGGCCACGAACAGAACCACCAGGCGCATGCAGAGGAAGCCAAACCACAGCGAGCGGCACTTGTAGGTGGTGGTGGTGTCCACTGCCGTGCGGAGGATTGGAATGAGCCCTGTTACGATGGCTGCCATTATTTCCGCTCGTCTTTGCTATGAAACTACTGTAGCAGTGATCTAGCAAGAGAAGAAAGGTACCACATCAGGCAATGTATCAAGATAGATGTTCACATATTTGCATTGCAGAGCAATAAAAAAAAATTTTGTCAACAATAATATTCAACGTTAAAAGAAATGTTGTAAGATCACAGTAAATATTAAAATATGGTTCCAACTATACTTTAATATCAACACTTTTCCCTGGTGTATTTGACATAAAGCTGCTGTAATAATAGGAGATGCCAACTTACCGTTAAAAGGAATTTCCATGAACCTCATAGTATGTCAGTTGAAAACCTTTTATTGGGTTGTAAAATGGCATTGTCATCAGCATCAGTGTTACCATGTCTCACCTTTTATTCTGCTGACTCCAACCCAATGATACTTCTCTTTTTTCCTCAGTGACCCTCCCTTTTTAAACTATTGTTTGTATAAGTCTGTGTGTAAGGTGTTTTGGTTGAAAATATGGTTCTATTCTCTGTTAACGTCATACTTTTGATGATGTCATAGGCAACTTTTATATGTATTTGAGTCTAACTGTAATTTGATGTTATCATATACCCTGAATGTATGTCATATGTAATTGCATATTATTAGGCATAAGACATGATGATTCTTCTCCAACAGGTCAATTTAGGCATTCAGGTTTTTCATAAAAAGAGCCATTTCACAGGAAAGCAACTTCAGTCCATCAATGCTATTAAGTAAATTGTTTACTTACATATTCCATCGCAAAAATGACGAGAAGTGAATAGAAATCAAAATACCCAACAGTTCATGGGAAAACAAAAACAGGACTTAATATCATGACTCAAACAATGTTATAGCCTATGTTTAGACATAAATGACCTAACCGTGGAATTAAGATTAGTAGTTTAGCTTACACACTAATCAATATACACCGAGTTCACAAAAAATTAAGAACACCTATGATCCCTTATGTCACTTGTTAAATCCACTTTAAATCAGTGAAGATGGAGGGGAGGAGACAGGTTAAAGAATGATTTTTAAGCCTTGAGACATAGATTGTGTATGTGTGCCATTCAGAGGGTGAATGGGCAAGGCAAAATATTTAAGTTGCCTTTGAACAGAGTATAATAGAACAGAGGGTAATAGGTGTGAGGTGTACCGGTTTGTGTCAAGAACTGCAACGCTGCTGGGTTTTTCACTCTCAACAGTTTCTTGTTTGTATCAAGGGGGGGGGGGGGGGGGGGGGGGGGCAACTCAATTTAGGAAGGTCATCCTAATATTTGGTATACTCAGTGTATAGCCTATGACACAAAACAATACATTCTTATGAACAAATTATGACAATGAAATTTGAAATAAGTTGATGACAGATGTCAGGTATCGTATAGTATAAAACATAATGTACGTTATATAGCATAAATAACACATTTTAAATCACAAATACATGTCATCCTACACACAAGACAGTTGAGGGCAATTTAAAGTCTCATTATTTCAAATTGTTATCAATAGGCTATCAATAACCTTTGTTTAAGGATGGGAACTAAGCTGTTTTATAACCATACCATTGTTAAAAATATTCAAGGCATCTGGCTGTTGAGTCATAATTCATTCCACACAAACAGTTACGGTCTTTTCAGAGTCGGTCTTCCTTATCGATATACATAGGCGTGGTCTGAAAGGTTACAGGAACAGTCACTGGAATTGTCACCGGTATAGTCAGACAAATTGCACCAGGTTCAAGAGTGGAAGAGGAAACTTCAATGGGTGGAGGTGGCGAGGGAAGAGGCTCCGTGTGTGCAATGTGTGTGTCAGAGAGGGGGAAGGTGGGCAGGGGGTCGCGGTGGGTGCGTAAGTGCTTGCGGAGATAGGCGGCAAACAGAAAGGCTTTGCTACAGTGGGGGCAGACGTGGTTGCGGTTGGTCGAGTGGATCCGCTGGTGTTTCCGCAACCCGGCTTTGTTGAGGAAACCTTTGCCGCAGCTGTCGCAGACGTGGGGTCGCGGTTTGGGGTGCATCTTCTCGTGGGCTTGCAGGTCAGACAGCAGTACAAACTCCTCCCGGCAGGTGGCGCACACGTGTGGGCCCATGGGCAGGGGGGCCACGGTGGTGGAAAGAGGGGAAACGGTGTGAAGAGCCTCATGGGCCTGAACCTCCTCCCAGGTCCCAAAGGTGACGTCACAGTGTGAACAGGAGAATTGGGGGAGGGAGGTGTGAGCGAGGAAGACTGCTGCAACTGTCTCGGGTACCGCCTGCTGCGGTAGCAGCGCAGGCCTCTCAGCCAGGTGAGTGCGCTCGTGCTTCCGTAGGCTGGAGGAGACCACGAACGACTTGAAGCACAGGTCACATTTGAATGGGCGCTCGCCGGAGTGCACCCTTCGGTGCTTGTTGAGACTGGAGCGCTCGGCAAAGGACTTGCCGCACTCCGTGCAGGAGAAGGGCCGCAGCCCTGTGTGCACCAGCATGTGACGTCGCAGGTCCCAGGACGCCACAAACGCCTTGTCGCAGCTCTGACACTTGTAGGGCCGCTGCCCGGAGTGCACCCGCTGATGCACGGCCAGGTCGGCAGGCTGCCGGAATCTCTTGGCACACTTATCACAGGGGTAGGGCTTGAACCCTGAATGGGCCCTCTGGTGCCGGCGGAAACTGGAGGGGTCTGAGAACATCTTCCCACACTGCGGGCAGAGGAATGGCTTCTCACCTGAGTGAGTGCGCAGGTGAGACTGATAGGAGGAGAGCTGAGTGAAGCCTTTGCCACACTGCTCACACTGGTAGGGTTTGCTCTGGGAGTGAATGCGGAGGTGACAAGCCAGGGAGGAGGAACGGGAGAAGGCCTTGCCGCAGTCTGAACACAGGTAGGGCTTCTCTCCTGTGTGAGACCGTTCATGGTTCTTCAGGTCTTTCAGCTCAGTGTACGTCTTCCCACACTTATCACAGGAGTAGGGCCGGTGGCCCTGGTGGTTGCGCCTGTGCTTCCGGTAAACAGAGGGGTCGGCAAAGCTCTTCCCGCACTCGGCACAAAAATAGGGCTTCTCCCCCGTGTGAGAGCGCAGGTGCACCTTCAACTTGGACAGAGTGGGGTAGCTCTTGGAGCAATGGGGGCAAGAATATGGCCGTTCGCCGCTGTGCTGCGTCATGTGAATACGCAGGCATATGGCCTGCATGAAGGTCTTGCCACATTCGGTGCAGACAAAAGGCTTCTCCCCTGTATGGGAGCGGCTGTGGTTGCGTAGCTCCGTTGGGGTCTTGTAAGCCTTGTGACACTGATCGCACTGAAAGGGGCGCTGAGCAGAGTGAGAGCGCTGATGTTTGGAGAGCTGGGCTCTGCTGGGGAACGTTTTGCTGCACTGAGAGCATGTGTGCTGTTTTTGCTCCTGCTGCTCCTTACTGTGGGCAGACAGCTTATGGCTCCGGAGAGCCAAGGGGCTACTGAAAGCCTCCTGGCAGACAGAGCATTTGAAAGAATGCTTGGATTTCTTTGGAGGTCTGCCTTTGCCTCGCTTTTTTACAGGGGGCTCCTCTACCTCCAGCTCTTTGCTCTCCTCACTCGGTTCAGCAAGGGGGGTGTCTTGCTCTGTAGGTGGTGGGCTGCCAGGCTGGGGAGAGGCCATCCTTTAAGTTATATGCTTGTGATGCTAAGGAAATTAGAATATAAGGAAAAGACATAAGTGAATCTGAAGATGACACATTCAGTCATGCATTTCTTAAACAAGCTTGGGAAATGTTCAGTAGGCAGTAATGATTTTACAATCATATAAAATAGTGAGCAGATTGAAACTCAATACAAGATCATTTATATCATGTTTTCAAATATAATTTGTACTGGCTGAGAGGACATGACAAAGGCACTTGGGTAGCAGTGGGAAACTAGTGAAGCAACGTTTCATTAATAATGTGGAGGGATAAATCTCAAAATGGCTGGCATTAGGACCTCAGGGACAATTAAACTAAACGCTTGTTATAAAAGGAAGTTGGCATGAAAAACACGGATCTCAAATAAATCTAATTTCTTTGAAAAAATAACGTGCGTTTTCCATGTTAAATTATTACTGGGGCGCATATATCAGGAGACAATAATTCAACAAAAATGGGCAATTGAAGCGATTTTAGCGTACTTGTGCTAAACTCAAAATGGCTGGCTTTAGGACCGGCTGAACAAGCTCATTCGCCCTCTGGGGTCATCCTCGCATGAGATGGCTCCGCATCTGTATTTGGAATAAATGTGTATTATAATATTAAAACGATTGCTTACCTTTTTATCTTCTTTCCGGCATTCAGGATCAGTTAAAATGTCCAGATATGAAGCCCCAATAACTGCGTTTACAGTGAAGCCCTATGATTGGTGTTGGTGGAGGAGGACGGCTTTAGGACCATGACGAGAGCGCTATTCTCGAGCGTGCAACAGTGCAGCACTTGCGTGGGTCACAATTTCATGTAAATATTAAACGTTGGCTTTATGGATTTTCTCATATTTGACCAACTGTAGTGTATTTTACAGTTAGCAAGTTGTCGGAGAACCGCATGAATGGCTTTATTTTGAAGAACTGCAGGTAAGAGGTGTTCTATTGAGAGGGGAAATAATTCAATAGCACGCTCCTGTTTTGCCAAATGTTTGGATGGATGGTTGATGTCGCGCAGATGGGTTGTTAATTTTTGAATGAGCTAGTGCCTAATTGGGATGGAAAACGTTTTAGTCACCTAAGAAGTTTTTTACATTTCAGTTTACGTACCAGTCCATCTTATAATTTTACATGACAAATCCACAAATAGTTTTGTAGAGAACGCACAGTTATGTGCGTATGACAGAACGACGAAGGGGGACTTATTTTAGTGGTACACATATCCTGTTTCCTAGCAACAAGAGCAGGAAGAATGTGTAATGGAATGGAATGAAGGAGGAAAAAAAGACAATTGAGGAAGACTTGTCCATTATCAATAACATTTTAGCTTTGTGGTGAGGAAAAACATTGACCTGGATTTAAATGCCATAGGTTACATCAGAAACTACAGAATATATTTGACAGGACGCACGAATCAAATGGATGGTAAAACAGAGTATCGCTTTTTGCTGCAATGTTTGTTTAGCTAGCTAAGCATGATGCTGCTACTTGCTAACGTTACCTAGCAGTTATTGTATCCAGCATTGGATTGCTCGCAAAACAACAGCTTTTCCATAGTGGTGCGTGTTTTGACCTAACATATGAAATGTAGCTACTGGAATTCAACCATTTGACATTTTTAAGTTGTTTTGACCAAGGTATTGTTTTTCCACATTATTGACATAGCTATGCGGCTGGCTGTCGCGCTAGTTAGGTTATTGCTGTGTGTGCTAGCTAGCTAGCCACTTTCAACTTATATCGGACAAAATCTTTTTGGGATAGTTTGAGGCCGAGCTAGCAAGCAAGTAACAAACTAGTTAAATTCCTAAATTTAGTCAACTCGAATATATATACATTTTAAATAGCATGTAAATAAGTAAGAAAATTGGTAATTCAGTTCACGGTAACGTTAACGACATTTTATGTCGCTAGGCCAAACAGGAAAAGTATTGCTGCTGTACACTATGTAGCTGCATATGGAGAGTTTGTCATGTTGCGTTACTGAACCGATTAACACGATATTTGAGCGGAGTTAAATATATTAGGCCTTGTTTATTAGCCACATTCCAATCTGTGATAAACTACCCTTATGGTTCTTCAAAATTCGTAATAATTTGAAGCGGTTTTTTTTAAACCACAACTGTCCAGTTTACAGTAATATGGTCTACTTCGTCTCTAATGTATCATTGCCTGCTTGAATTGTATACTTCCAGATGAGACACAACCCTTGTTTCAATATTAAGTCTCACACCAAGCCTTTAACATTTTATCATTTAGCAGATGCTCTTGTCCAGAGCGACTTACAGGAGCAATTAGAGTTAAGTTCCTTGCTCAAAGGGCACATCGACAGATGTTTCACCTAATCGGCACGAGGTTTCGTACCGCTCTTAACCGCTAGGCTACCCACTGACCCCTTTAACATGTTGATTAATAATGGCATCAGTAAACTACATTTTGAATAAAAGTTTGTGCCAATTGCATTAGTAGGCCATGATTATCCCATTGATAAATAAATAATACATTGACTGTGCATATTATGCCAAATGATCAGTTCTGTTTTACATTTTTTCCCACAGCCCTCATGGTGTACCTGCAGCCTTTCTACCCCATAAATTAAATTCATATTCAATGGAGTGGTACTAAATGATCCAATCACATTATTGTGTTGCCTTCCTATTTGGACCGTACAATAGATAAGCTCTTGTTATACGGAGGAGCTGGGAATCTGATGTATTTTCCCCACAATTGTCTTGCTCAAATATGTGCAGTACTATCCTGTAATGGCTATGCAGGAGCCTGGCAGGACCAAAGGCTTCCCTTGCAAACACTGTGGCACAGTGTGTTCCAACATGCCAAGCCTTCTGGAACACATGGATAGTCACTCCCAGCAAGAGGAAGATCGCAAGTTCAAGTGCGATGAATGTGGGCGGGGTTACAGGCATGCAGGTAGCCTCGCTAACCATAAGAAAACACACGAGTTGGGTTCTTTTCAATGTCCAGTATGTGCTAGGAAACTCTCAAACCCTCTGGCCCTGAAGAGCCATCTGCGCATCCACACATCTCAGAAGAAGTACTCCTGCATGGATTGCGGGAAGGCCTTTAGGTTAGCTACTCAGCTGGCCACCCATCAAAAGGTCCATCTATCCAGGCAGTCAAAGAGGAGAGCCGGTAGGAGGGCAGCTGCAGAATATTCTCCAATTGAGAATAGAGATGAAATTGAGGATAATGAAGATCTTCATGAGCAGTTGGTCTTTGTGGCTGACCAGCAAGACACAAAGATGGATATTATATCTGATAATGGCCTTCGTCAGGAGGGGGCAGAGATTATCCCCATCTCAGCAAATTACAGTGAAAACCTAGGCTCTGATGAGGCAGGGGATCGACCTTTCAAATGTGATCAGTGTGAAAAGTCATATAGACACCATGGAAGCCTGATCAATCATAAAAAGTCTCACCAAGTAGGGATGTTTGAGTGCCCTATCTGTTTCAAACAGTTCAATAATCTTGCTGCCCTCCATAGTCACCAGAGAACCCATAAATCCAGAAGTGGGCCAGATACCCGTTCTACGGAAGTCACTTACACAGGCACAGCACAAGAGCAGTTTTCCCCCTCAAACAGGGAGGCTGCTGTACATTTCTGCCACCTGTGTCAAGTGATGTTTCCTAATGATGATGAGTTCCAGGAACACATCCAAATGCATAATTCTTCCTCTATGTCATTTGGGCACATTCAAAGTTCATCTGAGGGTTATCATGGCACTTATGACCATAGTGTCACTCATTCTCCTGACTCAAACTTTCATTCACCCCCTCTAAACAATACTCCATCGATGGATAATCAGGGGGAGCAGATCAACGATGTTCAACTATACTCTGACCACTCCAGTAACGAATCCATCTTGAACACTCAGCAAGAGCCCTCAATCTTGGATTCTGAGATTTCTGCTGACGATCTAGGGAAGGCAGAACAGTCCTCAGTTACAGAAAATGTTGAGCGCCGCTTCAAGTGCCAGGTCTGTGGCAAAAGCTACCGGCACGCAGGGAGCCTCATCAACCACAAGCGGTCTCATCAGACGGGCATTTATCAGTGTTCCATCTGCCGCAAGACTTACCCACACATGGCTGCCCTCCGCAGCCACATCCGCATCCACAGGGCCCATCCGTCCTCCTTCAACCTCAGCTCTGAAGGAGACTGGCTGTCTACCGAGCCCCTGACACTGGAGAACCAGCAGGCCTGCTTTTCCTCTCAGGATGGTGATGCTAGCAGTATGATGGCGCTCGCTCAGGAGACCAAGGGTGAACACGACAATGGAGGATCATTCCACGAGCAGTTTGACTCTACCTTTCCCCAGGAAAGAACTGTGCACCTACCTCACAACGAACACCTGATGGAGAGGCACATGTGCGCCGACTGTGGCGAAACATTTGTAGACATCGCAGGGATCAAGTCGCACATATGCCCCCAGCTACAACAGCATCAGGAGGCCATGTCAAATGATTGCGACAGTAACCTAACCTTCCAGGACACAAATGGCCAATGCTCCATGGGAAATCCAGGGGATCATATAAAATTCCAGGGACTGAATGGCGGCCCTGGGCATAGGTACTTTGGTGAACACAACTTCCAGGAAGTCATGAATGGGGAGCAGTTAAATGGTGGTGATGGCGAGGAGGATGATGAAGATGATGACGGAGAGCTCTATCAGTGCTCAGTGTGTGGGAACCGCTACACAAGCATGAGGGCTCTGAGGAGTCATCTTCGTGGCCACACTCAATCCCATGACACTCCTACAAGCTCCGGCCCCTCCTCCATGTCCTCCCTCGAGGCTGAAAAAGAGGAGGACCCTGGAGAGAGACAGCAGGTGGATGGGGGTCTGATGATCTGCAGTACTTGCGGAGAGAGTTTTGCCAAGAAGCAGGACATGCTTGCCCATCAGCTCTCGCACCATAAAGCACAGGCAGATGACGCTAAACACATACATGTGGACAATAGTAATGGAGCTAGGCACAAAGAGGAAGTTGACAGCATCATCTGTGGAAATTGTGGTACATTTTGCACCAGTTACCATCATCTTGAGACACATCAATGTACAGCAAATGGGCAAAGTGAATCTAGTAATGAGAGAACTGAAATGGGCAACTCTGTCAACCGTAAAGAATTAGGACCCATGAAAGAGGATTTAGACGATGGTGATCGCCAGTACAAGTGTGATCAGTGTGGAAGAGCATACAGACATGCTGGCTCCCTTCTCAACCATAAAAAGTCCCACAAAACGGGAGTATTCCGCTGCATGGTTTGCCAGAAGCGCTTCTACAATCTACTGGCCCTTAAGAACCATCAAAGGACCCACTTTGATGTTAAGAGGTAATTGCTCAACGTAATTGCTAACACAGAACAAAGTTGTCTTCGACTGATAAGTGTCCATGTAATTTGACATATCATGTATATAACCAGAGAAGCTACATTGTACACGTGTTAGACTCAATTAATTTGTACTACTACATACCAAGGGTTTAGGTTATTACACTGTTATAGTTGAATTTGCCTAAATGCCAACAAATAGTGATTGGACCCTGCCCTAACAGCAAGCATTTTCTTTTACAAGTGCTTACGTACTTGTAGAAGAATCCAAGGATATATTGCCTATAAAATTGCTATTGCCATAGATGTATTTTGTGTCTTGTCATAACTTCATTCATGCTCAAATGTTCTGTGCTTTGTAAACAGGATTATCCTCACTCTTTGTCCCCTCGTCTAGGCATACTTGCAATGAATGCGGGAAGGCATTCAAGATACAGAAGCAGCTATTGAACCACCTAAGAATTCACAAGGAGAACAAGGCCAAAATACAGGAGCTCAACAATCAGATTCAGGCCCTCATGCAGATGAATGGGAACGGGTCAGAGGGAGGAATGCACTCGTTAAATGCACCTGCCAACCAAGCCGCCACCACCAACCGCAGAAAGCGTAGACCAACCATCAACCTAAAGAAACCCAGTGTGGGGGAAGGGGCTCTTACAGCCTCTCAGACTGAGGTCAAATCAGAGGGGGCAGTCGACCCTCGCCCCTACTCCTGTGACCAATGTGGGCGAACGTATCGGCACGCAGGAAGTCTGGTCAACCACAAGAACTCTCACAAGACTGGTGAATACTACTGTTCTGTTTGTAACAACACCTACTCCAACCAACTGGCTATGAAGAACCACCTGCGCATCCACTTCTCAGTCAAAAAACACAGTTGCCAACACTGTGGTAAGGCCTTTAGGGGAAAGAAGCAGTTGTCTAACCATATTTGCGCACACCTCCGAAAGGATATGCCTGGAGGGGTCAGGGGAAGTGGTCGCAGACGTGCTAGAAACATTAAATGTAAGCAGTGCAGACTGACATTTGTATCTGCAGACCAGCTCACAGCCCATACCTGTGGGTCACTGGCAAACTCATCAGAGGGCAGTGATGGACAAACGAGCATGTCCTTGAAAAAAGAGGAGCGACCATTCACCTGCAACATCTGCAATCGCAGCTACCGCCACGCAGGCAGTCTCCTGAATCATAAAAACACCCATAAGTCCGGCCACTTCAGCTGCACGTTCTGCTCTAAGCCCTTTTCTAACCCCATGGCGTTACGCAACCACACACGAATTCACACACAGAAGAAGAAGCATGTCTGCCTGACCTGTGGGAAGGCGTTTCGGCTGGCCAGTATTCTCCATAACCACCAGAAAGTCCACACCAGGGTGGCCAGCCACTTCAGCTGCCCAGACTGTGGCAAGAGCTTCCAGGGCAAGTCTGGGCTCAAGAGGCACCGCTGCCAGAGCAGGGGTCAGGATGACTCGGCTAAAGCTGGCGACAGCTATCACAGAGATGGTGGTGGAGACAAGTGCTTCATGTGAGTTACTGTCTCATAATCAACTCGTTATGTAAGTCCTACTTCTTCATGGTTGTTATTAGAATGATCCCCCCTTTTTTTGTCTTCTCCCTTCTGTTTAAATGGCTATGTTTTATGTTTAGTTTTAGGGTAAATCTGTAATTATTTCCTCTGTTTATATTAGACTAGTAAAAGCAAGGTTTTCTTTGCCAATTAATGCCCAAGGTAAATTATTTTCATGAACAGGGATTTTAATGTCTCTCTACTGCAGGTGTGACCTGTGTGGACGCTCATACCGCCACTCTGGCTCCCTGCTCAACCATAAAAAGACGCACTCCGAAAACCTCCACCACTGTACCTTGTGCCTCCAGACTTTCCCCGACCCCATCGCCCTCCATGTCCACTCCCAGATGAAGCGCCACTGCTGCCCAGACTGTGGCAAGACCTTCTGTCTCGTCTCCCACCTGCAGAGCCACATGGAGGTGCACTCCAAGGAACGCACCCTGGTCTGCAGTCCCTGCCATCAGAGCTTCCCCAACCCGGCCAGCTACCAGCAACACCAGGACCTGCACCACCGGGCCCAGGGGCATTACCAACAACACAGCATGCAATTAAAGGACAACCTAGGCTGGGGCTCGGAACTGGACCAACCCGTGGGGATCCAGGGCATGCCCAAGCTGGTACCGGCGTTTGCCCACATGCACGGGGGCATGCCCGACCCTCAGGACCAGCAGGAGAGCAACGAGGCTCACTGCACAGGGGTGAAGAGCCACGTGTGCGAGCACTGCGGCCGCACCTACCGCCACGCCGGCTCCCTCCTCAACCACAAGAACAGCCACAAAACGGGCTCCTTCTTCTGCTCCGTGTGCCAGAAGGAGTTCACTAACCTGATGGCCCTGAAGAACCACAGGCGCATCCACACAGAGCCCAAGCGCTACCAGTGCCTGGAGTGCGGCAAGGCCTTCCGCGTGTCCACCCAGCTCATCTGCCACCGGAGGATGCACACCAAAGAGAAGCCTTTCTCCTGCCTGCTGTGCGACAAGAGCTTCTCCAGCAAGTCAAATCTGCGCCACCACCAAAAGATGCACCAGAGCGGTGCCCAGGTTTATGAGTCCTCCTTCAGCATGGATGCTAACAGTTTCATGGACTTGGACATGGGCTCTTTTCTCTGAGTCGAGTCGGGATTCAAAAGGTGAGGGTTTTCTTCAACTCCTCAGACCATTGTAGAGTCGAATACTTCTTATATTAGTCTCCCCTGGGCCCCTATCAGTAATTGTAAAGTGACGGGAGTTCCTCAAAGCCCCAGTAGAGACAGAGTTTTAGTCTTGATGCTGAGCTCTTCAAAGCTGCCTCACAAACATTTCATTTTTTTTGTTTTGGTCATACACTTTTGGACTCGTGGAAGGAATTCCGATCTTACCTCTAGTAGGGATTGTGACACTAAAAAGTCCCAGATTGGATTGAATGTTTGCACAAAGCCATTGAATCGTTTAGCGCTACAGGAGTGAGGACTAAAGGACATGATTTATTTCCTCTTGCTATCTATTACTGTGTTTTGTGCCTCCGTAGGTTAATTTCTCTGCTGTGCTCATCAAAAGTGTGGGCTTTATATTTGCCCTTGAATCCTGTTCAGTGTTGCCATAGGTTAGAGAGATGTGGTCAATTGACCTTTTGTGATGTGGTTTCAATAAGGACAACCCTGTCGCTTTAAAGGAGATGACCTCTAGTCCTACCCAGAGGATGATATCAAAGGTATTTACTGAAATCATGAAATCAAATATATGGTTTTAATAATGATAATATTTGGGTTCATGTTTGAGGCATTGTATGCTAAATGGACGTATTTAATAATTTATTCCTGTTCTTTTGATTTATTTTTCTGTGTATACTTTGATAGATCACAGTTTTCAATTAATGTTAACATGTAAAGAGAACCTTGACTCTTAAAAAAAAAAATGTACTATGTAGCGTCTATGGAAATTCCTCAATCTATAATTCCATTATTCTCAATTGGTGCAACTCCAATACAGGTAGGAATGCATAAACCCAGGATAATGGTCCTGCTAGCACTCAGGTTTTTCATCTTTAAAAGGAAAATATCTGACGTGCAAAGCATTGTAGATGATCATCGGTGTCTGGGTTGGGCATGACTTGTTTCTTTTTTACATGCGCCATTTCTCACCCATGTCTTGTTAAAATAAGAATTGTAGCCTTTTGTCCATAATCCCCCCCCCCTTAAAAATTGCATGACTGTTGCAATACCATATGCATGCTTTTGACTTCTCAAACTTTTAAAAACAACGTTTGAGTGCTAGTTCTTAAAATATAAGTCAAAAGTGTAGCATTATTGTGGCGTGAAATTCTAGTCTCCTATTTCTCTCATTTTAATGGTTTATTTTATTTATGCTGAAATGGTATTATGGATTATTTTATAACTTTGAAAATGTGGAGATGAATCTACGGAATCTTGTTCTAACCACTCACCTATCACGAGCTTTAAGTGTTAGCAAAGTCAATATCGTTGGTTGCTAACTTCAACCATGTTGACCTCAACGTTTATCAAGAAGCAGGTGTTGATGACCACTATTTTGCGAAATGGTGTCTTTGGAATCAGCAATTTCTGGTCATAACTTAACCTTTACATAAACGTGCAATTATCTTTGGTTTACTATTCCTACCAGAAAAAGTTTAGAAAACAATAAGGTGCCTATCATACACAAAACAGTTATTTTTCAGTCACACTGTAATGTCAAATGTTTTGGAAAACACAAGTAGGAAGCAGAGGCCCTTTTTTTTAGGTTTAAAACAGCGGAGGGCCTTTGTTTGAGGGTGTTGTATCAGTACACCACAAGGTGTTTTTCTTTTTTCTTTCTTTATGCCTTGTATTTCATATATTATGAATTGTAAATATTTTTGGGACCGGTAAGGTGTATAAAATACCTCATCAAAGAGCCTTGCCAATTCCTGAAACTGATATTTAAAGCTATCACAGTTTATTTAAGAGAAATTATAGCTACAATACACTGTAATAATTACAACTTTTATAGTTCTCTAGGCCTGTATCATGAGCACATTGTTAATAAGGCGTCAGCTCCCAACACCTCAAATTCTAATTGCACGTGAGCAGTCGAGATGCATGCAAGTTGTTCTCCCCATTCTACCAATATTGTAAGCAATAGGTTGCCATTTTAGAAATGTTTAGTGCTCATTTTGCCAATATATGTTATTTTAGTAAGTTCACATCTTGTGGTTAAAAATTTTTTTCTCATTGTTGTATCAGACATGCTTGTCCACTGGGTAAAATTATATTACTTGATTCAGAAGACAAACCACATGGCCATCCTGACACAGAGATTCTACAACTCACACAAAAGGTTACTGCAGAAGTCAGAACTACTGTACACTTAGAATAGCTTGCATGGTGATGGCAGACTTACCAACATCTAAACAGAGACCTTTTTTTTGTGTGTGTGTTATTTGAATTGGCAATAAATACATTATGGTTCATTTCTGTAATTCGGCTCTCATACCCTAATTACATGAAATTGCAACGTGTATTTTAAGCCGTGAACATTTGAAATGGTCTGCATGTAGAGAATGATGCCAGTTGATCTCTGTTTAAACCTTGCAAGCGGGAAGGTGTCCGATTTACTATGATCTCTTCTGGCACTTGTTAATGTACGCCTCATTTTGTGACATGACTACATGTGTCATGTGCGTCTCCCACAGTTTTGTCAATATTTTAAATAAAACATTAGCTGGGTTCTCTGTACATTCATAGCAAGAATTTCCTTTAAATGAAGTTACTGTTAAATTGGCTATAGTATAATAAAAAGCATATGCCACATTTGATTTGAATTTAGTGTTTGAAAACTCAAGTCTGAAATATTTTATTTATATAACCTTGTATATATTTTGTCACTTTGAAATGTAGATTTTTACTTCCTTGTTAGTACTATGAACTTAGCTAATTAGAAACTTAACAAATCACTTATTAAAATTAAATGACTTAAAATATGTTGTGTTGGTAATTTTTTGAGTTCATGTCATTTTCAAACTTGGTTCCAAACCAACACCTGTCTCTTACACACAATAGTACCTGGTTCCAAAACATACTGCTTCCTACACACAATAGTACCTGGTTCCAAACCAAAGCCTCTATCCATGCAACACAGTACATGGTTGTAGTGAGTGCAAAATGTGTGTGTGTCAATAGAGTGGAGGGTTCGTGTTATAGCACAATTTAAATGTAAAGGTCATTTCAGATTGAGTTGACATATGCAACGTTTACGGTAAAGGTGACTGCAGGATTATTGCCTTTAAATTTCAATCGTGCTATAGCGTGGCACTTCTGCGCTACGGATTGAATCTAGGACATAAAGTTTATACATCAACAAATCTATGGGATTCATAATTTTATTCTATATAACACAAAAGTCAGTTCATTTGTAACAATGCTTATTACTACACTAACTCATGTACATAACCCAAACAGACAAAGTACATTCACTAGGGCAATATTCAATCCAAATACGGAAGTTTAGCGTTGAAATTTAAAGGCTATGTTTCCGCGTTAGCGGAGACTGCATTCATGGTAAATGCTGCATATGACGGCTCAATCTGAAATGACCTTTACACTGCTATTGCACAATCTGTACCACTTCACCGATAGATTGAATAGAGCCCTAAATGATTGCTCAGTAACAAATCTAATTGGTCAGCTGGTGTCAGAGGTTTTACAAACAACTTTACAGGTGTCCCTTCGTCAGTATTTATTCATACATTTAGCTGTTACCACATGTAACTATAAACATTAGAAAATATATAATTCAAAATAAATAGATATGAAAACAATATCTGTATAAAAATTGTCCAATGACCCTTTTCTTGCTGCTGGTATACATATCCACTTAATATTGATAAGTAATATTGTCAGTAATGTGAATTAAGTCATATTCAGCCACCCACATTATCCTGACACACAAGCCCTAAAATTGTGCTCTGAGTTAGTTTGAAGATGAGTACACAGTTATACCATGGTTATACATTTCAATAGGGTTCAGTTTGTTTTTCCCTAAACTGCAATGTTCCTTCCTGGGTTGGCAGTCAGTGTCTAATAGTGTTAAAAAAACAAGCATTGACTCATCTCCATTGTTTCAACTGTGGAGAGCACAACGCTAAGGTTTCCCTATTTGTCCATCGGGAATGGATTTAATTGCAAAAAGAAGAAAAAAACAGTATAAACTATACCAGGGATTGGCAACAGGTGGAAGGGCTTAGTCAGGGTCTCAACTTACTGTTGCGAGTTAGAATAGTAGAATACACAAGGTGCCATTTAGAAATTTGGTTGTGCATCAGCAGTTTTTCTTGTTCCTCAATTAGTCCATGTCAGCTAACATTTTTTAGATTGGTAAATTAGTCTAGTGCTCAGCTATCTAAACTTGTAGTAATCGTGGTCAAATTACCACCCGGGGGGGGGCCCCCCATTGATTTTGTTAGTCAGTCTCAGTAAGATATAATTAAAACTGCAAACATTTCTCTCCACCATATTGGCGAAATGTGTAGAATTGGGTGGCGGCACAACTGTGGCCCCTCATGATGTGTTCAGATTTTTTTGTGGCCCCCACCCCAATCAAAGTTGCCCATCCCTGAACTATACAAACACATTCCCACAGGATTCTGGACCACCTTGAACTTTTCCATCACGACAGTTTGCAAGCCCCTGTGTTATACTACTTATCCTGCATACACACATTCTACAGTATAATGGTTAAATGACCTGTGTAAGAATGTCCAATACGCAGGTTCATAATCAGTTCACTTATTTTCCCCTTTGCCTCTTTTGATTGGAAGATCCTAGAGAGTACAGTGCACGATACTGTTAAAATAATTCTACTCCTTTAAAAATGATGAGTTAAAAAACAACTAGCTCTAAGTGCATATAGTTCCTACATGGAAACACAGACTGGATAAATTGCCCTAAAAGTACATTCAAATTGCCAAAATGTGCCCAACATGAATTTATAATCTAACATTTCCCTTTTACTTTTCATTATCACGAGGATGTTAAAGAGAAACGTTACTCTTATAGAAGTACAGTATGTGAAACCTGGCCCAAGAAGCACGGTTGTGCTGTATTCACTTTTATCCTGCTGATGGCAAGTCGAGGCAGTTCGGTAGTTGGTATTCGTCCTAATAAGCTACAATAAAACAATAGGTGTTCAAGCATTGACAGAAATGGTTGGAAATCCACATCATTCAAGATGTGTCTTATGTTCACTACTGTTTTTTAAACTACTTATTGATTGAACAACTTACTTATCGATAGATAGATTATTGGAACATCTAGACAAGCTCAACCTAGCATCACTACTCAAAGGCCATCATTTCAAAAAGAGCTGTGAGAGTTACTCTTTACTAACTACATTGTCTTACTCAGAGTACAGTCTGACTGCAGACAAGGTAGGGGATTGACAGCGCTTGTTAACACAGTTCTATGTGAGAGCTCCGTTCCGTAACACACTGAATGTATGTGAACACATCTTTACTAACAGTATAATAAATTAAATGGTCAAACTCCACTCAAATAATACCCTGTGGTCAGAGTATTATCCATTGTACAAAAATGATTCTGTTTCGGTTGGTCATCCAAAGATGTTCCCTTGGTTCTGTCACATCAATGTCAGAAGGAAGATGAGGCTGAGGAAGTAATGAGAGATTTGTTAGTTAATTCCCTCTGAACATCCCCATTATTTCAAAACATAATTACACCTCGTACAGAAATATTTGCATATACTTATGTAGGCTACTTACATATGTAATTATGTATAATAATTGACAGCCGTTATCATCGACTAGTCACACATCAACCAATTTGAGGAACGCGCACTTACTGAAATGTTTACGCTTGGTAAAGAGGTCCCGTTGTCTCTTCAATGGGTTCTGCAGAACAAGAAGACGATGCTGATTTTCTTTTATGTAGTTTCACCAGAACCCAGAGGTCAATGTGTCTTAATGCTACAAACATATGTGTGCCTCTATCATCGTGCTACAATACGTTTCATGACTGACAATGTTAGTTTATCATGAGATTGGTAGCCTTGAGCCCTACCACGGAGGGGCCTCTTCTGTGCCTTGCGTCGATGCACCATGACTCCAATGATCAATACTGCAGCGACCAGAATAACTGCCAGCACAGAGAAGCTGGAAATGGCTGCCAGTCTCCAGACATCAGATCTTTCCTTGGCAAATGTGCCTGAAAGGGGACATATTGGTCGAAGGCATACAATTAAGCATGGGTTATTTGCATGATTTAGCTGTAGGATATAAAGGTTGAATGTTCCTTAGCTAAGGATTTGACTTACAAGTGTTACACGAAGGGGTCTTTGGATACTGCTTGCATGATGAGCAGGATACGCATTGGTCTATGTCCGAACTCCAGAACTCTGAACTACTGCATAGGTCTGTGAGAAAAACATCAAATGGAGAGACAATGCTTAATTCTCTTACAGCTTTTACCCGTTTGAATGACAACAATTTGTGACTCAATTTGCTCATTGGGAAATGTTCCTCTACCTCACCAAAACAAATGAACTATTGGAAGAGAGAGAGTATATATTATTTTCCTTCAACATTGGTCAATGAGAACAACGGATCTGCCTGAACAGTCTTTAGACAGCAACCTAAATATGATTTATCTTATTGTAGATGTTTTTAAAACCTGACAATAAAAAGGTATGCACTTAGTCCGCGGTCTGAGAAAGGAATTGTTGTTGCCCAATGATAAAGAAATCGTATGACATCAAGTCCAAAGAAATAGAGAAGATCCGAGAAACTGTGTGCTTCCTCTTCTTATGAAATGAGTTGGGGAATTCCTTTGATTTTCTCGTACTGATGCACTTAATATGCAAATCAACATTACTCATTGGCTTTGGGTGCACAAGCATGGTGAGACGCTGTGTGTGAATGGCAGGATGTGTGTTATCAAGATGAGGTTCTGACACATTGTTTTGGTGTGTTTGACTTCTAGAGAAGGTGTGGTGAGACTGGGAGTAAACATTACCATAACAGCAGTGAACTGACAGACATACAAGACACAGACTGGATAGAAAATGTCTACAGTGTGTCCCCTGAGAGACACTACACCGGAAACCTCATATCCTTTTAGAGAACCCACAGACAGCAGTACCAGACTCATTTCGAAGAGGCATGTGTCAATTTATATCTAAGGTGATTAAGTACGGAATAAAGGGTCTGCAATGTTAATTCAACCCGGTAAAGAATAAAGCCGGATGGTAAAATTCAATGTAGTGATCACAGCACTTAACATAGATCATGTGATGAAAAACCTGTTACTTCACAGAGTTAGGGTTACTCTGACACTGCTTGGCAGGTTTGACATCTCCAGCTCAATAGCTTCACTCATTGAAGTGATGTAGATTATCAATGCGATACAGTTTCCTCTTCCTCGAGCTTGAAGGCCACACAAGTGGTTAGAGGTCTAGCCAGTGATTTGTGACTTTGTCATTCAGCATATAAACCACATGGACAATGTACTTTGAGAAAATGGTTTGTTACCGGACCAAATCTGAACCAATCATAGACGTTTATGTTTTACAGTAGAGTACAGTGCAATAGAGTACAGAGAAGTAGAGTACAGTACAGTACAGCAAAGATAAGTAGAGTATAGTAAAGCACAGTAGATTACAGTAAAGAGAAGTATAGTACAGTAGAGCACATTAGAGTAGAGGACAGTAATAATGTACTGTACTGAACTATACTGTACTGTACTTTACTGTGCTGTACTGTGATGTCCAAACTTGTGAAACATGGACGTCTATGATTGGTTCAGATTTGGTCTGGTCCGGACCAACCAAATTGGGTCTTGTTTGGGGGCGGATCTTTTTAGAATAATAGCTAGTGTGTAGAATATTACCCATATATGCCACGGATGATATTGCGTATTTCTACCTTTGTGTACCTTTTTCAGGATACATCAACATGAAGAGAATGCATAATTCAGCATTTCTGTGTAGTACAGACCCATGATACAAATCTATTACCATAATTCTGTTAACGGGTGTAAATCCACTTCACTTACTAAAGTTTAATAACCAAAATAGTTTTTTTCTAAGTCAAGGTGTCATGTAATAGCTGATACCCCATTCGTTCTGCAGATATCTTTGAATCTTAATTCAGGGCAGATATTTAACAGTTTCTGGAAAATTTGGTCACATAAAAAAATGGAGGGAAATTTTGCCGCAATTCTGTTACCAAACTTTGCATCTGCACAGTTCTTCCAGTAAATGTGTTGTTGTGAAATGTTGTATGTAAATGGTTCAATGTACAATGTTGTCCTTGTGCATCAACGGCTTTTGCTTGGCATACATTTGAAAGTGAAAAATCAGCGTCGGAGTGGTGTTCCGTGGAATTGCCCTTCAGCTGCTTTGAAACTAAATGAAACAATAGCATAAAGGTCAGAACTGAGTGGCACAATGATGTAAGACAAAAGGGTGTGCAGGAAATTGGAGACAAGTCAACACTTGCATTAAATCTACAGTATCAAACAATCAGTTGGAGTTTCCATGGTAAAATACTATTCATGAAGAAGCAGATTGTGCATGTTATCGGGAATTGCTGTGGATTTCTCATCTGTGTCTGACTTCCAGGACTGGTAATGTTGAAATTGATGTGTGAACATAAGCAATCAACACATTTTGGGTGACAGCATCACCACCTGCAAAATCCTAAATTCACCCGTGGGGCCTGGATGAAACCCCATTTCAGCATTAGCTATATTGTTGCCCTGGTCAATAACGAAACAGTCTCACATGCATTTAAGACATAACACAGTTTTGTCTGATGTCCACTCAGCAATAAGAGCCACCTTAGAAAATAACCTCAATAAAGGAATTATTCTTGTGCTGGGCATGGGAGGAATTATATTGTCAAGAGTCCACAATTTTACTTTACTTTTACCCCTCAAGAAAGGAAAGAAATGATAATGATTTGCCAACTATAAGTGTCCCCATCAATCAGGTCTGTCCTTTTCACCCATGGGCATGGATGGAGTGAAATAAGGCGATTGGAATGCGGAACCGGTGAGAAGGCAGCTGGTAGAGGAAGCAACTCCATAAGCAACCCTTTCTTTTATCCGACTCCATTTGAGTAGCCATGCGATGATTCCATGATGGTCAATGAAACACGAATTCCCATGCGATTAAAAGTTTGATGAAATAACGTCTCTTCGCATTTAAAATATAGTATTGAGATCGAAAAGTATATAAGCATTTTCTTTGCCTTACATAGATCAAAAGATAATACTTAATATGATTCAAGTTTATCTACATCCATACAAGTTCAATTAAACATATTTTACTTACTTTGTTGCCCGTTCGCGCCGTTTAGGTTCGCTACAGTCGCAATGACAAGTCCACAAAGCGCACATATAATGTTTGAAGCCATGTTTCTTGTATAAACGAAATTCCCGAAAGTTCATCTGATGAAAAGCCCGTTTTGTTTTTCACCATGGAAAAGCTAGCCTCACAATGAGTCACCCGGAGTAGTCTGAGCCTTGTTTTAATAGAGTACACACCCACGCTAACAGTTCAACTCCTATGAGTCATTTCCTATGTACTGTACTCACATTCTGAGTACTGCCGTCCGGACAGGCAGGAAACTTTAGAATGATAAAACATTTTACTTTCGTTTATTGTAGTAAAGAGAAAAATGTCAATGATCATTCACAATATGTATATTTGAACCAGCAGAACTAAAATACCATGACCGCACCCTTTTTGATTTTCCCTTAGCCAACTTCGGAGTGCAAAGTCTGTAAAGATCTGGAATTAATTGTGTTCTCATTGTTATTACCACGCCTGTCACGTCATTCACTGAGCACTGCCAAAAAATACAAGTATCCGGCAGTTGCATATGGATCCCATAAGCAGTGAAGAAAAGCACTTTACACTGGGGTTGAATACGTTCAGGGTTGTTTAAAACTTCACAGAAGAGGAACTTTTGTGATGCAAAGTGGTATTTTTCTGAGAAACACTACAGGGAAATTAATACAATTACAGAGGGGGATCCTCATCTTGGTTCACATGAGTAGGTTCTGTTTTTATTTTTGTAATTTTTTTTAAAATCTCACCATCTCATATTTGTTGTATACATGTATGGTATATATTATTTTGTATGGTCATATGGTTGTATGCATATGTAACACTTGACAGTCAAATGATTTTTTTTTTTTTTTTTACCATCCTCAGGAAGGAGCAACATCTGTAAAAACACAACGCAAAACCCCTCCTCCTATATACAGTATTGGGCAACCAAATGTTAGGCGCACAAGTGGGAACTGCAACACTCACAGACTCGTGTGCATTTGATACTTCTGCTTTTTTAGCAAGATCAAATGCTTTCCCATTATTGACCTCCCAAAATGTTGAGAAGAGGTCAGAAAACCCTAAGATGAGGAAATGTATTCAACATTCAACTCATGATGCACAAGTTCAAGTTTTTACTAGGAAAACAACTTCTACACTGTGAAATACAAAATGATCACTAGTATGTTCCGAATGACATGTATGTTCATATCACACAATCAGAGCCCACACACTCTACTCATTTATACCAATCCCAATACCCAGACACAACATTACATCAAAATATTATAGAGGTCTTATTTTGAACCAATACATAACATGTTTTTTTGCCATTGACTTTAGATCACCAGAGTCTCACTGTGGTTTTTTTGAGGCCAGTTATGATTTTAGTTCTCACAGGAGCTAACTTCAAACGCATTACCAAGCTCTCATTATACTGTTAACATCATCAGAACAGAGGAAAATGGTGTTCAGAGGTTCCATTAAAGGCTTATTATATGGTTGTAACAGATGTTTTGTGACTAATGTACAAGTAAACTTTAACAAAGTAGTCTTGGAGGACTTGGATGGGACAGCCCACTTAGTATGACACTCATGAGCTGACTATTCCACTGAAATGATGTCATCAGTAATGAGGCACTAAAACCTGCAGATGTTGTGTGTGACTGAGTCACTAGGTGGTAGCAAGAGGATTGGTCATAACTGGCTTAACACACAAAGATCTAGCCCAAGGTGATCCTTAACACTCCTTTCTGTGCTGATTCTGAGACAAACTAAAAACGGCCTACTTTGTGTCGAATGATTCCTATTGACAATAGTGAGGCTTGACTTTCAGATTGTCCGGGGCAAGTAAAAATAAGTGTCAGACAAGCAGAAGATGTTGTGTTAAAAAAAGACATGTAAAAATAATAATCACAATATCAAAAAAAAAAATTTGAATAAGAATGTGCTTATCTGTAGCCACATGTGCACATTTGTTGATATTCCTTGCTGGTTAGGGAGTTATTTGCCCAGTTATAGCTAATTGTTGGTCAGCACACAGGTACGGTCATGAAAATCCTGGAAATGTAATGTTGTGCGCATCAATCACCTGCATGTGTGCCAATGTGCTTGGGCCCGAGAAGAGACAGAGAAACATTGAAGCGTTTGTAATTAACTAAGCTTAACCAAAAAGCAGCATTTTCTAATCATTCTACAGGTTCTTGCAGGTCATTTTTATCTATCAGAAAGACCTTTATTTGCCAAATAACCAAGATGAGCTCTATTTCAAAATATAACTTTTCCCAACCAAAAACGCTGTTCCATGCACTCCACACAGAGTACTGGAGGTAGCATAGCCGAGGCTACTAAGCAACAACTTCTAGTAATAAAATAAAACGGAAAATATTTTACTCTGTTCTTTTGAAATACATTTTCCAATTCAGCCATGTTTATATCAACATCAAATCATTTCTGGATAACAAGTACCTTACTGTAACAGTTTTCCATTAAAATGAACAACAATATTTTTTGCAAAAAACTTTCTCAAGCAAGATTTTTTGTTAATTAAGACTGTCTGGGAGTGGTCTAAGTGGGGGAGGGAACAACGTGGGAGTGGTCTAAGTGGGGAGGGAAAAACTTGCTGTTATTAGCAGAGGTTTGGAACTCTCTTTGTTATTGGTTTATTAACCAATTTCCCACCAGGCAAGCAGAAACTCCCACTCATGCAAACAGGCTGATTTGAAGGTCCTGTGTATATTGTATTTTCAAGCAGGAACTATCAGAAAACAACACATCAATTTTGTTCACACTTTTACAGTGTATGTTTCATCAGCTGTTGTACAATGATACGAAACACAGGAAAAACACAATTTGGACTGCACCGGGCTGTATAAGACCTTCCAAAACGTACTTATAATGGATTTCTGTGTGATGACTTAACAATTGTGGTGCTTTGTGGTTTTTCCCCCTCATTTTTACAGATAGCCTACAGTAAAATAAATGAATGAAAATGCCAAAGTGTTCTTAAAAAATAAATTAAAAAACTCAGTCTAATGTTAGCAAAGACCTTCATAAACACAACCAAATGATTATTTTGGGGATAGCATATCTGAAATGTATTAATTATTGGAAGTTGAGGAATAAATCTAACACCATTGGAAAGCTGGTATACCCCCTATTCAACATTGGCAATGTCATTCTGACGTTAAAATCTTAGAATAGCTTCATAGTAGCCAAGGTGACATTCCATCTTAATTCTTCCTCCACATTTATTGGATTGGTTGAACAGTGCGGTCAATAAACCTCCACTGAAACCTGAATATTTCAGCCTTACAATGTTATAAACATGTCGTTCTTTTAAGAGACCTACTGTAGCCATTTGATTCCCGATTCATTAAATTAGTCAATTATTTATTAAAGACCAAAAGTATTCGGTTGGAATTGTAACTGCAATATTTTGGGGGGCTATTTAAGGGTTGCCAATCATCCTCCAGGTGCATCTAAAAGGGGCAGTGTTCTATTTTGAGACAGGCTTGAATATGCAAAGAAGCCCATAATGCAGAGGGTAGCCTACATTTGTCTGATTCTCTATACGGTAGCAACAATGGTCATTTTTATATTGTAAAGTGGTTCCTTGAATCATACAACAATTTTAAGTATCACTCTTTGGTGACTTGAGCTTTCTGACCAAAAAGAACAAATCTGTCCTACTTGTCTGAAGGACAAGTATTATCTGGTGAAATCTCTGCACATTAAATTTTACTGAATTGAGTCGCATTTGTACAGAACTCGACTAGACTTGCATCCAGAGATTGAATCTCAGTTCTTCAGAGTGGTCTTTTCTTAGAATACCGGAAACAAGCACATACGGGTGTTCTCAAGGATGATTCTGGGGAAGTCAATGTACACTACCATTCAAATGTTTGGGGTCACTTTGAAATGTACTTGTTTTTTTAAAAGAAAAGCACATTTTTTGTCCATTCAAATAACATCAAATTGCTCAGAAATACAGTACAGACATTGTTAATGTTGTAAATGCCTATTGTAGCTGGACGCATTAGAGTGTCTAGTTTGAGAAACAGACGCCTCACAAGTCCTCAACTGGCAGCTTCTTTAAATAGTACCAACAAAACATCAGTCTCAACATCAACAGTGAAGAGGCGACTCCGGGATGCTGACCTTCTAGGCAGTTTCTCTGTCCAGTGTCTGTGTTCTTTTGCCATCTTAATATTTTATTTTTATTGGCCAGTCGGAGATATGGCTTTTTCTTTGCAACTCTGCCTAGAAGGCCAGCATTCCGGAGTCGCCTTGTCACTGTTGACATAGAGACTGGTGTTTTGCGGGTACTATTTAATGAAGCTGCCAGTTGAGGACTTGTGAGGCATCTGTTTCTCAAACTAGACACTCTAATGTACTTGTCCTCTTGCTCAGTTGTGCACCGGGGACTCACACTCCCATTTCTATTCTGGTTAGGGCCAGTTTGCAATGTTCTGTGATGGTAGTACACAGCGTTGTACGAGATCTTCAGTTTCTTGGCAATTTCTCGCATGGAATAGCCTTCATTTCTCAGAACAAGAATAGACTGATGAGTTTCCGAAGAAAGGTAATTGTTTCTGGCCAGTTTGAGCCTGTAATCGAACCCACAAATGCTGATGCTCCAGATACTCAACTAGTCTAAAGACCAGTTTTATTGCTTCTTTAAGCAAAACAACAGTTTTCAGCTGTGCTAACATAATTGCAAAAGGGTTTTCTAATGACCAATTAGCGTTTAAAAATGATACGCTTGGATTAACTAACACAATGTGCCATTGGAACACAGGAGTGATGGTTGCTGGTAATGGGCCTCTGTACGCCTATGTAGATATTCCATAATCATTTTTTATTATTTTTAAAATCAGCTGTTTCCAGCTACAATAGCAATTTACAACATTAACGATATGTACACTATTTCTGATCAATTTGAAGTTATTTTAAAAATGGACAAAAAAATATGCCTGCCTTTCAAAAACAAGGACATTTCTAAGTGACCCCCAACTTTTAACAGTAGTGTAAACAAAATCATACAGGGCCACGACAAAGACCTAGTTAAAAGTTAATTGCCACACGGGCAAGACCTGATCAAAAGAAAAGATGTGACAGAAAAACAAAAACAGAGTATCCAGAAGTATGAATACCTTAGTATGTGCACTTCGGTTTTTAGACTCTCACTCAGTCACAACTATCTGTTTGGTCACTAGCACCAACCGGCAATGACGCAATATAAGAAAGTCCTTCAAGAAAGCAAAGACAAAACTAAGCTCTCCAACCACACTCACTTCCATCCATTTTTTCATTTTCTTCCTCCCCTCCCTTTATCTCTTTTCTCTTCTTTTCCTCGGCAGTTAGGTGATGTAGATGCGGTGGAAGTCGTTGGCTCCGAAGGCACAGTTGCACTTGGGGCACTTCCTTTGTCGGGTGTCGTAGCGCGTCTTCAGACACTCGTAGCAGAAAACGTGGAAACACTTGGTGAGCACCGTCTCCTTGTCGCGGGTGTTGCAGCACGGACAACGCAGCTTCGCCTGCCAGGTGTGGAGTACAGAAAATGTACAGTTAACGCTGTAAAATAAAGTGGCACCCATGTCCCGCAACATGTGAACCTTCTCGCATGTAACTGATCGAACAAAAGCAAGGCCGGGCCATCAGGATGTGTGTATTTGTTTAATTACCTTGTACTGGTTGATCTCCTCCTGCAGGATCTCATCAGCATCAGTGTACACCTCCACTTTCTTCTGCTTCTCCAGCTTTCGTCGTAGCCTGGACAGGTCCTCCTATAAGTCAGCCAGACACAGTCGAATACTTTAGGAGCCTAGACTAAAACGACAGTTAACATTCACACTCAAAATGACCCTTTCCCACAGAAGGCTTTTAGGGGTTTGACAAATTAACATTCACGTTTACAAAATGAGACTCACCTGGTTAAATAAAGGATACATATGTGGAAAGGACAGACTTGTCAGTAGTTGTGTGTACCTGCGCTCTTTTGAGGTTGCCCAACTCCCTCTCTCTGGCGTTGCGGTTCTCAGACACAGATACCTGGATCTTCCTCAGCTTGGACTGGGTGTGATCCAGCTGCACCTTAAGGTCCTCAGCCAGCTGGGCTGCCTCCACCGCCTGAGATGGAGGGGCAAGAGACACTCAGATACTATTGTCCTTAATAACAGTGGTATTGTTATTCCTTTTTGTGATATTATTACAATACCAATAGTAAAAGTAGTACTACTATGAGTAGTAGTATTGGTAAGGTAACTGTGGAAGAAGTAAGATTAAAATTGTAAGTGGAATTGTTTTGCTACCTTCCTCTTGTTGAGTTCTAGTGCTTGTATGCGAACTCCTAACTCTTTCTCCAGATTGGTCAGTGAGCTCTGGAGGATGCCTTCTTTCTCCTCCAGCTTCTGTACAACCAATAACTGGGCTTCCACCTGTGACAGAGAGCAAGGGGAACCAATCAATCAGACCGTTTTCCTCATTAGCTCAGAAACACAAGCATTATCAGTACTACAATCAAATGTTTTTTTTTATTTTTTATTTCAATAGTCATCAGGGATGAACAACATGCAGCCCAAGATATGCTATTTTTTGACCCACGGGTCTCTTAATAAATAAAACAGTCTGCCTTGCCGAATGAATGAGTTACGCACCTGTTTTACATCCACCGCTTTGTAAGTTGCCCTGAAAATAAACACACACGATGCTGAAAGTTCATCCTCCACAGTCGCTCTCACCTGGGTCTTGAAGGTGAGCACCTGGTCAGCCAGCTCCTCCTTCTCCTCCCTCAGCAGCTTGTAGATCTGGTTGGACTTGATGCGTTCCGACATCAGCTTGAAGTTGGCGTCGTCCTTCTCCCTCAGCTGCTGCATCAGCCGGCTGTTCTGCTCCTGCATGTCCTCAAAGGCCTGGCCCGTCACGTCCATCTCACTCAGTAGGGCCTCCTCCTCCTGGACAGAATGGAGCGGTACCGGGGGAGGGGGGGTCGGTATCAACTGACTTCACAATGACACCTCATCTAATGTAATTGAAATACCACTGAATAGTGGTCGGCATCGAGATTTCTTAAGAAATCAAATTCCATTCAAATCCCTGGTCAAAAAAATTTATAAAAAGCAATGGCAAAGCCAAGACAAACCCACTGCAATTGTGACATTTAACATATTCAACAACTCTGCAACAGCTTTGATTGTGTAGTGGATATACAGTACTTGTTTGGTGGCAGTGAGCTTCTTCTGTAGGTGGTCGATCGTCTCCTCTGCCACACGGATCTTCCTGAGAGCGTCCTCATCAGCCAGCTTCTTGCTCTCCTTCCTCTCTCTCTCCTCCAGCTCTCGAACACGCACCCGCAACTCATCCACCTGGGACACGGGGGGAGGGATTTAGATGTAACACATGGAAAAACACATAGGCACTCTACCACCTCATAATTAATTTATTTTTTATGACCAAGATTTTATAGACAATTCCATTTTTTTTAATACAGAATACAAGACATACAAAGTAGCAGGACCCAACAAATACCATTTAACGTTACATGTGAGATTCTTGATTTTTAAAAATATAACCTCGGCTTTAGACTTGCGCTCTGCTGCCATAAGCTGCACTTTGTCCCTCTGCTCTTTGGGAGCTGATTTGTACATGTCCAAAAGTAGTTTCATCTCCTTCTGAGACTCCTGGGCTTTCCTGAGTGAAAAGGAGAATGAACAGTAGAAGAGTTAGCACTACCTAACTTTAGAATGAGACAATATGTTAAGGTCTTCTACTATATGAGAGTATATTTTATTTTAGGGGTGTGCCGAGTAAACGGACAAAACGAGTACCTTAACAGATATGGTGAATTTTCTGAATATTATTATGATGAGTATTTTTTGTAATTATCAGTGATGGGGGGGGGGGGGGGGGGGGGAAGAGTCATTCTCAGCTGCCAGCACGCATCTCTCAAACAGTGTGGATGAAGCGTTGTGTACTATAAATTGTACTACTCAATTGGCTAGTTTGGCTGTCTGTCAAGAAACGGGCGGGGTGTGAGTTGAGCCTGCTGCCATAACTGGATTAGAACAAGTCGCCGCTCCCTCTGTCTTTATGTCGCGAGCTAAGCCCATGCTTGTTGCTATTATAATTTGTTCCTCGCCCAGGCATTTTCACATTTGAAAATGACAAGTGCAGATAGTTAATTTTCATGGTACAAATGTTGTGGCATAAGTGTAGGGAGAGAACATTTTTGCTCCTTTTGAAAGAAAAAAATATATAAAAAATAAGGGGCAAGCAAATTACCTTCAACTAAATCTGGGTCTGGAATAAATGCAGGCAGCAGTAGCCATCCATGCATTATATATTAGCCTATTTTGTTGATAATTGAATAGGACTAAGTCAGTCAATCATATGCATTTTCAGCTGTCAGGATCATTTATTAACTTTGAACAATGTGTGAAGGAACATAACGATGTGCTCTGAGATGCACTCTGAGTGATAGTGCAGTAATGTGCACATGTGGTATCGGCTTTACCTGCATTTAAAGGTCACTTCCAGGTTTTCCGATCACAAGTAAATCTGATAACGAGTATCACGTGAGATAAAACGGATCGAATTACGAATACGAGTATGAACAGATCTGCACACCCCTACTTTATTCAGTATAATATGAAAAATGGGAGTTGAGGGTTCTATATCAAAAACAAAACATACTTAAGTTCCGCCCTCAGCATCTTCAGGGTGTCCGAATCTTTCCTCTTCAACTCCTCGCTGCGCTGTCGCTCCCTTTCTCGCTCCCTCTCTCGTTCCCTCTCTGTCTCCCGCTCTCTCTCCCGGGACCGCTGTCTCTCCAGCTCCCTCCTCCTCTCCTCCTCCTCCTCTTGGTCTTCATCATCCTCTTTCTTCACCTCCAGGCTGTCGCTCACCGGCTCCTCCAACGACAGAAGCCCGGTGTCACCACTCTGACACCGCAACTGACATAGGGGCAGGGATAGAAAATGGATTTGAGACATCAATCGCGTGGATCACTGATTTTCATAGCAAATATCATGATTTAAATAAGTCACGTTGATCGTCATCTACTAACCAAATATTGTGCAACTCAAGTTTTGTTGAACCACATGACCGAACCACCTCACCAGGGCAAACTCAAGGTTCTAGTTAGCCTATAATAAGTGTCCAGAGTAGAGCCTTGCAAGGGGATTCATTTTAAGCGAGCACTACCCTACCCAGGCCGATTGATTCTGGCAAATTCAAGGCCCTGCCCGAAACCAGAAATAACTTCCTCCAATCCATTAGCTGCTCCCTGCACTCAGCTCACTCTGCTCATTGCAGCTCTGAGTCGGAGTATCCATAGCAACGGATCAGATTGGGTTGCTCTGCTCAACGAAGAGACACGAGAGAGCAGTTAGCGGTTTGCTACTTTCGGTCACTCTAAACTCAGACACAACTCAAGGACCATTAGTTTCTGTGAGATAATCTCTCCCGTCTTATATTTGACGAGGATGAAGTACTTCTGACACAATGTTACTATCTTAGTCAGATATGACTGTACTGCGCCGCCGAGCACACGCAAGTGGCTCAGCATCAAAATGTTACTGATGAATAAAAAAACTGGCCCTACCCTAACCCGATGTATAATGTCGGGGCCCTGTCGGGCTCAGGTCAGGTAGCAGCTCTCTAGTCCAGAGTTTATCCTGACCTGGTGAGGTCATCTGGTTAGAAAAATTGCCGGGCTCTTTCCGCATATTGATTAAATATGCAGAATTTAATTGAATATAAAAATATTATATATATATATATATATATATATATTCAGAAGAAAGTCCATTGGTCTAACGTAGAGGATCCGCCGCCCTACCTTGTTGATCTCCATCTGTGTTTCCCGGAGCTTCCGCTTGTAACGCTGCACGTCACCTTTCAGCTGGTGGTTGTGGTTCTGGAGGCTGCTGATGAGGTGGCGCATCTCTCTGTTGATTGGGCCTGAGGTAAAAGATCAAAGGGGGACAGAAGGGTTGATAAGGAAACAACGACCGTGCGTTTCAGTCAGAGCCTCTGTTTTGTCTGACTGTAGTCTGCGTGTGCTAAACTTGTGAAGTATCGCCAAACTAGTGGGCTATATGGATAGTGATAACAGGATAGGACATTCATCCCAAACACATTCAACATCCTTGGTAAGAGGGAGTTGGGAAAAAAAGGAATAAGACTGACAATCATCCATTCAAGATTCTCACTGAGAAACTTTTGCTTTCTATGGGAAACTGTTAATGATAGAAACAAGCCTCGGGAGTGAGAGGTGTTGTGGAGATGAGACGTTACCTGCTTGCTCGTTGGCCGCCAGGTTCTGCTCAAACTCGATGCGCAGCATCTCGTACTCCTTGCGCACCTGGGCCAGCGTGTCTTCCAGCTGGATGACCTCTGTGCGGAGTTTCTTCTGTAGGGACAGCTCGTCACTCTGAACAGATGACAAGCACCACAGCTTTTGTTGGCGGCAGTCCAACGGCAACGTCACACCAAACCTCTGACGTCCTGACTAGTTTTGGCCAGTTTTTACTGATTGTGACACGATCCACTTTCCAAACATACAAAGAGAGCCTGTCTGTTTCTGCTTACACCAAATTGGTCATGTTTTGCCCAAACACAAGGCACTGTAGCCATGGCAATGACACACCATTGTGGAATGCAGAGCTAGTCAGCTCCCCGGGCCGCTGTAACCCGGGCTGTACAAAATACCTTTCTAACCACATATATTCCTAGTGTATTCATGATATACATGCCAGACCTGGGTTCAAATAGTATTTGTTTTCTTTCAAATACTTTAGCTGCACTTGATTGAGTGTGCCTGGCAAAATGGAAACAATGGAATAGTCCCAAAATTGCAAAACCCATCCACCTGGTATTCTAAGCAGAGGTGGGTGGATACTATTTGAACCCAGATCTGATACGCTGAAATATTTGTTACTTTAAAATCAGTGGCTCCCTCCTACACTTCAGTAATTTGTCAGATTATTTTATGCAGAGCGACAATCAGTCCATTCAACTAAGGGAGGTAAATTAACCATGGATCATAATCATTGCAAGTAAAAACCTTCTTCTAAATAGCCGCTCTCTGCAAAATCAGTGCTCCTGACCTCCATGTGCTCTATCTGTCGGAGGTGGGCGTTCTTTGCGGTGAGGAGCAGGGCCCGGGCCTCATCCAGCTGGGTCTTCACCCCCAAAGACTCGTTGTAGAGCAGGGAGAATTGGGACTGCAGGCACTTGTAGTCCGCGGTCTCTTTCACCACATCCTCTGGAATATTTTTCAGGTCCAACTGAAAAGGTAGTTAAGTGAGTGAATTACCCCCCCCTCCATACACTGTAAGACACCTTGGGACATGGTGAAAAACTAAATGACTGCAATTCATTTGGGATAGAGCAAACAGACAAGGGAACATTGGCCAAGAAATTACATACAGAGTATACATTCAGTGATCATAACATAAAACAATTATAAACACTAACATTTGTTTTAAGTGTTTACAGTGCCTTATGAAAGTATTCATACCCCATGACTTATTCCCCATTGTTGTGTTACAGCCCAAATTCAAAATGGATTACATTTATATTTTTTCTCACCGATCTACACACAATACCCCATAATGAAAAAGTAAAAACACGTTTTTCGAAAATGTTGCTAATTTCTTGAGAATTAAATAAAGAAATCTGTAATTGACACCGGAGTCAATGATTTGTAGAAGAACCTTGGCAGCGATTACAGCTTAGAATAATCTTGTGTTTGTCTGTATCAGGTTTGCACATCTGGATTTCCTCCCATTGTTCCTTGCAGATTTTCACAAGATCTGTTAAGTTAGATGGGGAGCGGCAATGAACAGCAATCTTCAAGTCTTTCCACAAATGTTCAATGGGATTCAAGTCTGGGCTTAAGCTGTTCCACCTGTTAGATTCTGGGTTAAACTTGGAACATCGTTTAGAACCTTGTTTAGAACCTAACACACGCAACAATTTCCACATTTTTGTTCTGAAGCCATTCCAGCATTCCTTTAGCTTTATGCTTGGGGTCATTGTCCTGTTGGAATGTAAATCTTCGCCCCCAGGTCATTTGCACTCTGAAGGATTTGCCAGTATTTGGCTCAATTCATTGTTCCCTCTATCCTTACCATCCTTATGATGCTGCCACCACCACCATGCTTCACGGTAGGGATGGTGTTAGATGGGTGATGAGCTGTGCCTGGTTTTCTCCAGACATAGAGCTTTGCAATCAGGCCAAAGAGTTACATTTTTGTCTCACCAGACCAAAGAATATTTTGCCTTATGTTCTCAGTCTTTCACAAGCCTTTTTACAAACTCCAGGTGTGCTGTCATGTGCCTTTTTATCAAAGCCCAGATTGATGAAGCGCTGTAGAGTCTGTTGTCCTTCTGGCAGGTTCTCCCATCTAAGCCAAGGAACTCTGTAGTTCTGTCAGAGTGGTCACTGGGTTCTTGGTCACCTCCAAGACCAAGGTCCTTCTTTGCGGATGTGCAGTTTGATCGGACGGCCATATATTCCCAATTATGGAGACCACCGTGCTTTTGGAAACTTTCAACACTGTCGAAATTGTTTTATACCCTTCCCCAGATATATGCCTCATCACAATTCTATCTCAGAGATCTATGGACAGTTCCTTGTACTTCATGGTTCCTTGTACTTCATGGTATAGCTTCTGCTCTGACATGCTTTGGCCCAAAAAAATGAATTGGCCACAGGTGCACTCCAATCAAGTTGTAGTGACATCTCAAGGATGATCAAAGGAAATTGGATGCACCGGAGCTGAATTTGGAGTGTCATTGAATTTTGAATAAATTTGAAAACATGTTTTCACTTTGTCATTATGGGATATTGTGTGTAGATAGATGGGTGATGTTTATGTTTTAATCAATGTTGAATTTAGGCTGGAACAACATAATTTGGAATAAGTCTAGGGGTATGAATATTTTCTGAAGCCACTGTGTCCATTCTACAATTATAATCATCCTTGACATGACATCTGACTCATGACTGTCTGAATAGTGAGCATCTCCTTTGTTAAGCTGACATAACAGAATGCACAGCGTATTGTCTTGTATTCCCTCAGAGGGGGATGCTGTTGTACCTTGAGTTTCTCGCTCTCCCTGACAGCCTCCTGGAGCTCCTGCTGTAGTTTCTCCAGGTCTGCCATGCGGTTGTTGGCCAGCTCCTGGTTCTGCTCCAACTCTGCATTCAGGCTCTCAAACTAACAGATATAATAATTACAATATGGAGTTCATTTGTATCACTTTGGGCACTAGGCCGTCATTGTAAATAAGAATTTGTTCTTAACTGACTTGCCTAGTTAAATAAAATTAAAATAAATATGACAGGGTTGGAAACAACAATGTATCAAAACAAGATGGAAAGGAAGCTCAAAGATGAATGGACAATAGGATGGTTGGACAATAGTCTGCACTCACCTTCTGTATATTGAGGGTGATCTGGCCACCGGGTAGCCCCCCTGAGCTGCCAGTGGTGTAGTAGCCCGAGGTCAACTGGACAGAACAATCAGAGATGGTTTAGCGAACTTGGCCCATACATTAGTACACAAACCCAGACATATTACAATAGCTATATAGACGTGGTTACAGTCCTCATTTCCGCAATAAAACATCAAGACATTATTTTACCCGTGTACACCCCCCCCCCCCACACACACACACACACAAGTGCTATTCAATGGACGGCATGCTCTGCTGCTTCAGCCTTGTCGCTGGCCATCGATGCATAACGGAGTGACATCAGCGATGACAAGACACTAGAACCTCACACACACCTGCTCCATTACACACACAAAGTAAATTAAGTACACACCCACCGATGCACACAAATTACACACACCTGCTCCAATGCCTCAGCCAGATGCTTGTTGAGCTTCTGTTCCCTCTTACGGAGCTTCTCGATGTCCCACTGTAGATCCTCCACAGCAGTCTCCATCTCAGACACCTTGGTCTCCGAGCTTGTCACCTTATCCACAAGCTCGTTGTACTGTTAAAGAGGAGCAGAGATGAGAGCAAAAATGTGATTATGAAATTGGTTGGATGAGTCCACACAAATCGCCTTGTAGAGAACTAGCAGACATTCACATTGAGGAGGATACAAAAGCTTGAAAGACGACACTATGGAGATGTGGGCATACCAATCACACACACACACACACACTATACATGACAGGGTGAGGTAACATACCTCCATAGACATCTTGTGGTGTCTGCCCTGCAGGGAGGAGGCCAGGTCTTGCAGTCTGCCATTCTCCTCTAGCAGAGTACGATTCAGACGGAGCATCTCTTCCTGGCTGTCATCGTCACACGCTGACAAAGACATCACAGTCACTATGGTTACTCAACTAGTGATTACATTTGCCACGTAGCAGATGCTTCTATCCAAAGCGACTTACAGGAATTTAACACGAGATCAAAGTGAATGTCACACTAGGCACCAGAGTGAATGTCACACTAGGCACCAGAGTGAATGTAACACTAGGCACCAGAGTGAATGTAACACTAGGCACCAGAGTGAATGTAACACTAGGCACCAGAGTGAATGTAACACTGGGCACCAGAGTGAATGTAACACTAGGCACCAGACTGAATGTAACACTAGGCACCAGGGTGAATGTCATAGTAGGGACCAGAGTGAATGTCATAGTAGGGACCAGTGTGAATGTCATAGTAGGGACCAGTGTGAATGTCACACTAGGGACCACAGTGAATGTCACACTAGGGACCAGAGTGAATGTCATAGTTGGGAACCCGTCTACATAATTATGCTAAATGTAGAACCCACATGATGCTACAAACAGAAAGTGAAAAACTCCAGAGTCATGATAAGCGAGTCTGAATAGTTACCTGAGGACAGGATCTGGGTGCATAGGCCGTCGATGCGGCTGTGCAGCCTGTCGAAGACGCAGACCATGCAGGCAGCGGCCTCCTTGCTGAACTGCATCCTGTCCCGCAGCTGCAGGCTGAGCTCCTCCTCACTGCTGTTGTCCAAAGTGGAGAGGAAGGCTTTGGTACTCTCACTGAGGGTAGTAGTGGGCGGCGGGGCTAAACAGTCAGGATGAGAAGACTTAGGATGTGGGTTATTTATTTAACTAGGCAAGTCAAATTCGTATTTACAAAGACGGCCTAGTGCTTGATGTTGCCATACCTCACACCAGTTATTACCGGCGGCAACGCAATGGACTCAGAGGTATCATTACTTCTGATCAGAGGCTAGATATGCGTAGATGAAAAAGGTTGAGAGAGAGAGCAGGAATCCTCTTTACCGGTTGTCGAGTCCTGCTGTGGTTCACGAGCTATCTCCATACCGTCGGGTGGTGGAGGCTGTTTCTCCTCGTGTTCTGGCACTGGGAGTGGGGCTGAGGGAGGGGGTGGTGGGATCATCATGCCATCCGCGTCCATCGGGGTAGGGGTAGAAACAGGAGTAGCGGGGGGTGCCGGGACCACCGTGGGGTCAATGCGTCGGCGCAGGACGTGAACATTTTCTTCCAACTGGAAGTTAGAGAAAGAAGGTAATAGACTGTGTGTGTGGGGGGGGGGGGTTACACGTTAAGTTGAGAATATGTCTATGTTCCTTCACGGCAGCAAATGATTGTAGGACGTATGTACCTGGGACCAGTAGCGATTCACAATGAGCAGTGTGGTATCGTCAGTAGCTTGTCGCTTTTCCAGCTTCTCGATCTTCTCCCGCAGCTCATCCTCCATGGTCTGCCTCTGCTCCAGACGCTCACTCAGCTTTTTGTTCTTAAACTGGATCACCTTCATGTCCATCTCCTCCTGCAGACGTCACGTGATAATAAAGAAGATCAATTAAAACATCCCTCCTGTATGGTTAAGCACAGACAAGACCCAGTTGTGGGGGACAAAAAGATGACGACTAACCGTAGAGGACACTCCCCCAATGCGTATGGGCTCAATGAGAGTGGTGGTGGTCTTTTCCTCTTTTTTACACTTCTTCTCAGGTGGACCAGGGGAGCTGTCCCCACCTGAGGCTCGCTTCCCTCCCCCGGTGCCAGACATGGTTGCTGCTTCTGCAACAAAAGCGTGACAGCCGTTTTAGGACACAAAGCCGATGAAAAGGGGGAGTTTCATTTGAACAACTTCATTTGTCAGCTGCCTATGGCCTCTACGAAGAGATATTTATGATGACAAGACTAATCACTTCCCCGTGTCAACACCAGGGTTTTGTCATTGTGTCACCAACTTTTGAAGTTTAATTTAGAAAATGATACTGAAACTATCTACTATTTGGTATACAAATACAAATAATTGATGTGGATTGCCCAAGTTGGCAAATTAATTCAGATTTGTATATGCCAATTCAATGAAGGCCAGGATGTCCCGCTAGCTAACTTGCTAGCTATCCCATTTCTGAAGTGTGGAATATGTAAACCTGCAAGTGGGCATCCAAAACTTGGCAGAGTAGCTATCCATGTTAGCTACCTAAATAGCAGTAGTTGCATGCTTAACGTACACTACGTGACCAAAAGTATGTGGACACATGCTCGTCGAACATCTCATTCCAAAATGATGTGCATTAATATGGAGTTGAACCATTGTTGTCATTTACACTTCACAATAACAGCACTTACAGTTGACCAGGGTAGTTCTAGCAGTGCAAAAAAAATTGACTAACAGACTTGAAGGAAAGGTGGGATCCTATGACGGTGCCACATTGAAAGTCACTGAGCTCTTCAGTAAGGCCATTCTACTGCCAATGTTTGTCTATGAAGAATATATGGCTATGTTCTCGATTTTATACACCGGTGTGGCTGAAATAGCCGAATTAGCAACGGGTGTGGCTGAAATAGCCGAACCCACTAATTTGAAGGGGTGTTCACATACATTTTTATACAGTGTATATTTTACTAGCTAGTATAACTAACGTTTGAAAGAATCTAGCTAGCTAACAGGCTAATGCTAATTGTAATGAATGCTAACGTTACCCGGCAAGCAGATTAGAGTTATACGGCCTATGCACTCGAATCACTTTGAAATGTTTACTACATGCAATCACACGTTTTTATTTAAAGATCACTACCAACTATCACAAACCTTCACCAGCAAAAATAATCATTTGTAAAACATAGTCACTAACCGGAGATGACGATGGCAATTATTTATTTTATTATTATTTTATATTAGTTTCCTGTACGGCACGGTAAGTGTACCGATGAGAAAGTCGTTTTATTAAAATCAAAGTTCCTGTAGTCCGTTTCTCGCTGTTTTTTTACTATGTAGTTACCTAAATGCCTAATAGAATGCATGCGATACACATTTTGTCATTATTCAATAACTATCCCAACGTTGTGTTATACGATTAATTATGTGAAATATTGTTTAGTCCATGCCACGCCTCACTCCGTCCTCATGATGGCACTACAGTCTACAGCCCCTTCATATATGCATTGTTGTATGTAAATACTTGTTCGCGGAGAAGAAGTTTAAGAAACGTTTAAATCATTGTGAATGCAGCTGGACAATTTTTGTTAGTTGGTGTGCCTAATTTGGTATTTTGTATGATGTCATTTTCCCGCAATGTTTTTATATTTTCTCATTCAATACTCCGTCCAACTGGTGGCGGTAATGCTCCATTAACATTGGATGCCAACAGCAGTTAAATCCCATTGAAGAAGAACCATTTTTGTTCATGTGTTAAGGTAAGGAGGTAAGAATGTAAACAATCAAGTTGGTAGCTTAACGTTAGAAACCCTGGAAATATTTGCAATGACATAGTTGCCCTTCAGTTTGGTAGTATTATCAGTCGGATGCTCGACGCTATTTATCTTCTATCAATCTTGTAGTTTGATCGCATTTGGTAAGTAACGTTACCGCGTGAACCAATTTAAACGTGTGCAGCTAGTTAGACGTGTCTAGTTAAGCTAACGTTAGCTGATGGCTAACGTTAGCAGCTAGTTAACCTTGCTGTGATCAAATCGGTCAAAATTAAAATATGTTGTCTTATGTGTAGCTATCTACAGTAAGTATCTATGTCAATTGCTGGTGGTGTATTGCCATACATGTTTTGCCAAGTTACAGCACTCGCCGGCTAGCTACATCATCCGGCTAGAGGTAGCTTACAGTAACTGGTAAAGTGGCAACCTAGCCGAGTTTACCGAACTCTACATACGATAGAGTTGTGTGGGCTGGCTGGATACTTGTAAAAATGTCAATTATTTAATGCTTTCCTTGTACCTATGTTTGTCCTTTGTAAATGCAAGCTTTTATTTGGTTGTTGTAGCCGACTAAACACAACTCCACGATTTGTGATGGAATTGAAATGCGACTAGTAGTGTGGACGGACTGGATCTCCGGCATCACATAATTATGTTTTAAATAAAAAAACGATTGATTTCAGCACCCAAAGAATAGACTGCAATTACGTAGAACAATGTCGTATAAAGTGTGGGCTATTTTTGGGGTATTAAAACCTGTAGTTTTTAATAAAAACAATTTTATGTGACATCGGAGATCCAGTCCGTCCAAACTAGTTGGTGCTCAACTCCATCATAAATAGTTAAGTTAAACCGGTTATGGGTGCTGAATTCCATCGTTTCTGTACTTGAACATATCGTGAATTTGAGAAACTCAGCTAGTGGCAACTTAGTCTGATTAATCAGGCTGTAATAGACAATTTAATCGGTGTGTGTGTATATATACAGTACCAGTCAAAAATTTGGACACACCTACTCTTCAAGGGTTTTTCTTTATTTTTACTATTTTCTAAGTTGTATAATAGTAGTAAAGACATCAAAACTATGAAATAACACATGGAATCATGTAGTAACCCAAAAAGTGTTAAACAAATTTTAAAAACACTTTAGATTCTTCAAAGTAGTCACCCTTTGCCTTGATGACAGCTTTGGACACTCTTGGCATTCTCTCAACCAGCTTCACCTGGAATGCTTTTCCAACAGTCTTGGAGTTCCCACATATGCCGAGCACTTGTTGGCTGCTTTTCCTTCACTGTGCGGTCCAACTCATCCCAAACCATCTCAATTTGGTTGAGGTCGGGTGATTGTGGAGGCCAGGTCATCTGATGTAGCACTCATCACTCTCCTTCTTGGTCAAATTGCCCTTACACAGCCTGGAGGTGTGTTGGGTCATTGTCTTGTTGAAAAACAAATGATAGTCTCACTAAGCGCAAACCAGATGGGATGGTGTATCGCTGCAGAATGCTGTGGTAGGCATGCTGGTTAACTATGCTTTGAAATCGAAATAAATCACTGACTGTCAAAGCACCCCATACCATCACACCTCCTCCATGCTTTACGGTGGGAACCACACACACAGAGATCATGCGTTCACCTACTCTGCGTCTCACAAAGACACGGCGTTTAGAACCAAAAATCGCAAATTTGTACTGATCATACCAAAGGACAGATTTCCACCGGTTTCATGTCCATTGCTTGTGTTTCTTGGCCCAAGCAAGTCTCTTCTTATTATTGGTGTCCTTTAGTAGTGTTTTTTTTTCCAGCAATTTGACTCCTCTGAACAGTTGATATTGAGATGTCAGTTACTTGGACTCTGTGAAGCATTTATTTGGGCTGCAATCGGAGGCTGGTAACTCTAATGAACTTATCCTCTGCAGCAGAAGTAACTCTGGGTCTTCCTTTCCTGTGGTGGTCCTCATGAGAGCCAGTTTCATCATAGCATGTGATGGTTTTTGTGACTGCACTTGAAGAAACAAAGTTCTTGAAATTTTCCGCATTGACTGACCATCATGTCTTAAAATAATGATGGACTGTCATTTCTCTTTGCTTATTTGAGCTGTTCTTGCCATAATATGGACTTGGTCTTTTACTAAATAGGGCTATGTTCTGTATACCACCCCTACCTTGTCACAAGACAACTGATTGGCTCAAATGCATTAAGAAGGAAAGAAATTCCACAAATGAACTTTTTAACAAGGCACACCTGTTAATTGAAATGCATTCCCATTGACTACCTAATGAAGCTGGTTGAGAAAATGCCACGATTGTGCAAAGCTGTCATCAAGGCAAAGGGTGGCACCTTTGAAGAATCTCAAATATAAAATATATTTTGATTTGTTTAACACTTTTTGGTTACTAGATGATTCCACATGTTATTTCATAGTTTTTATGTCTTTACTATTATTCTACAATGTAGAAAATAGTAACATTAAAGAAAACCCCAGGAATGATTAGGTGTGTCCAAACTTTTGACTGGTATGTTATATAGCCTGTCATATAAATGACCGGTTGTCTGTGCAGTTTGTCCTTCTGCTGCTTGAAATTCGAGACAAAATATCCTCAGGAAAGTATGGTTTACCCAACTTTTTATAGCGCCATGTGTTAGGCAGCTAGGTAAAATGTGTTTTATATTGGATATTCAGATTTAAATCTTCAAATGTGTGGATTGTTCTTCCTCACCTGATTCAGAATATAAAATGTTCACTGTCATGTCATGCTTGGTTCAATAGCTATTGATGAGAGAGCCGAATATCCCATATAAAACTAACTTTACCTGGGTGCCAAAAGAACCATATATTTACCTGCTCTCTAAAAAGTTGTGTAAACCATACTTTCCTGTGGATATTTTGTCTCAAATTTTAAGTAGCAGAAGGCCAAACAGCACAGACAACCGGTAGAGCACGTTACATGAAATTTTATTCAACATTCTGGTTTGTAAGGAACATTTACACGAGTTTGCACACAAATGTCTCAGGCTGTATATATTATACCAATTTGTTGTGCATTAGATAAATTCAAGCTAAATGTAGCCTGTCACCCTTGATCAATTTGATTATCTTGTCAAAGCTCTCATAGCATCCTGTCCAAGTAGGAATAACACGGTAATGTTCTGTTCATGTTATAGAATAAGCTGTCACCATGACTCGAGATATAGTGATTGGAGATGAACTACCTGACTGGGTGGGGGCCAAGGAGTTCTACCAGAAATATGACCCAAAAGAGGTGATTGGCAGGTGAGTTACTAAGTCACACTTCACACAAGAATAGATCCTAAGCACATTATAGTCCAGCGGCTAAGCGTCACATTTTAGGGGGACACGACCTAAGACGTGTTCTTGGCTATAGTGCCATCACAGATTTTGTCACATGGCCATATCTCCATAAGTAATAGGTAGACACAGCTCAGTGATGGCTTACAATGTTTGAGATGGTGTTGAGAACACAATAAAAGCATTGCGGTTCTTGAAGCACGCAGACTGATGCGCCTGTCACCTACTATCATACACCATTTTAAAGGCATTTATATATTTAGTCTTGCCCATACACCCTCTGAATGGCACACACATACAATCCATGTTTTAATTGTCTCAATGCTTAAAAATCCTTCTTTAATCTGTTACCTCCCCTTCATCTACACTAATTGAAGTGGATTTAACAAGTCAATAAGGGATCATAGCTTTCACTTGGATTCACCTGGTCACTCTATTACATGGAAAGAGCAGGTGTTGTGTAACCAATGATTATGGATGAAGACTGAATAAAATAACCATCATAACAATTGTAATACATACATTTTAGAAAATATTAAGTAAATATATCCAATAAACCCAATAGCAGTATTGTAATTGTGTTTCTACCTTAATCCGTAGAGCAAAGTGCTCTGGCTCAGTGATGTCATTTCAGATAAGCCTAGGGTATGGCAAAGTGTATAAATTAAGATTATTTACTGCACTGCAAAAACAAGCAGAATTGACTCCAGCCATTATCACCTTGCTCCCATAAAGCTAGCCAGCCATACAAACAGCCTTCCCTTCTGCTCCCAGGCGTCCGCATGGTCCTAAAGTCAGCTAAACTGCATTTGCCCTTTAATTAGGATTGGAATGATTTATGTACCAATTATTTATGACATATGGCCATGTGAATCCTGTCCATTGGAGCTGGTTAGCAGCCATTTTGCAAAACTGGTGCGCTAGAGTAAAATAAGTTAAATCTGCATTGGCACTATAGCTATAACATCATTATTTAGACCTTTACTTGCTGTTTGTAAAGGTTGAATGGTCTCACAAAGGCATTTAGTTCAAATGGTTTCTCTTTCTGTCTACTCTGTTTTGACATCTCACATCGTGCTTTTCATTTGCTGAAGCCTTATTCAATTCCACCTAACATGCCAATCAGTGCTTTGTGGGTGTAAGCACCACAGTTCTATATACAGTGCATTTGTAAAGTATTCAGACCCCCTTGACTTTTTCCACATTTTGTTACATTACAGCCGTATTTAAAAATGTATTAAATATATTTTTCCCCCTCATTAATCTACTCTAAATACCCCATAATAACAAAGCGAAAACAGGTTTTTAGAACCTTACATAAGTATTCACCCTTTGCTATGAGACTTGAAATTGAGCTCAGGTGCATCCATTCCATTGATCATCCTTGAGCTGTTTCTACAACTTGATTGGAGTCCACCTGTGGTAAATTCAATTAATTGGACATGATTTGGAAAGGCACACACCTGTCTATATAAAGTCCCACAGTTGACAGTGCATGTCAGAGCAAAAACCAAGCCATTAGGTCGAAGGAATTGTCCATAGAGCTCCGAGACAGGATTTGTTGAGGCAGAGATCTGGGGAAGGGTACCAAAACATTTCTGCAGCATTGAAAGTCCCCAAGAGCACAGTGTCCTCCATCCATTCTTAAATGTTAAATGGAAGAAGTTTGGAACCACCAAGACTCTTCCTAGAGCTGGCCGACCGGCCAAACTGAGCAATCGGTGGATCAGGTCTTTATGGTGGAGTGGCCAGGTGGAAGCCACTCCTCAGTAAAAGGCACATGACAGCCTGCTTGAAGTTTGTCAAAAGGCACCTAAATGACTCTGACCATGAGGAACAAGATTCTCTGGTCTGATGAAAATAAGATTGAACTCTGGCCTGAATGCCAAGTGTCACGTCTGGAGGAAACCTGGCACCAACCCTACGGGGAAGCATGGCGGTCGTAGCATCATGCTGTGGGGATGTTTTTCAGTGGCAGGGACTGGGAGACTAGTCAGGATCGAAGGAAAGATGAACGGAGCAAAGTACAGCGAGATCCTTGGTGAAAACCTGCTCCAGGGCACTCAGGACCTCCGACTGGGGTGACGGTTCACCTTCCAACAGGACAAAAACCCTAAACACACAGCCAAGACAACACAGGACTGGCTTTGGGAAAGGTCTCTGAATGTCCTTGAGTGGCCCGGACTTGAAAACCAATTTTAAATCAACAGAGAAATTTTTATGTGTTCTGGAAAACATCCTGGTTTTACCTGCATTCCATACTAATTTCAGTTCAATAAAGGTTTGTTGTAAAGCATTAAGACAGGCTGCAGTTCAGAAAGAGCCTGGTCAACCGTGGGGGCAATAGCATACACAACAGTATCATCAGCATACAAGCGCAGGGAACTTTTTTTTTTTAACAGACAAACTCATATTGTTAATGTAATTAGTGAATAGTAACTGGACCAAGAATTGACCCCTGGGGACACTTTTTTTTTTTTGTTATGTCCGATTTAACACCATCAGTGGATATACACTGAGTTCTATTTGTTATACACAGCCAAGTTACACAGAGCCTGGTCTAGGCCAATTGATGAAAGCCTCTAAATTTGAAGTGAGTGATCAATAGTATCGATGGCCTTCGACAGGTCAATGAAGAAGGCAGCACAATGTTGCCGTTTATCCATACAATTAACCACATAACGTATGACCAGGGATACAGCAGAGATTGTGCTGTGACCTGGTCTCAAACCTGACTGATTTTACATTTTATAATATATTTCATAGATATCAGCTGAGATTGAATCAAGTGTTCTAATATTTCAGTTTGGTAATAACGTTTTTAAATAGGGTGAGTTATTAAGGTCATAAGGGTCACCATCTTTACATGAGCCGCCTTCCAGACCCTGGGGATAGCACCAGATAAAAAATGTGTAAATTATTCCGCAACCGGAGGCCCAGTGCCTCAGTGGAGGCGAATATAAGCCTTGTGACATTTGAACACAAAATGTCTCACAGAATTGACTTATCAAGCATAAATGTTAATGTGTATTTTTGTGTAAACACAAAATTACAATGTTCTAAGCAATACTACTTTGAAGTAACGGAACAACAACTTGCGTTATGGATGTGACGGAAATGGACAGGTATTTTTGGGAGAACAGACACATCGGCAAGTCTGAATCTCAAAGACTTAGGGTAAAATATTAACAGACGCTTTGAATGGAAGGCTTGGCTACACACAAAAACAATGATGAAAATATGAGGCCATGTACTAAACAACCAAAGATTTCAAGACTAAATGCTGGTTTATACTACGCGTGTGTTTGTAAATTCAATCTGCGCTCTGGGCGTTCGTAAACTGAGAGCGTTGTCAGATTGTCTGTAAATTCAGAGCGCACACTGGACACTGGTCGAGGAGTAGGGTTGATCCGAGCGTTCTGATCTAACAACAGCAGTCAAGCACCCAAGCTAACTGTCTAACGTTGGCTAGCTTACTAACTACTTCCAGTCACAAATGAGAGAACAGCTCACTCTGACCCTTTTACACGCCCTAGCAGAGCTGGTTAGGCTATTGTTATGTTATCCAGAGCGTTGGTGATTGTAACTGTGCTGCTGGCAACAATTTAATTACGTTTTTTTTGCCACCGTTTACTGACCGGTGTTGTTTGTTTGTAAATGTGTCAGTTATTCTGCGCTCTGAATCTGAAATTGGAGTAGATAGCCAGAGCGAATTTACCAGCTATGTCTATCGACAGTTGTCGCAGTGACATAATGAACATTCTATTGAAATGGTTACTTGCATAGTGGAGTCTTTTCTTTAGACATGTAGCTAGCTAGCTAGTTAGTTAAACAATGAACCATAGTCCCAACTCATATGGTTACTACCCTGCATGAATCTGCAGGTAACTAACCAACCAGGTTCAATGTTTGTTAGCTAGCTAACATTAGGCTATAACTAGCAATGCAAATGGCTCGGAGGTATGAATAAAATATTATGACACAGATCATACACAATGTTAGCTAGCTAACAGTGCGCTTTTACTTGCAATGAAAACTACTTAATGACAAAATTAGAAACCTGTAACATCTGAAAATGTAGTTAGCTAGACTATCTTACCCGTATTCATGGATGGATGATTCTCCCTCTGTCATGGATTCCATTGTTGCCCTTAGTTTGAAGATGTAATCCAGAGACAGGTGATTTATACAACAGCGTTCCGTGTGTTCTCTTTTCGACTCACTCTGCATATTTGCAATCAAACGGCAGAATTTTCTCCATATCTTTAGCTATCATACTGATTCCACTGAGTATTTCACTGATTTTAATGCCAGACCAATCCAAGCTCATCTCTCGGCATGTCCAGCCCCCCCATTATCTCAGCCACTCGTGGCTAGCGGGAAGGTTCTTGTCTTTTTCTATGGCTAAACCAACTAGGCTCTTTAATTTAACAATTCTATTTGTATTTACAGATGGCATATACGTTTGTTATTAAGGCACGTTAAAGTTCACATGTTCCAGAATGCATTTCGGCCCAAAAAAACGTGCACCATACATGGACTCCAAGTTGTAGAAACATGTCAAGGATGATCAATGGAAACAGGATGCACTTGAGCTCAATTTCGAGTCTCATAACAAAGGGTCTGAATACTTATGTAAATAAGGTATATTTTTATATATATATATATATATATGCAAACACTTCTAAAAACCTGTTTTCACTTTGTCATTATGGGGTATTGTGTGTAGATTGAGGATTTATAATTGTTTTAATCTATTTTAGAATAAGGTTGTAACCAAATGTGGGAAAAGGGAAGGAGTCTGAATACTTTCCGAATGCACCATGGAGTGGAATAAGTGGAATGGTGTTAAATACATCAAACACATGTTTCTGTGATAAACTCTTTCATTTCCATGTTTATTTGAGCTATCTGCACTTATTCCTCACTCATCTCTACTATATCTTGACATATCTCATTATGTTGATGTCTTTTGTATGAAGTGTTAAACTATTTTTTTATTATGTGAAAGGGTAAAAAAATAAGTTTTATAACCTACCAATGGCACAGGGTTCGCACTTTCGTAAATTTCTTGTCAGAGAAATGTTCAAAGTTTCACATATTCAACTTCTCAGATGCATTCAGATTCAGTTTTCAACATCCTGATACTTTGCCAGCCAGGAAAGGTCGAGGAGAACGGATATAATCAAATGCTTTCTGTGGTAAACAGAAGCTTCTGGCGGTTTCTGAAGCCAATGTGGCATGAAGCTATTATTTTTATTCAACCTTATTTATACATGTTTTTCTCATTGAGATCAAATCTCATTTTTTAAGAGAGACCTGGTCCAAGAGTTCTTTGCAAGGAACACACAACACTATGTGTGGAGAAAAAAAGGCACAGTACAGCACACCAACATCAAAACCTCATCCCAACTGTAAAGTATGGTGGAGGGAGCATCATGGTTGGGGCTGCTTTGCTGCCTCGGGACCTGGACAGCTTGCTATCATCGACGGAAAACAAATTCCCAAGTCTATCAAGACATTTTGCAGGAGAATCTAAGGCTGTCTGCCAATTGAAGCTCAATAGAAGTTGGGTGATGCAACAGGACAACGACCCAAAACACAGAAATAAATCAACAACAGAATGGCTTCAACAGAAGAAAATACGCCTTCTGGAGTGGCCCAGTCAGTCCTGACCTCAACCCAATTGAGATGCTGTGGCATGACCTCAAGAGAGCAGTTCACACCAGACATCCCATGAATATTGCTGAACTGAAACAGTTTTGAAAAGGGGAATGGTCCAAAATTCTTCCTGACCGTTGTGCAGATCTGATCTGCAACTACAGAAAACATTTGGTTGGAGGTTATTGCTGCCAAAGGAGGGTCAACCAGTTATTAAATCCAAGGGTTCACATACTTTTTCCACCCTGCACTGTGAATGTTTACATGGTGTGTTCAATAAAGACACGAAAACGTATAATTGTTTGAGTGTTATTAGTTTAAACAGACTGTCTATTGTTGGGACTTATTATTGGATTTGATCTTCATCTATGACCAATTTTATGCAGAAATCCAGGTAATTCCAAAGGGTTCACATACTTTTTCTTGCCACTGTAATTGACAGAGTGAAAAGAAGGAAGCTTGTACAGAATAAAAAAACATGCATCCTGTTTGCAACAAGGCACTAAAGTAATACCGCAAAGAATGTAACAAAGCAATTCACTTTTTGTCCTGAATACAAAGTGTTATGTTTGGGGAAAATCCAATACAACACATTACTGAGTACCACTCTCCATATTTCCAAGCATAGTGCTGCATCATGTTATGGGTATTCTTGTAATCGTTAAGACTACTGCGCCACTCGGGAGCCCTAAGGCACTGCATCTCAATGCAAGAGGCGTCACTACAGTTCCTGGTTCGAATCCAGGCTGTTTAACATCTGTCCGCATTGTCCATGTTTGGCCGGGGTAGGCCGTCATTGTAAATAAGAATTAGTTCTTAACTGACTTGCCTAGTTAAATAAATAAAAAGGGGACTGTAGTTTTTCAGGATAAAAAAACAACTAATGGCTAAGCACAGTCAAAATTCTAGAAAAAACCTGGTTCAGTCTGCTTTCCACCAGACACTGGGAGATGAATTCACCTTTCAGCAGGACAATAACCTAAAACACAACACCAAATCTACACTGGGGTTGCTTACCAAGAAGACGGTTATTGTTTCTGAGTGACCGAGTTACACTTTTGACATAAATCTACTTGAAAATCTATGGCAAGACCTGAAAATGGTGGTCTTGCAACCAATTTGACAGAGCTTGAAGAATTTTGAAAAGAATAATGGTCAAATGTTGCACAATCCAGGTGTGGAAAGCTTAGACTTACCCAGAAAGACTCACAGCTGTAATCGATGCCAAAGATGCTTCTACAAAGTATTGACTCGGGTGTGTGAATATGTATGTATATTAGATATTTCTGTATTTCATTTTCAATAAATTACCAACAATTTCTAAAAACACGTTTTCACTTTGTCATTACAGGGGTATTGTGTGTAGATGGGTGAGAGGAAAAAAATATATTTAATCCATTTTGATTTCAGGCTTTAACACAACAAAATGTGGAGTAAGTCAGGGGGTATGAATACTTTCTGAAGGCACTGTAGTTTAATCTTGTTCATGATACCATGCCTTGTTTTTAGGAGTTGACTGATTTTATGTCAATGCTAATGTGACTAAAATGCACTAACTAGCTAACCTGTTAAGATGTATTTGATAGACCACAAATGCTCATTGTGCAAATGTATTTATGTTTTCAATAAACATTGGAAACTAAATATTGTTTACATGTTGTCAACATTCTAAGCCAACCCTGTCTGTTTTGCCCCATAGTTGCGCATGCGTCGGTTCTGTTGCTAAACAATCAACCCGTCTATGGAGCTGGTTTGCAGCCATTTTGGAAATGGCTGCCAGGGGGGAATGGACAAAAATACATATTTAGACATGCCCTAGCTGTGTGTGAAATTTGGTGCCTCTATCACAAAAGCCATTTTTTTTCTCTCCCTTAGTCAGGAGTACTTTTCAGTTGCCCGAAGATAATGATCACTCGCCCAGAAAATGTAGCTGTTTACAAACAGCAATGCCATAACTTGTCTGTCTTTTACTTTAAAATACTGCATTTATTGTGCAATTTGGTTGTTTTCAGGACAAAATTATGATAATAATTGCCCCATGTGGCAAACACAGATCAGGCTCATCTGGCCTGACTACTCAGCCAATTTGAATTGACACTTTACGATATCTATTTCTTTGTCCTTGCAGAGGTGTGAGTAGTGTGGTGCGCAGATGTGTGCACAAGCACACAGGGCAGGAGTTGGCAGTGAAGATTATAGAAATCACAGCTGAGAAGATGACTGCACAGCAGCTGGAAGAGGTGAAGAGCTCCACACTGAAGGAGATCCAGGTTCTCAACATGGTCAAAGGACACTCCTCTATCAGTGAGTTTGTACTACCTTCACCAATGTACCGAAGGGCATTAAAATAGCTCACTTGTCTCTTGAAATGCAATATGCTAATGATAGACTTTTATTTCTCTTTCTCCAAGTCACTCTCATTGATTCCTATGAATCAACAACCTTCATATTTTTGGTATTTGACCTGTAAGTATGCATTTATATAGCCTAATATATTATTACATGTGTAGCTGTGTTTTGTGATGCGTTTGAACTATCCTGTCTTTTCGTAGTCTTCGACCTACTCAAGAGTTTTCTATCGTTATTGTTCCTTTTGCAGCATGAGGAGTGGAGAGCTTTTCGACTACCTGACAGAGAAGGTCACTCTCAGTGAGAAGGAAACTAGGTGAGTGTCTAGATTTTGGTCCGTTATAACCCAAGCCAGAAATACACTCCAGATCTTCTCAATTCTCTCTCTCCCTCTCTCTCTCTCCCCCTCTCTCTCAGGTGTATGATGCGATGTCTCCTGGAAGCTGTCCAGTACCTCCATTCCCTCAACATAGTTCACCGGGACCTGAAACCTGAAAACATTCTGCTGGATGACCAGGGACACATCAAACTCTCTGACTTTGGCTTCTCTGTCCAGCTTCAGCCAGGCAAGAATCTGAGAGGTGAGAGGGAAGAATGAAATGAACTCGCTGCATTTTGGATTTACACTCTCATCAACAAAATATAAAGTTGAAGACAAAATCCATTAATTGCCCACATAGCTCAAATGTGTAATTGCTTTCTTTGTTCTCTCCAAACGGCTAGAGCTTTGTGGGACACCAGGTTATTTGGCACCTGAAATCCTGAAATGCTCCATGGATGAGACGCATCAGGGATATGGGAAGGAAGTTGACCTGTAAGTCTTAAAATTATTACTTTCAGTAATCAGATAGTCCTAAGAACATTTTGTTATTTATAATATAAGAGCACCAAACTATTTTATGAATCCGTGAAGATTCTGTTCCTGACACTGTATCTGGTTTTCTGTGTTAGCTGGGCTTGTGGGGTGATTCTGTTCACCCTCCTGGCTGGCTCTCCACCCTTCTGGCACCGCAAACAGCTGCTGATGCTCAGAATGATCATGGAGGGCCGTTACCAGTTCAGCTCCCCAGAGTGGGATGACCGGTCTGACACCGTCAAAGATCTGGTGAGAACTCATCCTGTCTCTCGTTCCGATCTATGATTCATGGGCTGATTTTGTATATTTCAAGGTGGATTTTAATACCATATGTCATCAAAGAATATGTTGAATACGAACATTGATACACTTTCTCCGACTGGCATTGTTTTAGGACTTCTCTCTTGTTCTCTCTTTCACAACTGTTAGATTACCAGGTTGCTGGTGGTGGACCCAGTTGTCCGTCTCAACGCTGAACAAGCCTTGGCTCATTCCTTCTTTAGGCAGTACCAAAGGGACGAGGTGCGTCACTTCAGTCCCCGGAAGACATTCAGGGTAAGTTTCGATGTATTTTGTGTTATTTGGCTCCAGTGACCGTAAAATAAACCGCTGAGCCAGAATTAGATTTCCGTTGCATCCAATTGGATTCGTGCTTTGACTGGAAGATGGGCATCTTCTGGGATGTTGTGAAGTATTAATGTGTCTGTTTTATTTCACGTCCCTTTCCATGTTCCTGTAGGTACTGATTCTGAGTGTGCTAGCCTGTATCCGCATGTACTGTCGCTACCGCAGAGCCAGGCCACTGACGCGGGAGGTCCTGGCCAGAGACCCCTACTCCTTGAAGGGAGTGCGCAAACTAATCGACGGCTGCGCCTTCAGGATCTATGGACACTGGGTTAAGAAAGGGGAGCAGCAAAACAGGGCTGCCCTCTTCCAGAATACGGCTAAAATAATGCTTCTTGGTTTAGAGGACTTTGAAACTTAAAAGATCATACTTGTTCTAGTAACCGCATTAGCTTTATGTAGTTTAACAGGTTTGACATTTTGGTGTGCATATTTTTTCTTTGTGAATGCTAGGTCTCGTTACATAGGATGAGGAATTCATGGTCCGGTGACATGTTCGCCTTAATGTGAATAATGGCTCATTATTATTTATGGTTAAGTGGAATGAGATGAGAATTTTTTGTTAATTTTAGGGTCCAAGAGTGCTTTTTGAGACTACTCAAATCAGCTGGCAATGGTTTTAGGAAGCAAAAGTGACAAAGCCACTTCAATGCACTATATTGTACACATAGGGCAAAAAAGGTGAACATATATCCATACCGATGGTGCAGTTAATGCTTGAAAAAGTGTTTTTATTTTATTGCTATGACATCCTCTATTGAGTTGACATAACATTATTTTTGTCATTGTTTACTTCTATTTGCTACCTAAACCTGTATTTTAGTAATCATATATTCTTACTGAATCTAAAATAACATAGCGGAAAGTTAGTGATTGCAGAAGAAACATTAAACATTCCAAATATAGTTTTCCAATTTCCACTGATAGTTTGAGTTAAGGGTATAGGAAATGACGAAATAACTGTTACCCCAGTCAGATTAGTTTCCTTTCTGTGTTTGGTGTTTAGTGCAATACGGCAATTATTGTAACCAATAGCATTCCTTTTCAGTCCAGTTTGAGATTTACTTCCTTTGCCTAAATTAAAATGGCATTCCTCAATAAGTGGTGTACAATAATTGTACAACTGTGAAAGACCAATGTTTTATTGATAATGAAAGTAACCTATTTACTTTGTAATATCTGTGTGTTGATTTTGTGTTTAAAGGAGTTAACAAAAGCATGATTACGCAATCAACCTCTTTACTGACAGACACCCACAAATAACCTATATCTCAAATTTGACTAACGTGTTTTTAGTGCAAAGAACAGCATGTGCAAAGAACAGAATGAAATGCATAGATAAAAATCAGGCGTTGATGTTTATTTTTTGCCTTGGAGATTGGTCTCCAGTGAAGTAAGTGCACTATTTAGCCGATCTGCACTTTCCTTCAATCGTTGCTCTAGTTGCCTTGACATATGTATCATCTCCTCTCTCATTTCCTGTTGTATTATCGTCCTCAACTCTGACTTGGGCGATGGATCTAATAGAGAAAAGAGACACTTTTACAAACAGGAAATTTCACAAGTTGCAACTGAAGTGTCGATATTTAGAACCAGGCTTGTTACAACACAATTTCTCTAGTCTATACAGGTGCCTTGCATGAGCAACCATGTAATACCTGTATTAGCCACCTCTGGACCTGTGTTCATTGCTTCAATGGGCTGCTCCCCTTCTGCCGTCTCTGGCTCGTTTTCCTTCTTGCCGTACCCATCTGGTTTACGCAGATAAAACATGAATTCATACTGTTCCCCTGATCACATGGGTATGGTGGATATTTCAGAGCTTGCGCAATAACACCGACCTGATGATACTGTCTCAGTGACAGGGTCTTCGTCTGGCATGCCAGAGTAGGAAAAAGACATATCCAATCTAACCTAAGAGACAAGGAGCAAAACACTAACTTCAAGTTACAGTTTAGCCCCCAAAAAACAACGTGTGTGTTATTTAGAAAAATATATGGCTCCCAGATATCTAATGTGTGGAGATTACCTGAGGGGTGAATATGTACTTGTACAGATTGTAATGTCTAAAATAGGTGTTAAGGAGATACTTCAAGATCTGGGTCACGTCCTCAGAGCTGAACAGGCTGATACTGAAGGGAGGCCTCTGTGGCAGGTAGAAAACAATAGAATAATGGTGAAATGTAAGAGTTTGTCCATGAAAATGTCCAAAACACAAGACTGAATTACAATTCATACATTGGTGAGATTGTGGAGTAAATAGAACATGTGGGAATAAACAGTATTGCCTCTTCGGATACAAAAACTCACCCTGACAGAGTGACAGAGCAGTAGTTCACTGCAGTATGCATAGCAATGGCCCATATTGTTGAGTGGAGTTTCTGAACAAAGAAATGCAAAGTTATTAACATTGCAGAGTCTTCCTCTTGCTAAAACAGCACAAGACCAAACTATGAGCAGTAGCCCATTACCAGTGTTAGCCTGATGCATGCTCTTGACGATGGAGAGGAGGACAGATGTCTGCTCCCTGTTGAAGTTGCTCTCTCTACAGAACAGCACTGTGTGGACATAGAGCTCCAGCAGGACTCTCCTCCTTGGCTCAGGAATGTTTACTCCCAGCACACAGCATAGAGTTCTGAGTAAAAAGTAACCAGTTAACCACAATGTCCGGGATTTTGTGTGTGTGGCCACAAACAAGGATAGAGACCTCTCTAGCTCCGGTATGGCCTTGGTGTTTTCAATTTCCTCCATGTCACTGTAGCTTACATCTGCCCTGTGAACACACACAAATAGAGGATTTCAATCGAATTGTAAGCCTATAACGTTAGTTTGCAGAAAAATCTGGAATACGGCTGTACGTGCCCCCCTACCATAGCAAGACTTTTGGGTTCAGGGGGTCAGGTTCCTATAAAAGAAAGTACTCAATTAATTAAGATGTATCTACAATATAGCAATGGAAGAAAAATGCCCCCAATTGAGTAGCAATGAATTCGAGGCATACAGCTACATTAACAGTTAGCTAGCTTGCTACTGTACCTAGAAAGCTAAATGTCCAAGCTCTTTCAGTTGACAGCTAGCAAAGCTAACATTAGTTGGTCAGACCCTCTCTTACCTTTATTTTCCCAGCCAAATTCATTTCTCTGGTTAAATATAAATTAATAGATTTGAAGCTAATTTGCATTAGCAAAAAAATGCTAGATTACACTTTTTTTGTTTACTCTAACGTGTCCTAGCAACACCGTTTTTGTTCTTCCGGTGGCACACCAACAGTAAAGATTTCCCAATGCATTGCGCGCACAGTATAATAAACTCAAGCCCCCTTATAATACATTCAAGCACAAAAGCTTGAAATAAATACTTTTCGCTGCTTCTGTGCTGTAGCAATGTAATTCGTTTGAAGTCTCATAGAAATAGAAGACCAATAGCCTATAGGAATGGCTTTGCTTCATTATAGCAAATTAATAATAGGCTACAATCAATTAATATGCCTACTTTTCGTATAGATGTATGTGAAATAAGTTATATATCAAATGCATGACACATTATGCAAGTTGTTTTTAATGCATTTCTTCTTACACATTAAACATGACTCTTTCAATGACTCAATGTTATTTGTCACTGGTCAGCTCTGTCACCACTCACCAGTCCATACTGCATGTGCTATGCCATGGAGTTTAAGAACATTATCCCTCTTAATCCACTTTACCTTCTGTTGCATGCAGGTGCATATGCTTATGTCAGACAGGGAGAGAGAGAGAGAGAGAATGAAACACGTTTCATGTTTTTATGTTGAGAATCTGTCTGTGCGTATTAGTTTTATTATTGCTCTGCAGGCTGAACATTTGTCCAGGTAAATCTATTTAGATAGTGTGGTATCTTCTCCTCAGCAGACGGTCATTAGCGGTCCTATTGGAGTGTTATTTACAGTACAATTACTTTAGCCATGGAGGACCCAGAATTGCGTCAACTAAAGCTGGACAATCAGGTAAGGAAATCAAAATGATACTATAATTCAGATGACTTCCTCTAAACTGACATTCATGACAATATTGTGTAATAAAGGCAAATGTCACCAAATATGTGGTCTACAGATCCAGTGTATAAGCCAAATAAAAGCAACCAGTCTCTCTAGATACTAGTCTATATAAACCTCAATTTATTAACCTATTCGAAAGAAAATCATGTGTGGTTTAAATTGTGAATATTGAAACAATGTAGCATTTTACATTTAGTGGTATAGATGAAACATGACAATCTTACAATAAGAATTAACTCTTAGTTACCCTTTCATATAGGCTAATCAAAGAAATAGGTAAACTGCTTTTGAAAGTGATGCAAGTGGTTGTTGTGTTTTTGAACCCGATGGAGAGGCAGAACATTGATGCAATCTTGGAATTAAGATTAAGCCCAGAATCTCCCTCAGCGTTCACTTTTGATGAAGAAGCAGCAGAGAAGGAGGGCCGATACCCAAATGGTCACAGCCAATAGGGACGCTCGACCCAAGAAAAGCAAGCAGAAGACTGGAGCAGATGACACAGACCTGTTGATTACTCAATCCCAGAGCAACAACTCCTTAAATGGTTGGTGATATGAACACTCAATGTATAGTACTCTCACAATACAGTATACTGAACCACAGAACAGTCATACAACTGTGTTGGATGCATTATCAGTCTTACAAATACATATCCCCATATTGACACCCTTCTTATCAAGAATAAAACATTGTTGAATGGTTACAACCTCTGTCAAGATGTAGGCGAGAACTATTAGTTGTACATCATTTACCAATAACTATCTAGTACTGTATGCCTGACTTGTAATGGCCATGTTATACTCTTCAGCTGAAGAAGCCCATGATAACCCACTGGAGGAAATTACTCTGGGAGAGCTCAGCCTAAAAACCACTGATGCTACAGATGAGATGCCCCCCGAGAAACCCATCATCACCAAAACTATGGACGTGGAAATTGACAGCCAGCCAAAGCCTAAACTTAGTACAGAAAATGAAGGCCCAGCAGAAGTGAAAAAGAAAGAGAAGGAGAAGAAAGAGAAAGGTGTGAAAAAGGAGAAGGCGCAAGCAAAACGTAAGATCATTTTATCCTATGAGATATGACACACACACACACACACACACAGCAAAAACAGCAGCAAACACACAGCAAAAATACACAACACACACACACAATATCCTGTGTGTGTCATGTGTGTTGTGTATTTTTGCTGTGTGTTTGCTGTGTGTGTGTGCGTATCTGTGATTGTTTGTCAGAGGAGGCTTCCTCAAGGAGGAATAGAAAGATAGTCCTCCTCAAAATGTAGTAAAAAATACTATTCTGTCTTATGTTTTAGAGTTAGAACAGAATGAGGAGAAGGGAGAGGAGAAGGAGAAGCGAGAGAAAAAAACAAAAAAGGACAAATTGAAAGGACACACCCCAAGTAAAGAGAAAAAAAACAAGACTGATGAACAAGAGGGTAAGAGATACAAATGTCATACACAATGCTGAATGTGTGATGATAACCTCTGCCACCGTATATGAGATGTGCACAGACACGGTTACAAATGCTTGCTCAGAAGGCTTGGTTTTGAAGGTTTTATAGAAGAATGTGAGTTACAGCTAAAGGCATCTGTAGGCCTTGCCCCTTGAGACGTAACTTTGGCTCCAATGCCACTGTTGTGCTATGAAAGGGCAAACAGTAAATGGCTCACGATAGCCTGACTGCCCTGTTCAGTGGGCATCGGGTACGGAACCGAGCCAGATAGACCCAGGTATTCTGATCCTCTTCAGGAGGGCAAGGTGTATGTCTATAACCCATTGATCAAGCACGTTTGTTGTCGTCCTATCAAACTGATGTACTCTAGAACTATCAGCAGTGCACTTGGACTAACCTTAAAAAGTACCCGAAGTCATGCACTTGTATAACTCATTCTCTTCATGTTCTGTAAAGACATAAGAGATCTGGCTGCTTTAATCTGTTTCCTGTGACTAACTAGTAGATATGTTTTCCAGAAAAACACAACATATTCAGAACAAAGTTGACATACTTTACACAAAATGCAGAGCAACACAAAATATTTTATAACACATTTCATTACTACCTTTCAGCATTACCATATTTTTATATTTCTCTCAATTTCCAGCAAACACTATCACTAAGTCTCCAGCTATTCAGATAGATTCCGTAGTAGAGTTTGAGACGCCAGAATGGGACAGTGATGGTGAGAGAAAGGATTGGTCAAAAAGCCCCATCCCAGGAACACCCAAGAAAAAACAACACCTCAACACATGTGAGTCATACGTTTGCAAGGTAAACTGAACAAAAATATAAACGCAACATGTAAAGGTTTGGTCCCGTATTTCATGAACTGAAATAAAATATCCCAGAAATGTTCCATATGCACAAAAAGCTTATTTCTCTCAAATTTGGTTTACATCCCTGTTAGTGAGAATTTCTCCTTTGCCAAGATAATCCATCCACCTGACAGGTGTGGCATATCAAGAAGCTGATTAAACAGCATGATCATTACACAGTTGCACCTTGTGTTGTGGACAATTTAAAGACCACTCTAAAATGTGCAGTTTTTTCACACAACACAATGCCACAGATGTCTTAAGTTTTGAGAAAGAGTAAAATTGGCATGCTGACTGCAGGAATGTCCACCACAGCTGTTGCCAGAGAATTTAATGTTAATTTCTCTACCATAAGCCGCCTCCAACGTCATTTTAGAGAATTTGGCAGTACATCCAACCGGCCTCACAACCGCAGACTACATGTAACCAGGCCAGACCAGGACCTCCACATCCAGCTTCTTCACTTGCCGGTTCGGCTGAGACTAGCCACCCGGACAGCTGATGAAACTGTGGGTTTGCACAACCTGTCAGCAAATGTCTCAGGGAAGCTCATCTGCGTGCTCGTCGTCCTCACCAGTGTCTTGACCTGACTGCAGTTCGGGGTCGTAACCTACTTCAGTGGGCAAACGCTCACCTTCGATGGCCACTGGCATGCTGGAGAAGTATGCTCTTCACGGATAAATCCTGGTTTCAACTGTACCGTGCAGATGGCAGTCAGTGTGCAAGGCATTGTGTGGGTGAGCAGTTTGCTGATGTCAATTTTGTGAACAGAGTGCCCCATGGTGGCGGTGGGGTTATGGTATGAGCAGCAGTAAGCTACATACAATGAACACAATTGCATTTCATTGATGGCAGTTTGAATGCGCAGAGATATCGTGATGAGATTCTGAGGCCCATTGTCGTGCCATTCATCCGCCGCCATCACCTCATGTTTCAGCATGATAATGCAAGGCCCCATGTCTCAAGAATCTGTACACGATTCCTGTAAACTGAATATTTCCCAGTTCTTCCATGGCCTGCATACTCACTAGACATGTTAACCACTGAGCATGTTTGGGATGCTCTGGATTGAAGTGTACGACCGTGTGTTCCAGTTCCCGCCAATATCCAGCATTTTCACACAGCCATTGAAGAGGAGTGGGACAACATTCCACAGGCCACAATCAACAGCCTGATCAACTCTATGCAAAGGAGATATGTCGCACTGCATGAGGCAAATGTTGTGTTTATATTTTGTTCAGTGTAAACTGACCTTCCGGTATACTGCAAAGAGTTTCCCTTTTGTTTACATGAAATAACTTTGAATATGTTGTTTCCACTGCTACAGCAAGGTGCCAAATAAGTGACAATGAGAGGGAGGAAGATGAAATTCTTGAAAGAGAGAAAAAAGAGAAAACTCCAAAAAAGACCAAAAAAGCTGAGAAAGCCAATCTCGCACTGCTTAACTCCAACTACAGGCAGCAGGACACCTCAGACAGCGACGACAACATTGGAAGAGTAAGAGTGTGATAAAAACGTCACTCTAAAAGAGCAGTGTTTGTCCATTTTACAAATGAACCATTTTCCCTTTAACCTAGATATGGTAGCCATTACCTTATAAATGTCTCTTTCATTCAGACAATTTATGTCTGAAAAAAAATCCTTTCCTCCCATCTCTTCCTCTTTCTTTTCTCTCCTTCCCTCTCCCTACCCTTCCCATTTCCTTCCTGTCTCTGTCCCTCAGGTGACAACTCCTGTCTCAGTTGAAGATCTTGAAAAGTTTGCCCTGCATCCAGCCCCTAGAGATACGACAATCCAGTGCAGAATCACTCGGGACAGGCGGGGCGTGGAGAAAGGAATGTACCCCACTTACTATCTCCATATGGAGAAGGAGGATGGGAAGAGGGTAAGGGTGCTAAAGAAAAGGTTCAATGGAATATATGGCTGGCCAATGTGAATGCTCTTGTTGCAAGTCTTTCCTTGTGCGGTATGTGATTGGCCAGCCTTTATGTCAGTTTGATCATCAGAATAATTGCACTCATGTAACTGCTGTTTTCTCATTGTCCATTCTTGATTTCTCCCTCCATCCTCCCTTAATACCCCTCTTTCTCTCTACCTCTCTCAGGTGTTTTTAATGGCAGGCAGGAAGAGGAAGAAGTGCAAAACCTCCAATTATCTCATTTCCATTGATCCAACAGAACTTTCCAGAGACACAGACAGTTATATAGGCAAACTAAGGTAACTAACCCCCAACCGATCTATGTTCAACCATACAACCATAAAAAAATGTGTGACCAACTTTTCATTTAGTTTAGTATTTTTTTCCATTCTGTCTGTCTGTCTGTTTATTTATTGTGTCCATCTGTCCCGTTCTTCTGTTTAACTTCACAGTACTATGTAAATCGTATGATCAATCTCTTTCAGATCAAATGTGCTAGGCACCAAATTCACAGTGTTTGACGACGGGGATAACCCAGATAAGAAGCCTTTCGTCAAAGAGTGTGAGTCAGTTCGGCAAGAGCTTGCCGCAATCTGTTATGTGAGTCAAACCTAATTTTACATCTTTACAATGACTTCCTTCATTTACTGTAGGCTTTTGCCTCCTGATAAAAAATTAATCCGACCAATAACTATGACCTTCTCTTCTGTATTTTTGTCTTTCAGGAGAAGAATGTTCTAGGTTTCAAAGGCCCCAGGAAAATGACAGTGATTATTCCTGGCATGATGGAGAATGATGAGAGAGTGTGCATTCGTCCAAAAAGTGTATGTTTATCGACACCTAAGACTCCTGAGATTGAGACCTAAGGTTAAATTCATCAGGCCACTAAACCAATACATATGATGCAGAATAGAATAGGAGAATATAATGAGTACCTATATGAATAAAGATATGGTACGGACAGTCTGTTTACCACTCTCTCCTTCATCTACTGTTATCTCTCAGGATATAGAGTCTCTGCTCTCCCGCTATGAGAATGGTAACACTGACAACCTAGTGTGCCTCATGAACAAGTCCCCCAGCTGGAATGAACAGACACAGTCCTACGTGCTCAATTTCCACGGCCGAGTCACACAGGCCTCCGTCAAAAACTTCCAAATCGTTCACCCTGACAACGGTAAGATAGAGCCATTATTTGCTGAGAAATAGAGGTGCTTTAGGCCGCCTGATTGGCTATAAGCTGTCTTAGAATACCCGTTCTATATTTCTGGATGTAGTGGCTTAAAAATGCCTTCATTCACTTCATTCACACGCCCCCAATGCCAACTAACCCTTTTATAATGTACTGCTATCCAACTCCCCACCACCCTGCTGACTATGGGACAATTACACTACCTTCCAGAGGACTACATTGTGATGCAGTTTGGTCGGGTGGCAGAGGACGTATTCTCCATGGACTATAGCTTCCCTATGTGTCCCCTGCAGGCCTTCGCCATCACGCTCTCCTCCTTCGATGGCAAACTGGCTTGTGAGTGATACCAAGTGTGGACAACTCAATCAAGCAGAAGCAGAGCCTTAATGGCTTACCATTACAGTTCTATCACAGTATTAATTGTCAATGTGCATTCCAGGTAGTATTGGATAAGTGTTTGATATTTTTCAACACCTGAGATTACAGAAAGTATTTTTTAGATTTGGCGAAAAATACGTAACAACTAATCAACGTCATTGAGTATAAGTTATGATTCAGTCTCAATAAGGAACACATATTACTAAATGTTATCTGAAAAACAGCAACTAGGTCCTCTGAATTATATATTGTGCTTAGATGTCTGGTAGATGTAACCACTAGAATGACAATGTTGCACAGCATACCTGTTTTGTGCAGGCTGTTTGATCATATTTGAACTGAAACATTTTTATAAGAAATATGTATAAGAAAAATGTCCAATTCATTTATTTAATATTGATTGCAGTCTTAAGGCTCCGCTCCACATTATCAAAGTGGAACGTATTCATGTTTTCAATTTTTTTCTACATTCCACATAATCTCATATGTGCAACATACACTGAGTATAACAAATATTAGGAACACCACCCCTGTTGCCCTCAGAACGGCCTCAATTCGTCAGGGCATGGGCTCTACAAGGTGTCGAAAGCATTCAACAGGGATGCTGGCCCATGTTGACTCCAATGCTTCCCACAGTTGTGTCAAGTTGGCTGAATGTCCTTTGGGCGGTGGACCATTCTTGATTACACACAGGAATCATCTGCACTGATTGAAGTGGATTTAACAAGTGACATTAATAAGGAATCATAGCTTTCACCTGGATTCAAATGGTTAGTCTATGTCATGAAAAGAGCAGGTGTCCTTAATGTTTTGTATACTCACTGTAACAAGGCAGCTGCAGGGCTCTAGACTGCAACCATTTAGTCGTATTTTGAGATCTTCCCAGCAAACGTTTCCATAACGTTCCCTAAAGGTTCTCCTTTGGTTCTTAGAAAAATAACCTTCCCAAAAACGTTCCCAGAAGCAACATTTGTTATCTGGGCTTTGACTTGGCTTTGCGAGTTCCATTTTAATTGGTTGCATCGGTGCGAGCTGCCATTTCTAGCTGGTCACTTCACTTCTCTCAAAACGTTCTATTTGGGGGCGGCAAAAAACACAATTTGGTCAAATCTAAAAGTGCACCATTTTTCTGATCCCTGAATGAAATAGTCAGGTCTGCCCTGTGCTTGTTTCTCCCTTGCTGCTCCCAAGTAGGTTAGTTGGAGAGCAAAATGCATTCTGATTGTAACATTTCAAAATTCAATTGCGGGAAAATAAAAGTTTAGAAGAAGTTGTGACTGTTGGAGAGAGGAGGGTCTAAGGTTTCTGAAAGGTATTACATTTATTTCTCAAGTCTCAATATTGGCTGTTTAAGCACAGTTTTGAGCCAAACTATCTGGTAGGCTATATCTTTGAGATATACGGAGTGGAGTGCGGGAAGCACCCATCTGCCATTTGCGGTGATTGCATAGGCCTATAAATAAATGATTGGGTATGCTGCAAAGTTTTTAGGAAATTACAATTACTGTTAGATGAATCAATTACACAACTAACTACCGGCATATTATATTTAGCTATCTAACTAATGCATTTTGAGTTTACAAATTAATTAGCCTATGCGATATTTGTACACACAATAGATGTAAGCAAATTTATATCTATTTAACAGAAGAAATCTGCAGTTCTGGAGCCCTATTTTGAGAGTAAAATATAGCAACAATAGACTAAATGTCAACCCATTCATGACAATCACTGGTTTAGGGTGCATGTCAAAATATATTGATCATGCACTCCTGCTTGGACATGTTCCATTTTCCATTTTCCATTTTAGTCATTTAGCAGACGTTCTTATCCAGAGCGATTTACAGATTGTGCATTCATCTTAAGACAGCTAGGTGGGACAACCACATACTGTATCACAGTCATAGTAGGTAAATACATTGTTCCTCAATAAAGTAGCTATCAGCAAAGTCAGAGCTAGTATGAGGGACAAGAGTCAAGTGCGAGCGTTAGTTCACAAAATGCTTTTTTTAATGTTAGATGAAATAACTTATTTTCTGAATCATATCATCTCAGTAGCACTGTGAACGTCTTTTTAAAATGGCTGGTAATTTTTTCCTCTTGCGTGATGCTGCAACAAGTTTGGTACGACCAAATTATGGGCTGGTGCCACCAACTGAAAATGTAAGTAGCACCGGTGCCACCAGGAAATTAGTCTGGATTCCTGAAGCTGCAAAGAGCCTCTATTTAAGATAATGACGTGGAATTTGCCATAAATTGTTATTGATAGAATGTTTACTGATGTATAAAACTGTCATGTTGATTAATCATTTTTATACTATGGCATTGTTGAATACTTGTTTCTGATTGGCTTGAAGGACAATTTAGAGCGTGCATTATTTTCCTGTAATGCATGGTATATCAGCACGGTAGCGTTCAATGGCTATAGTTCATCCTTACATGTTCTATGTTTGAGCTGCTTTTGAAGGCAAAGGTCGAATTGAAAACATTATTGGCACTGATGAATTGGATTTTCAGCCACGTCTATTTCTATGGGCACAAGCACTGTTCATGACACAAACTATTCACACCCCTATTGTTGGTGGAGAGAACATTTAGCAAGTTTGAAGTCTATTCCCTGAAATTATACAAATGTTCTCATGGGATGCAGATGCAGTTTTAAAGCTACTTTTCATGCAATTCTATACATTTTTGCCATGTCTAATGTGCATTCATGTGATATTTGACTGACTCAAACATTACATCAGAATGTATGGTCTAAAAAACCTACCGAAAAAAACGTTAGCTGACATGGGCTAGATGATCTGGACATTTCTGACACATTATAGCTCTCTAAGATATGCAATGACTGGTTTGACAAGAGGAAAACTGTTGACGCATTACCCAATTTCAAAATGACACCTTGTGCATTCTACTATTATAACTTTCAAGAGAAAATTTAAAGCCAGACTGAGTTCCGTTTAAAAAATGCCCCACCGTTTGAGAACCAATGATCTAAACAAGCAAGTCTGTTTGTGTGGTTACCAAGGCAACTACTGTAGCTATCTAGTAAACTTGCTAGCTACTTCAGTGGATGTTGAATGCATTTCTACCTGTAAATGAACACATTTCTAGGGACAAATGTGTTAAATGTGTTAAATTATAGCCATGGCATAAAACATCTTGTAAACCCATTACTCTGTGTTGATGTTGTTTTTGTACAGGAAGTTAGTATCTTCTCTCCCCACTATCTCCTTTTGGTCTCTTTATCGCAGTCAAGGACAGAAATGCTTTTAGTCAAAGAACTTAATGAATATACCAATCTTCACTGCTGATCTGGAAACACTACATCCAACAGATTCAGATGTAGATAAAACCAATGACTCATGATTTCTCCTCTTGCACAACAGTTACAAAAGTAATTTCGATACCGATAACAGTCAAGCTTTCAGCACTTACTGTATTGCTGAACGCAGAGAGCAATTGAGTTTCACAGATATAAGAATAGGCCACAGTTAAGCCCTGTGGTAAATTAATTTGACCACAAAACATGTTTTCTGATGTAGCCTATCTATTCTGTTTCTGAGTGAAACCTTATACCAAAACTAACTTTAGACGTTGTCTGCGGAGTTAAAAGATGCCTTTCCTCTCAATAAAGAAACACACTTCCTGTGTTAATGATGTTTAGTTTGAACTGACAATAATATTGGCAATGATGACTGAAGACATTTATAAGCATCTTCCTGTGAGATAAAAGTGTTTCCTAATAACCTCTACTGTTCCTCTGCCACAAACTTGTCACTTGATTAGTGAAAGTTGCTCACAAACTTAGGTTACCATGATTTAGGCCCGAGTTATATTAGTTATCCCAGTTTTCTTGCTGTATGGTGAGGATATTAGTTTATTTTTCTTGCCTCCCTGTAAATAAAATATTTAAAAAAAGGTGTATTACCTATTATTGCCCATTACTAATCTCTCACACTTTAGGACAGGAGTATTTCCTGGTGAGGTCACATGGTCAGGAAAAACTCTTATCCCTAAAAATAAGTAGTCAATTCACAAGTTTAGATCAGAGCCGTATAGAGAGGGAGTTCGGTCAGGTTTTAGAATGGCTGCCATGTAAACGTCTTTATTCTCGAAATGTTGGTGACGTAACAATACGAGAGCATGTCTGATATTTCCATATGAAATGACCTGCTGTGAACAAGCAAAACCGAGCAGCGAATTTAGATAATGTGTATCTAAGTCTGTACTGTGTTGTGGTGTCAACAAATCTATCTTTACTGGACATCTTCATAGGTTTTGAAAACTATCAGAAATAAGCAGCACAAAGCAGAAGCATCAATTATCACTTAGCAATGTCTATGTAGGTGAAAGTGGCTCGCTCGCAACTATCAGACTGAAACCGCATTGGCCCAACTCTCTATATATACACAGTATGACTCTTCAGATAGGTCAGTGATGTAACAGGTGAACTAACACAACACTGTCATTATGTGTTCACTATGTGTGCCAATGTGTATATACAAACTCAATGATAGTCAGATATGACCAACTTTGACACATGACCAGGAGCTCTGTATCTGCACTTATCTTCTATATACACTGAATTGAATAGATTATGCAACATGCAACTATTTCAAAGATTTTACTTAGTTCATATAAGGAAATAAATTCATTAGGCCCTAATCTATTGATTTCACATGACTGGGAATACAGATATGCATCTGTTGGTCACCAATACCGTTAAAAAGGAAAGTAGGGGCATGAATCAGAAAACCAGTCAGTATCTGGTATGACTAGCATTTTCCTCATGCAGCACGACACATCTCCTTTGCATAGAGTTGATTGTGGCCTGTGGAATGTTGTCCCACTCCTCCTCAATGGCTGTGCGAAGTTGCTGGATATTGGCGGGAAATGGAACTTACATGTTGATCCAGAGCATCCCAAACATGCTCAATGGGTGACATGTCTGGTGAGTATGCAGGTCATGGAAGAACTGGATCATTTTAAATGTTTTACATTTGAATCATTTAGCAGACACTCTAATCCAGAGAGTAACGGAGACGCTGAGAGTCGAGAAGCAGGTGCAGGTGAAACATTGAATTAAACAACAAACATGGAACAAGACAATATAACAGTAGAGTCTACGCATAAACACAGGAACAATACTGACTGGGGAAAGAACCTAAGAGAGTGCCAGATATAATCAAATCAAATGTTATTAGTCACATGCGCCGAATACAACAGGTGTAGACCTTACAGTGAAATGCTTACTTACAAGCCCCTAACCAGTAGCGCAGTTAAAAAAAAATACAGATAAGAATAAGAAATAAAAGTAACAAGTAATTAAAATAGTCTGGGTAGCCATTTGATTAGGTGTTCAGGAGTCTTATGGCTTGAGGGTAGAAGCTGTTTAGAAGCCTCCTGGACCTAGACTTGGCGCTCCGGTACCATTTCTGTGCTGTAGCAGAGAGAACAGTCTATAACTAGGGTGCCTGGAGTCTGACAGATTTTAGGGCCTTCCTCTGACACTGCCTGGTATAGAGGTCCTGGATGGCAGGAAGCTTGGCTCCAGTGATGTACTGGGCCATAGGCACTACCCTCTGTAGTGCCTTGCGGTCGGAGGCCGAGCAGTTGCCATAGCAGGCAGTGAGGCAACTAGTCAGGATGCTCTCAATGGTGCAGCTGTAGAACCTTTTGAAGATCTGAGAACCGATGCCAAATCTTTTCAGTCTCCTGAGGGGGAATAGGTTTTGTCGTGCCCTCTTCACGACTGTCTTGGTGTGCTTGGACAATGTTAGTTTGTTGGTGATGTGGACACCAAGGAACTTGAAGCTCTCAACCTGCTCCACTGCAGCCCCGTCAATGAGAATGGGGGCGTGCTAGGTCCTCTTTTTCTTGTAGTCCACAATCATCTCCTTTGTCTTGATCACGTTGAGGAAGAGGTTGTTGTCCTGGCACCACACAGCCAGGTTTCTGACCTCCTCCCTGTAGACTGTCTCGTTGTTGTCATTGATCAGGTCTACCACTGTTGTGTCATCGGAAAACTTAATGATGGTGTTGGAGTTGTGCCTGGCCGTGCAGTGATGAGTGAACAGGGAGTACAGGAGGGGACTGAGCATGTACCCCTAAGGGGCCCCTGTGTTGAGGATCAGCGTGGCGGATGTGTTGTTCCCTACCCTTACCACCTCATTAATCCAATCCACATTTTTATTTATTATCAACCACCAAAAGAACGTAGTGGTAAAGTCTTCACCTATTTGATTCATAGCTTTGTATTAATCTGTAACTTCCTTGAGGATGCCAATAGCATCCATCTAGACAAAGCTACTCCCATCCTGGTCAAAACTCCTCCTGTGCCTACTTCAGCCTCCTATAACTGGCCTCTGATGACTAACTCGAACTGGTTGGACCAATAACACCGGGGCACAAGTTCCTAACAACCCTTTCTGGTAGTTTCTGTCGTATGTGTCCTTTGCTGGTACGAGCCCACCCTACACCAGTCATAGGTGCTGTTAGGTTAACATTTTTCTCCTGTACTTCCAAACCTAAGTCAGTCACATTAACGAGCCATTGAAATCATCTAAGATCTCAGTGCCATTCTTGTATCTATAACACTGGTACTCATCAGGAGTTAAAGTAAGCCGAGGTGAGTTGGCCGAGTACTTCAATCTGGCCAACCTAGTCCCTGTAAAGTTATTTGCTTTCCTAGGGAAATGTTTAATGTTTACCTTAAATCCTACATCTTGATCTTCTTTGACTCCTTATTCTGTAAGACACTCATCAGTGTATTATATAGTTTATCTTTTACTTTTTATCAATGACAATGGCGTCATATAATTAGTACCGGCAGGTGGTGGATCTGGATGTATCAGAAAGATTACCAAGACTATGATGCAGTGATTTTCTGGATTTTTTTCTCTCATTTTGTCTGTCATAGTTGAAGTGTACCTATGATGAAAATTACAGGCCTCTCTCATCTTTTTAAGTGGGAGAACTTGCACAATTGGTGGCTGACTAAATACTTTTTTGCCCCACTGTATATCTTCAACTTCTATGTCTACCTGTTCTGGTACCTAACTCTGGCATTCTATTTTTTTCTACCTGATTAGCTAGAATGTCATCCATTATTTAAAGACATATATCTTAGTAAACCAACTCTAGGGATAATATCTTGACCTAATATTTTACTAACCATAATCGTGTCCTCCAAGTAAGTTGGGAACGCTTCTACCCATTTGCTATATTTATCTATTATAAAAAAAATGTTTAAGTGGTTCATTATCACATAGGCCACAACGTCTTTCCTAACCTGCAGTGTTTCCTAACCTGCTCTACCATCCATATTCTACAAAGTGTTGTCTAATTACCTGTACCATCCCTCAGGTTGATACGTGGCTCTGCCCATGTATCAATATTGCTGCATACCTAAACAATGACTTAGGTAGTATAGGCAACTTATCCTTGTACCAAAACTCTTCTGAATCCCCCCTTCTGAATCCCCCCCTGTGCGACTCCTTCTAATGCCCTTGCTACATCCCTCTGTGTCCATGCCCTATAGACTTCTATCGTGTCTGGTGTGTGTGTGGGAATTGGGGAATCTGCTCATCGTCTTCTAATTATTCTGTGTCGCTTCTGTCTTCTCTCAGTCCTGGCTTATTATGAGATTCTAACCTTCGTAATGCTCCAGGTCTCCTGCTCCTCACTCCCAGTCTCTCCCTTTCATTCTCCTCAAATTCCTTCAGCTTTCTCTCTATCTTGCTCATTTCCTGGCCACCCTCCCTCCTTCTCCTCATACTCCCAAACCATCAAGGTCACCTTAGGCTTCCGCATAGGGGGCGGGGGAGCCCTTCTCCGTCTGCCTTTTTTACTATCTGTCTGTCACTTCCTTCCCACAACCGTCAGTATCAAATATAGGTTGTTTCCAAATATTTACTAAATGTCTCACTGTCTCCCTGTCTGAACTCATGGATTTGAGAAAAATCACGTCTATGGTAATAATCTCTAAGTGTCAAATTTCTTACCCTGCATACAACAACAGCTGACTACCTAAAGGAAAATAAAACTTTGCTTGATTTCTAAATATTACTTAAGCCACCTTAAAATCATTTATTACAAATTACCTTAAATTCATTATCCAAATGGCCCTCCCATGAGGCTGATCAGACCACAAAGGAAAGCCATGATAGAGGTCAAAAGTCATACCACCCTTTCACAGTAATGTTTCTTACTGTATTCGACAAATTAAAGAAAAACCATCAAACATTTTCTACATGTTGTATCCCAGGTTCCCAAAACATTCCTTTATCAAAAATAATTCCAGTGTTTAATTAAAATTCAGAAAAGAAAACTTTTAAAATTCCATATGTGTGTGTACCCCCTTTAAGATATCGTCTCTCTAGGAAAAATGGAAATCTCCTCAAACCCCTAGGTTAAAAACAAACAAAACATTTCCAGACCTTTTCAATTTAGAAGAAACATGCCTCTATCTCACTCACTCCCTTCAAGATTACAGCCCTCAGAAAATATGTCCAAAGAGAGACAATGAATCACTCCTTTACCCAGAAAAAAACACTTGGTCAGCATTCATTATACTACCCCGATTCAGAAACCCAAACGTTGACTACAAACAACACCTAATAATAATGATAATTCCATTGTACTCTCTCCAATCATTAGTTTTACATTTCCTCAATGGTTATATGTACTTAATTGAACATGCGCTACCCTTGGACACAATACTGTACTTTAAATCTATGAAATTCCCCTACTACTTGACTAGTTTGGCCCAAGCATGCTTTGCAGGATTAAAACCCATTCAGTCTGTCTGTAAACAGTCTCTCAAAATGCTGATAGGAATACCCTGCCATTAGACACACACGACTGAGATTAATGTGCACTGTCCCTTTAAAATAAAATTAACTCAACCTGCAATCCACTTTGCTGACCTGACATTGTTCCATGTAATGGAAACAGATTATAATGTTAGAATTCATAAACTTTCTGTTCCAATTCACTGGTGTTACCTAAACAATCAAACCAAGAATCAATAACCAGAAACTATCACAAAACCTTTATCCGACATCAGTCAATCCATAAGAATAAAAACACATTTCGATGGGCACAACTCTATCACAATTATCTCTCCGCTATTATTTAGAATTCACAGGTTATTCCAGCAGACCATTTATGTCACAACTTCCACCGAAGTTGTTCCCTCTCCTTGTTTGGGCGGCGTTTGGCGGTCGACGTCACCGGCTTTCTAGCTGCCACCGATCCATGTTTCATTTTTCCTTTTGTTTTGTCTGTTTACACACCTGGTTCCCATCTCATAATTATGTTCCTTATTTAACCCTCTGGTTTCCCTTTCTGTTTGTGCGTGATTGTCTTTCGTGTGTTGGAGTTCTATCCTGTTTTGTCCTTGTTTGATAATGGGATTTTTGTTAAATTCTTGGATTGAGTAAATATAGTGTTTTTTTTTACTCTTTCCTGTGTCCTGCGCCTGACTCCTTCGCTATCTTCTAGATAGACTCTGACAATTTAGGCAAGACAACGTATTACATCGAAATCGTCTCATTATTTAGAATGAATTAGTCTTTCAATTTAACCTAAACAAGCTATTAAAATGTTCAGTTCATATCATAAACAAACACTAACAACTGTATCTTTCCAGGCAAAACATATCCATAGTTCAACTATTATCCGAAACACCGATTTTAGTCAATTGGTGCTTAGGCTGAGATATGAACCTGAGTCTCACCCATGGTAGGCAAGAAATCTACCATTGGACCACCAGCACTTTTTGAAATGATAGAGACTCCACGCAAATAACAATTTTTATAATGGTCTGTAGTCGTAAAATCAGGCATTACTACCGAGACAATTCCCAGAAAATAGCCCTAATTTAAAGGTCCAAGCATTTCCCCAGCAAGGATTCTCTGTCTCTGGATTCTCTGTCTCTGCCTCTCTCTTTCTCTCTGTATGTCCCCTTATCTTCTCTTTTCCTTTCATCTCTTGACTCTTGTCACTCTCTCTATCTCCTACTCAGAATTTAAGTATAATTACTATTATGACTTTTGATAAGTTATTAGGTCTCACACGCACATCATTTTTTCCCTGCTGATATCCTTCTTGTAACTTTCTCTCACCGATTCTCTACACTTGCCTTTTTGCTCCTACTACTCCTCTCGCTCTCTCATTCGCCTATGTTCCCTCTTCTATCTCTCCCTAAACTGTCTCTGTCTACTGTTCCTTGGTGGGGCCTAACAATCCTCTGCCATGTGGCCTGTTTTATTGCAGTTGTAGCACTTTCTGTCCTCGGGTTCTATCCACATTCTACTCTCCCTGTTTCCCCCTTTCTTTTTAAAATCCTTCCTGCTCTTTCCTGCAATTTCCCCAAGAGTGGCGATCAAATGTTCTGCTCCTGTCTGTTCTTTCTTAGTTTTCTTTTCCTTGCCATTATGCTCATGGTGTATAGCATACCTCTTTACTTCGGCTAATGTGGCTGTTCCCCACCCTATCAGAGTCTCTTTTATGATTTGGCAAATTTCAGGCTATTTCAGGCTATTTTTAACTGTTGGTGGTAAGGTCCGTCTTCTCCCTGTCTAGGATCTACCAGTCCACTATTAGCATTGAACACGTCTCTCAGTCTCTATAAATACTGGCTAACAGTTTCCCCATCCCCTTGTTTACACTCCTGTATCTTTGAAGTCTGCATGTCTATGGCAATAGTCCCTAAGATTATTACAGAGCTGTGTCAATTTGTCTGCATAATCCCCATCTCCTGCCCATGGTAAAACCGGTTCTCCTCCTTGCCCTTGGAACCCAGGTTCCCCTCACTGCTGCCCAGTCTTTCCTCACTATCTGTCGGACAGCCATTTCCAATTGTCCTGCATTTAGTTTAAAACTCTCGGTCAGTCCCTCCATATCTCTCCTAAACCCTTCTATTATTACCTTCTACTCTTTTCCGGGCCTCTGACAGCCACACCCTGGCTGTATCCAAACCTTCTGATTGTTTCTGGATGTTATTACCACAGGTTTCATGCATCTGTTCTATTATAACCTCCAGCTTGTCCACATCTAGACGCCCCATAAACCCGTATTTCTGTCTCCATTTCGGACCATAATACCCATTCCTCTTATCCTCAGACTGCATATACCTCTCGTCCCTGGTTAATTCCGGGACCTCCTTTGAGGATTTACCACCCATGTTTATTCAATTACTGTTATGCTTATTCTCACAATCGATGTGTGTACTTACTCAATTATTACATGTCTTTTGTAATATGTATTCTCACTTTCTATGGGTATAACCTCCTTCCTCCTGTTTGGAATAATCAGACCTATTTTGCGCGCCTCCGGTATATCTCGACTATCCTCTCCAAAATGTATTTCGACAGGGGATCTATATTCATACAAATGATGTCCCTTATAATTTTTATTATTATATTTCGCCTTCTACATTACGTTTTCCGGCTACTGTACTTCAACCCGTTTTACTTTTAGGTCTTACTGTTCGATATTGTACTTCGAAATGTCTTAATTAGATCTGTGACCCAGTGCCGCCAACACTAAGATAGATACTTTTGTCATAAACTTTCTCTACATTAGATTATATGGACAGTTAAAATCCTCCCTCACATTTATCTTGATCAATGCTTAAATTTTTTTGTAAGTTTAGAATTTAACCCCAAACCACTGAATAAAGATCACTGACCTTATCTTGCAGCTGAGAATTCAATTTTGGTTGGATTTCGTCACCGTTTTCTGTCGTGTACCAGTTTGCACCCGGCCTGAAATGGAACCTCAATTTCCAGAGGTCAGGTCTTTAACTTACGGATCTCTGATCCGTCCGTGCACGGTTTTCGGCACTCCCATGGGATGACAGAAAACAGGTATTGAAATCCGTCTCGAAGGACCAAGCTGTCAGGTGTCACGTTCTGACCTTAGTTCCTTTGTTTTGTCTTTGTTTTAGTATGGTCAGGGTGTGAGTTGGGTGGGCAGTCTGTGTGTTTTTCTATGTTGGGGTTTTGAGTTCGGCCTAGTATGGTTCTCAATCAGAGGCAGCTGTCAATCATTGTTCCTGATTGAGAATCATACTTAGGTAGCCTGGGTTTCACTTTTGGTTTGTGAGTGTTTGTTTCCGTGTGAGTGTTTGGGCCACACGGTACTGTTTCGGTTTTCGTTTTGTTCACATCGTTTATTGTTTTGTATTTCAGTGTTCAGTTCGTTTTGAATAAATCATCATGAACACTTACCACGCTGCGCTTTGGTCCGATCCTTCTTCCACCTCTGAATGCGGTTACATCAGGAGAATTTTCAATCCCAATGATAATAACAATCAATCAATAGCTTTGACCAATCCCCGAGGTTTGTAAGACCATGGTTTTAATAATAATTAGTCAAAGACTCAGCTTATGCAAAAGGTCAGTACAGTTTATTCACGAGAACGTTCTGAAGTTCACAATACAAAGACATCCATTTTATAGTGGCACACATACTTCCACACAAACAGTAGATATCATACACACATACATACACACGAACAGTATGTATCCTACACACATACTGTATCACTACCCAGCCGACAAAGATTATGGAGACCGTGAGAAGCACTCCCTGTCCTCCCCCAAGATTAGGGAGGCCGTGAGAAGTACTCCCTGCCCTCTCCCAAATCTCTCAGTGGCCCCTAGCCAAGGTCGGCACCGAATTTTGCTCAGACAGTCTGTGTTTAAGATACTATAAATATAAATATATTGTACAGATATATTGTTTTACCCTAATTCTGACTAAAACTACACACATCATTAATTATAATTGTACTGACTATAATCAATTTCGTACAATTATATGGTTTCAGGGTGGAATATTCTAAATCAGTAATTTAAACATATAAATTCCATTATCAGATGTTTAGTCCCAGGGTCCTTAGCTTATTGATGAACTTTGAGGGCCCTATGGTGTTGAATGCTGAGCTGTAGTCAATGAATAGCATTCTCACATAGGTGTTCCTTTTGTCCAGGTGGGAAAGGGCAGTGTGGAGTGCAATAGAGATTGCATCATCTGTGGATCTGTTGAGGCGGCATGCATATTATTCTGGGATAATGGTGTTGATGTGAGCCGTGACCATCCTTTCAAAGCACTTCATGGCTACAGACGTGAGTGCTACAGGTTGGTAGTCGTTTAGGCAGGTTACTTCAGTGTTCTTTGGCACAGGCACTATGGTGGTCTGCTTAAAACATGTTGGTATTACAGACTCAGACAGGGAGAGGTTGAAAATGTCAGTGAAGACACTTGCCATTTGGTCAGCGCATGCTCGCAGTACACATCCTGGTAATCCGTCTGGCCCTGTGGCCTTGTGAATGTTGACCTGTTTAAAGGTCTTACTCACATCGGCTGCAGAGAGCGTGATCACACAGTCTTCCAGAACAGCTGGTGCTCTCATGCATGTTTCAGTGCTATTTGCCTTGAAGTGAGCATAGAAGTTGTTTAGCTTGTCAGGTAGGCTCGTGTCACTGGGCAGCTCTCGTCTGTGCTTCCCTTTGTAGTCTGTAAAGGTTTGCAAGCCCTGTCACATCTGACGAGCGTCAGAGACGGTGTAGTACAATTCGATCTTAGTCCTGTATTGATGCTTTGCCTGTTTGATGGTTCATCGGAGGGCATAGCAGGATTTCTTATAAGCTTCAGGGTTATAAGAAAAAAGCTGAAAGCTGCAACTCAAGCCTTTAGCTCAGTGCGGATGTTGCCCGTAATCCATGGCTTCTGGTTGGGGTATGTACGTACGGTCACTGTGGGGGACGATGTCATCGATGCACTTATTGATGAAGCCAATGACTGATGTGGTTTACTCCTCAATGCCATCGGAGGAATCCCGGAACATATTCCAGTCTGTGCTAGCAAAACAGTCCTATAGCTTAGCATCTGCTTCATCTGACCACTTTTTTTATTGATCTAGTCATTGGTGCTTCCTGCTTTAATTTTTGCTTGTAAGCAGGAATCAGGAGGATAGAATTATGGTCAGATTTGCCAAATGGAGGGCGAGGGAGATCTTTTTTTTATATTGTATTATTGATTGTATGTTTGTTTATTCCATGTGTAAGTCTGTGTTGTTGTTTGTGTCACACTGCTTTGCTTTATCTTGGCCAGGTCGCAGTTGTAAATGAGAACTTGTCCTCAACTGGCCTACCTGGTGAAATGAAATAAAATAAAATAATTTCAGCTCATGAAACATGGGACCAACATGTAAAGGTTCATATTTTTGTTCAGTGTAGAATCATGCACCACCACAAAAACACATTTACTCACCCTATTTCACTCACACATCCCCGCTCTCTACAGAGCGCAAACATCTCCTTCTTATTCTATATCTTTCTTTCTACTACAATATGTGCTCGTTCCTCTTATCCAGTGCCATATACATATGAAAATATATAAATACACAATTATGAGTGCTTTTTTAACCAATATCGTCTTTGTATCTTCACAAACAAGCAGCCTTGGCATGGCATGATGGCTGAGATAGTGAAGCGGCAAGAAGAGACTGAAGATACTGTGGTGACAAGAATAGATTAAAGATACAGATCACAGTCATTCGAACAGGAACACTCCCCTCACTGCAATTACTATGGATAGTTACAGAAGTTTGTTTATTGGTAAGAGACTGAATGTAAGTATATAGTAGTACAGACAGTATGATCAATGTTATTATTGTTTATGTAATTCCCACCAAGAATAGAGGAATATCAGGCTTGCCTACAAAAAAGATCACACAGTTAATTATCATTTTAACCAAACTAAATGTCAAAGGTCAACAGATTTTTATTTATTTAATTAAATATAGATATTATTTAAACAAAGTGGATGATAAACTCTTAATTAAAGCAGGCAACTGTCAATCATCTGACAACTCTTTGCTCTACACATTTTACACTGTATGTTAGTGTTGAATCTATTTAAAGTTGAATGACAGTTACAGAGCACACCACCCACTTAATCAACTCTTCAAGTCCCCCACAAACTGCTCTTATAAAATAAAAAAAAACACACACATCCTCCACCTCATACGACAGCGCAGGGTGATAGCTATCCGAATAAAGTCACAATCTGGATCCTCCTCCCACTTTCAGTTTCAGGCATCAAGTTGTTTTGTCATAGAGAACTCAGTCAAGCTCCTTTGGTACAAGACCAGGTCAGGTCTAGAGCAACGTAAATGCCATACCTGATCAATGTTAACAACAGACGTGTCCCAGGGAATACAGAAGTATGTGGCTGCTCCTCACCATTGTCCTGTCTTACAGTATCGTCTGCCTGAATGGGACTCATACCACAACAGGTAAACACCTCATTTACAATTAACATGTATCTAACTTGATAAACAGTTCTACTGCTTGTATAACACCACATTAGCAGAAGCCTACAAGACATACCCTTTTGAAAAACCTGGCACACACCTGGGCCATGTTCAGTTGCTAAACGTTGTCGAATGTTGCAGACAGAAATGCCATGAATAGAGCAGACATGATTCCTTTGTTCTACATGTCAGAGATGCATGTTTGTTCTACATAACATATTTCTATCTGAACATTCCAAAACGTTGTGTCCTGCTGAACTCGCCTCTTTTTTGTAAGCTTTGTGTTAACTAACTCACTTATCACCATCACCTGTGTCAGATTTTGTTCCACTGATCAAGAACAAGAGTACATCCTTTAAAAAATATATATATAACAACAAAAGGCATGGGTTTACGGTTAAACAATTTGGAGAATAAATTATCAACTTTAAATATGAGAAACAAAATATTACCATAATTTGCTCGATTATCAAATAAATGTACTATTGACTGATGACTATTGTAAGTTGAGGGTGTCTGTGTGTAGTCTGTAATGGTTTGCAAGCCATTACAGATTCTGTGTGAAATAAATGCGATGTAACACACATGTAATTCATTCTTTGCTAAATACATTTTGTATTTCTTGGTAAGGAAGCGTATTAATTTGGTCACACCTCTGTTTAATCCTACAGTGCATCAAAACATGTCATTTATATATTTTACATATTGTGTTGAATTTGTGTGTGAAATGTGTATTTCTCTGTGGTGTGCGAGATAAGGACATTGTGGTTAGTGTGGCAGGGTTTTCCAAACTCAGTCCTGAGGCCCCCCCCCTTGGTGCACGTTTTTGTTTTTTTGCCCTAGCACTATAAATCTTATTCAAATAACCAACTCATCATTAAGTTTTCAAAACTAAACGTGCACCCAGGGGGGGCCCCATGACCTAGTTTGGGAAACCCTGGTGTAAAGCACCATTGTGTGTTTTCAGTGCTTATACAGTTGTATTTCATGTGGACTCTTCCAGGTCATGAATATAGCCTTGACTGTGTAAGTGATTACCTGTTCACCATTAACTGTTCCCTGAGCATCCTGCCAGAGGTTGCTCATACAGACCAGTACCCTTACTGGCTGCGCATTGAGGACCTCTCTTTCGGGACGGTATTTGATGGGTGAGACAGCCACTATTTCATATTGCAAAAATTTGAGTACATTAATTTAAATGTATTAGTATAGTGGTTCTCAACCTTTTTTGGTTAATGTACCCCTAGTCTACCCCCCCCTACCACATTTGCTCTGCCTGGAGTACCGACTAACTAACCCCTCAGGTGCATTTTAGCAGTGGGCTATGTTCTTATTAGTCTTCCCAAGTACCCCCTGTGGATAGGCCATGTACCCCAGGTTAAGAACCACTGTATGCACAGTACACACTGAGGCAATGTGTGTAAATGACATGTTATGACTTCATATTGATTCCCGCTTTCTTTGTTTCCTGTTCACTTCCACTCATTACACAGCGGGAAGCTGAAGAAAACCGATGGCTATTACTCCTGTTCATTGGACACTTCCCATCCAGATTCTGCTGTTGATCCAGATCCTGATGAGGAGCCTGATTTATTTTTTGACACTTCAAGATTTAAGATCACTCTCTATCACAACAGAAGCAATGGACATGTAAGCGCCACCTTGCTGGATAAGGAATACATGCCAGTAAAGCATAGTAAGTGCTTATTACAGAATTACAAACATGACTTTGTGATATGCCTACCCATATGCAAACTTCAATTGACAAGCATAGCTACTTGTTGAAGTTGTTGGTTCGGGAAACTAGGTAACACTTTACTTTACAGTTTCATTATTACTGTGCAACTAACTCAAGTAATTACAGTATAACAAGTATTGTAACTACAGCGTAATAATGAATAATGACAATACTTGGTACACTGTAATTACAGGAATCATTACACAGTAATAAGGGCACTGTAAAGTAAAGCATAACCGGCCAGTCCTTGCAATTCTGCCACCCTAGGCTAGACCAAAAAATGCTGCCCCCCAAAACTAGAATAGTCCCAGTAAGCAAAATTAAGTTGAAAAGATGTCATAAAGACGTATTTTCCAGACGTTGAAGTTAGGTTCAATTTAGGTCTTGAATGAAAAGTGAAAAGGTATTTTTCATATGTTTAAAATACATATTTTCCAGGACGTTGACATCAGGTTAATTTTGTGGTTCTGAATAAAAGTTGGATACGGATACAGACTTGAAACCACTGATCATGACAATGGGGTGAAACTCTTGGACAAAAGTTGTGGTTGTCCATTTGACCTTGACCTGTCCTGTTTGCAGGATATGATGTTTGTTCACATAACAGCGCATTTTGTATTTGATTGAGCACCATTTACGTTAGGCTATTTGATCAGAGAAACCTGCATGATGTAAAAAAGGTGTCCATCTCATTACATTGTCATCCATTTTTTCTCCAGCCTGTGGGCTAAAGAAAAGTCTCCATACTCTTTCAACCATATCCTATATCTGCTACATGATCTATGTGGGATTCTTTTTTTGCGTAACGTTGGTGGAGCGGCGCAGCCATGCTTCTCTCCAACAGCACCCTGGAAAGGCGCGCTAGGAATGGACACTGCTTATCACAGGGCGGCATCAGCACTCACCTAAAAAACACATATACCACTGGTTGAGAGAAATTGTCATTGTTTTTGGGAAGAATTATGTGAGATTTTAAATGTTGTTGTTGGAGGTGCGTCTTGGTCAGTTTAGCTCAGAAAATGCCGCCCTCGTCAACCTGCTGCCTAATGAGCAGACCGGCCGTGGGAAGCTTTTCTTTTTGTGGACACTTTAATTCCATCCCAAATCTTTGACATAAGTGTCTTTCTCTCCCCAGTCAAACCCAATGCACCATTCAATCTCACCGTCAGCCGGATGTCAAGTCAACACCGTGTTACCTGGATGAGTAGCTATGAGAAATATCTACAATTTGGCAATCTTCTGTCTGACAACCTGAAGTACCAACTCTGGTTCTACAGAAGTGGCCACCAAGGCAACGTAAGACACTCAAATACGGCTAAAGATGTTTCTAAAATAAAGCCGGAAAATAAATGGAGCTATTTCCTCTTATTTTTCCCCGCAGGTTGTCGAAGTTCCACACTCAACTAATATCTCAGTGAACAATGAAAATTTTGAGCCAGACACAGAGTACACTGTAAACGTGAGGTCCATCCCCAACCAACAACAGTATCAAGGCCAGTGGAGTGAATGGGCAACGGAGGTTCGTTGGAGGACTGATCCCACACAAAAAGGTATGGTTCCGTCAAGACATTAGGCACTTTACTAGAACAATTTGAGCCCACTCCTTGCCTGTGCTGTGTTTCTACAGGCTAATGCTGTTCCAATGTTCTTTGTCCCCTTAGTCGGAGAATTTCCAACAAACACATTTACTGCCATCTTATGTGTGCTGGTTCCAGTACTGCTAATTCTGTGCTACATTCCAATTGTAAGGTACGTTTGGATGACCTTACCTTTGGTGACATCTACAGTGGGTGGAAGAACAGATGCATGTCATTTATCATTGTAATTCATGGGGTGTGGAAACGTCTCATATATTGCAGGTTGAATAAATCCACCTTCATCCCAACTCCAGCACCATACTTCCAGTCCCTTTATGCTGACTGTGAGGGGGACTTCAGGGTAAGGAAGACCTATGTCACCCTTGATGCATTTAATACTTCTCAACGAGATGTGAGCATTACAATAACACACTCTGTGGTGATTGTGGTTGTAGAGCTGGGTTGTGACCCCAGGCTCTGGGGCAGACTTATTCAAGACAGAGGAAACCTTGCAAATCGACACCCTGACTGAGACCATACCGGTCCGGGATGATGACCACTCCTCACTGGTGCCCCATCACATGATCCAGGAGGGCCCCAGCGACAACCTGTCTAACCCAGCATCTGATGCGCTTTTCCTGGGCATTGCTTATGCTGTATCTCTGGGGTCACCACTCCCGGCACCCAGAGGCCCACTGAAGAGTGTGTCTCTGAGTGAGCCAGAGAGCACCATCGAAGCAGACTCGGGGTGTTGGCTGCACAGCACCACATCTCTGGAGCGGGAGAGTGCCTGGTACAGCAACGTGAACAGCAGCAGTGACTACTGCACCCTATCAGACACTGGGAATTGTCAGGAACTTACCCCTAGAGTCTATTGACGCACCGGTGCGTCAATCTAAGCAACATAATACAAAATCCCCATCCAAATCAGTCAGTTTAAGTTAGAGATATGTTTTTTTGTATGGGCTGCGTCTCAATCCACCAGATCCGCCCATGTCTCCCTTCCACATCTGCGGTGGAAATTGGCAGAGCTACAGCGCTGTTAGTCAGACCAGGAGACAACCCGAAAATCGGTGACGAAAACATTGTCTAAAGGTAACCCACACAAATTAATGGAAATATGGGGGTAGTTTTGTGCCAACAAAATTAAGGAGTTAAATATGTGCAAAAAAACAACAACATATATTATATATAATGAACAAAAATATAAATGCAACATATAAAGTGTTGATCCGATGTTTCATGAGCTGAAATTTTCCATACGCACAAAAAGCTTATTTCTCTCAAAATTTGTGCACAAATTTGTTTACATCCCTGCTAGTGAGCATTTCTCCTTTGCCAAGATAATCCACCTACCTGACAGGTGTGGCATATCAAGAAGCTGATTAAACAGCATGATCATTACACCTTGTGCTTGGGACAATAAAAGGCCACTCTAACATGTGCAGTTTTGTCACACAACACAATTGTTTTGCCACAGATGCCTCAAGTTTTGAGGGAGCATGCAATTGGCATGCTGGCTGTAGGAATGTCCACCAGATCTGTTGCTAGAGAATTGAATGTTAATTTCTCTACCATAAGCTGCCTCCAATGTCATTTTAGAGAATATCCAACCGGCGTTACAAGCGCAGACCACGTGTAACCACGCCAGCTCAGGACCTCCACATCTGGCTTCTTGACCTGTGGGATTGTCTGTGACCAGCCACCCAGACAGTTGATGAAGAGGAGGATTTCTATCTTGTTAGGAAAAACTCATTCTGATTAGCTGGGCCTGGCTCCCCAGCTGGTGGGCTTATGCCTTCCCAGGCCCACCCATATGGCTGTGCCCCTGCCCAGTCATGTGAAATCCATAGATTAGGGCCTAATGAATATATTTCAAAAGACTGATTTCCTTCCTCAGTAAAATCACTGAAATTGTTGCATGTTGTGTTTATATTTTTGTTGAGTATATATATATTTCCTAAGCTTTCTTATATCTCCTAGATATAGGACAGACACTTCAAAAACCCTATTCCTTATGATACCTTTTTTGACTGTCTTTTTATCCATTTATGAATGTGTTTCTATGGGCTGTCGTAGTAAAGGCCAAATTCAATATTTTAACAAATACATAAAAAAATTCTAAATCAAATGGCTAAATGATCCCACCCTCACAGCACTTTTTTTGCCCCAGCACTACACAGCTGATTCAAATAATCAAAGCTTCATGATGGGACCGAGTTTGGGAAAACCCTGGTCAAGACACTTCTCTAATTCAATCAATGATGTATATAAACCCTGGATTGCTGATGCCATGTATTGGTCATTGAGAGGCTTTGAAGCCACCGGTCGGCCATATTGTCACTCCCTAAAAAGAGCAGTCCCCCATAGGAATTAATGGAATTCTACAGTATTTCAATTAAATGTTTCAAGGAAAATGTTTTATATTTTGTTGTAGTGGGGACAGTAACATCGAAATATATATATATATATATATACACTGCTCCAAAAAATAAAGGGAACACTAAAATAACACTAAAATAACACATCCTAGATCTGAATGAATGAAATATTCTTATTAAATACTTTTTTCTTTAAATAGTTGAATGTGCTGACAACAAAATCACACAAAAATGATCAATGGAAATCAAATTTATCAACCCATGGAGGTCTGGATTTGGAGTCACACTCAAAATTAAAGTGGAAAACCACACTACAGGCTGATCCAACTTTGATGTAATGTCCTTAAAACAAGTCAAAAGGAGGCTCAGTAGTGTGTGTGGCCTCCACGTGCCTGTATGACCTCCCTACAACGCCTGGGCATGCTCCTGATGAGGTGGCGGATAGTCTCCTGAGGTTTCTACTCCCAGACCTGGACTAAAGCATCCGCCAACTCCTGGACAGTCTGTGATGCAACATGACGTTGGTGGATGGAGCGAGACATGATGTCCCAGATGTGCTCAATTGGATTCAGGTCTGGGGAACGGGCGGGCCAGTCCATAGCATCAATGCCTTCCTCTTGCAGGAACTGCTGACACACTCCAGCCACATGAGGTCTAGCATTGTCTTTCATTTGGAGGAACCCAGGGCCAACCGCGCTAGCGTATGGTCTCACAAGGGGTCTGAGGATCTCATCTCGGTAACAAATGGCAGTCAGGCTACCTCTGGCGAGCACATGGAGGGCTGTGCGGCCCCCCAAAGAAATGCCACCCCACACCATGACTGACCCACCGCCAAACCGGTCATGCTGGAGGATGTTGCAGGCAGCAGAACGTTCTCCACTGCGTCTCCAGACTCTGTCACGTCTGTCACATGTGCTCAGTGTGAACCTGCTTTCATCTGTGAAGAGCACAGGGCGCCAGTGGCGAATTTGCCAATTTTGGCGTTCTCTGGCAAATGCCAAACGTCCTGCACGGTGTTGGGCTGTAAGCACAACCCTCACCTGTGGACGTCGGGCCCTCATACCACCCTCATGGAGTCTATTTCTGACCGTTTGAGCAGACACATGCACATTTGTGGCCTGCTGGAGGTCATTTTGCAGGGCTCTGGCAGTGCTCCTCCTGCTCCTCCTTGCACAAAGGTGGAGGTAGCGGTCCTTCTGCTGGGTTGTTGCCCTCCTACGGCCTCCTCCACGTCTCCTGATGTACTGGCCTGTCTCCTGGTAGCACCTCCATGCTCTGGACACTACGCTGACAGACACAGCAAACTGTCTTGCCACAGCTCGCATTGATGTTCCATCCTGGATGAGCTGCACTACCTGAGCCACTTGTGTGGGTTGTAGACTCCGTCTCATGCTACTACTAGAGTGAAAGCACCGCCAGCATTCAAAAGTGACCAAAACATCAGCCAGGAAGCATAGGAACTGAGAAGTGGTCTGTGGTCACCACCTGCAGAACCACTCCTTTATTGGGGGTGTCTTGCTAATTGGCTATAATTTCCACCTGTTGTCTATTCCATTTGCACAACAGCATGTGAAATGTATTGTCAATCAGTGTTGCTTCCTAAGTGGACAGTTTGATTTCACAGAAGTGTGATTGACTTGCAGTTACATTGTGTTGTTTAAGTGTTCCCTTTAATTTTTTGAGCAGTGTATATATATATATATATATATATATATATATATATATATATATATATATTACCAATCAAACGTTTTGATACACTTACTCATTCAAGGGTTTTTCTTTATTTTTACTATTTTCTACATTGTAGAATAATAGCGAAGACATCAAAACTATGTAATAACACATATGGAATCATGTAGCAACCAAAAAATGTTTAAAAAATCAAAATATATTTTTTATTGGAGATTCCTCAAAGTAGCCACCCTTTGCCTTGATGACAGCTTTGCACACTCTTGCCATTATCTCAACCAGCTTCACCTGGAATGCTTTTCCAACAGTCTTGAAGGAGTTCTCACATATGCTGAGCACTTGTTGGCCGCTTTTCCTTCACTCTGCGGTCCAACTCATCCCAAACCATCTCAATTGGGTTGAGGTCGGGTGATTGTGGAGGCCAAATCATTTGATGCAGCACTCTATCACTCTCCTTCTTGGTCAAATAGCCCTTACACAGCCTGGAGGTGTGTTGGTCATTGTCCTGTTAAAAAACAAATGATAGTCCCACTAAGCGCAAACCAGATGGGATGGCGTATCGCTGCAGAATGCTGTGGTAGCCATGCTGGTTAAGTGTGCCTTGAATTCTAAGTAAATCACAGACAGTGTCACCAGCAAAGCTCCCCCACACCATCACACCACCTTATCCATGCTTCACGGTGGGAACCACACTGGCGCCTCCGCAAGGCAATCAAACAAGCAAAGCGTCAGTACAGAGACAAAGTAGAGTCGCAATTCAATGGCTCAAACACGAGACGAATGTGGCAGGGTCTACAGACAATCACGGATTACAAAAAGAAAACCAGCCCCGTCGCGTACACCAGTGTCTTGCTCCCAGACAAATGAAACAACTTCTTTGCGCAATACCAAAGAATGTGGGCTCTCCTTCTCTGTGGCCGATGTGAGTAAAACATTTAAACTTGTTAACCCTCGCAGGGCTGCCGGCCCAGACGGCATCCCTAGCTGCATCCTCAGGTCATGCGCAGACCAGCTGGCTGGTGTGTTTATGGACATATTCAATCAATCCCTATCCCTGTGTGCTGTACCCACATGCTTCAAAATGGCCACCATTGTTCCTGTTCCCAAGAAAGCTAAGGTTACTGAACTAAATGACTATTGCCCTGTAGCACTCACTTCTGTCATCATGAAGTGCTTTGAGAGACTAGTCAAGGGTCATATCACCTCCACCCTACCCGATACCCTAGACCCACTCCAATTTGCTTACCCCCAATAGGTCCACAGACGATGCAATCACCATCACACTGCACACTGCCCTATCCCATCTGGAGAAGAGGAATACCTATGTAAGAATGCTGTTCATTGACTACAGCTCAGCATTCAACACCATAGTACCCTCTAAACTCATCATTAAGCTTGAGACCCTGAGTCTTGACCGGCACCCTCTGCCACTGGGTCCTGAACTTTCTAATGGGCCACTCCGCAGGTGGTGAAGGTAGGTAGGAAACAACATCTCCACCCCGCTGATCCTCAACACTGGGGGGCCACAAGGGTGCGTTCTCAGCTCTCTCCTGTACTCCCTGTTCACCGATGACTGCGTGGCCATGCACGCCTCCAACTCAATCATTAAGTTTGCAAAAGACATTACAGTTGTAGGCTTGATTACCAACATCGACGAGACAACCTACAGGCAGGAGGTTGGGGCCCTCGGAGTGTGGTGTCAGGGAAATAACCTCTCACTCAATGTCAACAAAACAAAGGAGATGATTGTGGACTTCAGGAAACAGCAGAGGGAGCACCCCACTATCCACATTGACGGGACAGTAGTGGAGAAAGTGGAAAGTTTTAAGTTTCTCGGCGTACACATCACAGGCAAACTGAAATGGTCCACCCACACAGACATGGTGGTGAAGAAGACGCATCAACCTCAGGAGGCTCCTCAATCCAGCAACCTTTCAGTGACTGACCCAACGCTCTAACCACTAGGCTTCTTGCAGCTACCAGTCTCATTCTATATCCTGGTTCATATACTACATTCCTTTGAAAAGTATCATTCTATATCCTGGTTCATAAACTACATTCCTGTGAAAAGTCTCAATGCATTAAGACATACAGTCTACCTGTTGGTTCTAGGTAAAGTGTTACCTTAGTATTTTCAGGTCCCTGTCATGAATCCTCTGAACTGTGTCCCTCTCTGGCCACATTAATAATGTTTACATATTTAGCATTTCTCATCTCACAGTTGAAGTCGGAAGTTTACATACACTTAGGTTGGAGTCATTAGAACTCGTTTTTCAACCACTCCCCAAATTTCTTTTTAACAAACTATAGTTTTGGCAAGTCAGTTAGGACATCTACTTTGTGCATGACACAAGATATTTTTCCAACAATTGTTTACAGACAGATTAATTCACTTATAATTCACTGCATCACAATTCCAGTGGGTCAGAAGTTTACATACACTAAATTGACTGTGCCTTTAAACAGCTTGGAAAATTCCAGAAAATGATGTGGCTTTAGAAGCTTCTGTTAGGCTAATTGACATAATTTTCGTCAATTGGAGATGTACCTGTGGATGTATTTCAAGGACTACATTCAAACTCAGTGCCTCTTTGCTTAACATCAAGAGAAAATCAAAAGAAACTATACCTAAGAAAAATAAGTCTGGTTCATCCTTGGGAGCAATTTCCAAATGCCTGAAGGTACCACATTCATCTGTACAAACAATAGTACGCAAGTATAAACACCATGGGACCACACAACCATCATACCGCTCAGGAAGGAGACGCATTCTGTCTCCTAGAGATGAACGTACTTTGGTGCGAAAATATGCAAATCAATCCCAGAACAACAGCAAAAGTATGCTGGAGGAAGATTGTGAAGATGCTGGAGGAAGATGCTGGAGGAAGCAGGTACAAAATATCTATATCCACAGTAAAACGAGTCCTATATTGACATAACCTGAAAGGCCGGTCAGCAAGGAAGAAGCCACTGCTCCAAAACCACCATTAAAAAAGCCAGACTATGGTTTGCAACTGCACTTGGGGACAAAGATCGTACTTTTTGGAGAAATGTTTTGTGGTCTGATGAAACAAAAATAGAACTGTTTGCCATAATGACCATCTTTATGTTTGGAGGAAAAGGGGAGGCTTGCAAGCCGAAGAACACCACCCCAACCATGAAGCACGGGGGTGAAAGCATCGTGTTGTGGAGGTGCTTTGCTGCAGGAGGGACTGGTGCACTTCACAAAATAGATGGCACCATGAGGAAGGAGAATTATGTGAATATATTGAAGCAACACCTCAAGACATCAGTCAGGAAGTTGAAGCTTGGTCACAAATGAGTCTTCCAAATGGACAATGACCCCAAGCATACTTCCAAAGTTGTTGCAAAATGGCTTAAGGACGACAAAGTCAAGGTATTGGAGTGGCCATCACAAAGCCCTGACCTCAATCCTATCGAAAATGTGAGGGCAGAACTGAAAAAGCATGTGTGAGCAAGGAGGCCTATAAACCTGACTCAGTTACAACAGCTCTGACAGGAGGAATGGGCCATAATTCACACCAATTTATTGTAGGAAGCTTGTGGAAGGCTACCCGAAACGTTTGACCCAAGTTAAACAATTTAAAGGCAATGCTACCAATTACTAATTGAGTGTATGTAAACTTCTGATGCACTGGGAATGTGATGAAAAAAATAAAAGCTGAAATAAATCATTCTCTCTAATATTATTCTGGCATTTCACATTCTTAAAATAAAGTGGTGATCCTAACTGACCTAAGACAGGGAATCTTTACTAGGACTAAATGTCAGGAATTGTGAAAAACTGAGTTTAAATGTATTTGGCTAAGGTGTATGTAAACTTCCGACTTCAACTGTATATACTGTATTCTATTCTATTCTACTGTATCTTAGTCTATGCCGCTCTGACATTGCTCGTCAAGATATTGATATATTCTTAGTTCCATTCCTACACTTTAGTTTGTGTGTATTGTTAGATATTACTGCACTGTTGGAACTAGAAACACAAGCATTTCACTACACCCGCAATAACACCTGCTAAACACGTGTATGTAAAAAATAAAATTTGATCTGATGCAGGGATCATCCGTTCACCTACTCTGCGTCTAATAAAGACACGGCGGTTGGAACCAAAAATCTCAAATTTGGAATCATCAGATCAGATTTCCACGGGTCTAATGTCCATTGCTCGTGTTTCTTGCCCCAAGCAAGTCTCTTCTTCTTTTTGATGTCCTTTAGTAGTGGTTTCTTTGCAGCAATAAGACCATGAAGGCCTGATTCACACAGTCTCCTCTGAACAGTTGATGTTGAGATGTCTCTGTTACTTGAACTCTGCGAAGTGTTTATTTGGGCTTCAATTTCTGAGGCTATAATGAATTTATCCTCTGCAGCAGAGGTAACTCTGAGTCTTCCTTTCCTGTGGCGGTCCTCATGAGAGCCAGTTTCATCATAGCGCTTGATGGTTTTTGCAACTGCACTTGAAGAAATGTCCAAAGTTCTTGAGATGTTCCGCATTGACTGCTGTTCTTGCCATGATATGGACTTGGCCATTTACCAGAAAGGGATATCTTCTCTATACCACCCCTACCTTGTCACATGACAACTGATTGGCTCAAGCACATTAAGAAGGAAAGAAATTCCACAAATGAACTTTTAACAAGGCACACCTGTTCATTGAAATGCATTCCAGGTGACTACCTTATGACACTGGTTGAGAGAATGCCAAGAGTGTGCAAAGCTGTCGTTAAGGCAAATGGTAGCTATTTTGAAGAATCTCAAATATAAAATATACACTATCGTTCAAAAGTTTGGGGTCACTTAGAAATGTCCTTGTTCTTGAATGAAAAGCAAATTTTTTGTCCATTAAAATATCAAATTGATCAGAAATACAGTGTAGTTAATGTTGTAGATGACTATTGTAGCTGGAAATGGCTGGAATATCTACAGTGGGGGAAAAAAGTATTTAGTCAGCCACCAATTGTGCAAGTTCTCCCACTTTAAAAAGATGAGAGAGGCCTGTAATTTTCATCATAGGTACACTTCAACTATGACAGACAAAATGAGGAAAAAAAATCCTGAAAATCACATTGTAGGATTTTTTATGAATTTATTTGCAAATTATGGTGGAAAATAAGTATTTGGTCAATAACAAAAGTTTATCTCAATACTTTGTTATATACCCTTTGTTGGCAATGGCAGAGGTCAAATGTTTTCTGTAAGTCTTCACAAGGGTTTCACACACTGTTGCTGGTATTTTGGCCCATTCCTCCATGCAGATCTCCTCTAGAGCAGTGATGTTTTGGGGCTGTTGCTGGGCAACACGGGCTTTCAACTCCCTCCAAAGATTTTCTATGGGGTTGAGATCTGGAGACTGGCTAGGCCACTCCAGGACCTTGAAATGCTGCTTACGTAGCCACTCCTTCGTTGCCCGGGCGGTGTGTTTGGGATCATTGTCATGCTGATAAACCCAGCCACGTTCACCTACTCTGCGTCTAATAAAGACACGGTGGTTGGAACCAAAAATCTCAAATTTGGAATCATCAGATCAGATTTCCACGGGTCTAATGTCCATTGCTCGTGTTTCTTGCCCCAAGCAAGTCTCTTCTTCTTTTTGATGTCCTTTAGTAGTGGTTTCTTTGCAGCAATAAGACCATGAAGGCATGATTCACACAGTCTCCTCTGAACAGTTGATGTTGAGATGTCTCTGTTACTTGAAACTCTGCGAAGTGTTTATTTGGGCTGCAATTTCTGAGGCTATAATGAATTTATCCTCTAGAGCAGTGATGTTTTGGGGCATGTATCTCACAATACATGGCCCCATTCATTCTTTCCTTTACACGGATCAGTCATCCTGGTCCCTTTGCAGAAAAACAGCCTCAAAGCATGATGTTTCCACGCCCATGCTTCACAGTAGGTATGGTGTTCTTTGGATGCAACTCAGCATTCTTTGTCCTCCAAACACGACGAGTTGAGTTTTTACCAAAAAGTTAAATTTTGGTTTCATCTGACCATATGACATTCTCCCAATCTTCTTCTGGATCATCCAAATGCTCTCTAGCAAACTTCAGACGGGCCTGGACATGTACTGGCTTAAGCAGGGGGACACGTCTGGCACTGCAGGATTTGAGTCCCTGGCGGCGTAGTGTGTTACTGATGGTAGGCTTTGTTACTTTGGTCCCAGCTCTCTGCAGGAACCACACTAGGTCCACCCGTGTGGTTCTGGGATTTTTGCTCACCGTTCTTGTGATCATTTTGACCACATGGGGTGAGATCTTGCGTGGAGTGTGTGGAGCCCCAGATCGAGGGAGATTATCAGTGGTCTTGTATGTCTTCCATTTCCTAATAATTGCTCCCAAGCTGCTTATCTATTGCAGATTCAGTCTTCCCAGCCTAGTGCAGGTCTACCATTTGGTTTCTGGTGTCCTTTGACAGCTCTTTGGTCTTGGCCATAGTGGAGTTTGGAGTGTGACTGTTTGAGGTTGTGGACAGGTGTCTTTTATACTGATAACAAGTTCAAACAGGTGCCATTAATACAGGTAACAAGTGAAGGATAGAGGAGCCTCTTAAAGAAGAAGGTACAGGTGTGTGAGAGCCAGAAATCTTGCTTGTTTGTAGGTGACCAAATACTTATTTTCCACCATGATTTGTAAATAAATTCATTAAAAATCCTACAATGTGATTTTCAGGATTTTTTCTTCTCATTTTGTCTGTCATAGTTGAAGTGTACCTATGATGAAAATTACAGGCCTCTCTCATCTTTTTAAGTGGGAGAACTTGCATAATTGGTGGCTGACTAAATACTTTTTTGCCCCACCGTACATAGGCGTACAGAGGTCCATTATCAGCAACCATCACTCCTGTTCTCCAATGGCACGTTGTGTTAGCTAATCCAAGTTGAATTTTAAAAGGCTAATTGATCATTAGAAAACCCTTTTGCAAATATGTTAGCAGAGCTGAAAACTGTTATGCTTATTAAAGAAGCAATAAAACCGGCCTTCTTCAGACTAGTTGAGTATCTGGAGCATCAGCATTTGTGGATTCGATTACAGGCTCAGAATGGCCAGAAACAAAGACCTTTCTTCTGAAACTCGTCAGTCTATTCTTGTTCTGAGAAATGAAGGCTATTCCATGCGAGAATTTGCCAAGAAACTGAAGATCTCGTACAATGCTGTGTACTACTCCCTTCACAGAACAGCTCAAACTGGCCCTAACCAGAATAGAAAGAGTGGGAGGCCCCGGTGCACAACTGAGCAAGAGGACAAGTACATTAATGTGTCTACCTTGAGAAACAGACACCTCTCACAAGTCCACAACTGGCAGCTTCACTAAATGGTACCCGCAAAACAAGTCTCAACGTCAACAGTGAAGAGGCGACTCCGGGATGTTGGCTTTCTAGGCAGAGTTCCTCTATCCAGTGTCCGTGTTCTTTTGCCCATCTTAATCTTTTATTTTTATTGGCCAGCCTGAGATATGGCTTTTTCTTTGCAACTCTGCCTAGAAAAATGTTATTTCCTTTCAAAAACAAGGACATTTCAAAGTGTCCCCAAACTTTTGAACGGTTGTGCATTTTGATTTGTTTAACACTTTTCTGGTTACTACATGATTCCATATGTGTTACTTCATATAGTTTTGATGTCTTCATTATTATTCTTCAATGTAGAAAATAGTAAAAATAAATGAAAACCCTGGAATGAGTAGGTGTCCAAACTTGACTGCTACTGTATATATTGTTTAGATAACATATAATAGCATGCATTATAGTGTCTGTAAAGAATACACATGAAAAAACAAAACAAATGTAGATATTAATAAATTCATTTCTATAGCTTCCAAAATGTTTTACAATGGTAGGGGCGGTGGCAAGATTGAGGCAGGGTAGTTTAACATAGCATCCCTATTAGTAATCTAGTCTATATATAAATAATTGAATACAATACAGGCTAGAAAAGTCATTGTAAATACACTGCATTTGCTCATCATCTACAGAAAACGTGTTTATTCTTACTGGGATAATAAGATCCTCATTTCTTGTTTTAACATGTTTTTGTAAATTATAAAGCGCAAATCAGAGACGGCTGGAGCTTTGAGGCCAGGCTCATTGTAACAGCTCACTACAATGAGCCTGTCCTCCTGTAGCTCCTCCCACCAACCTCTGGTGCAAATATCCTATATTATAATAATGTTCTTTTAATTTTACCTCAATAATCTGGAAATCAAGTGTGATGTCTTACTCTGAATCCCGATGTTCAGTTTAATATACTATCTCAATAAAATATGATATATTGAAAGTGTCTTTAATAGTTTTTGGGGTGGGGTTGTCAGTTACAGCCATTAAAACATTTCCACTTCAGCATTTGTTAACCACCAGTATATTCTAACCTGCTTGATGGTGAGTGCTGGTCTCCAGTCCTCGTCTTCAGGTATATTGTGCCTGACAGATACGCGTTAGGATTGAAGAGGCTAGAAAATATATTGTACATAAGCCGCAGTTCCTCTTCATCTACAGACATTGTGCTCATTCTTACTCAAGAGATAAGAACCTTCATTTTTGTTTTAAAATGTTGTAAGTAAATAAAAGTGCAAATATACTGTATTTTGATCATTATCATGTAAACAAAATACATCCACTCAAGTCAAAAATCAAATTTCTTGATAAAGTGTGATGTTTTACTGTATCGTGATGATCAAACATCTGTACAAAATATGGTATATAAACAGTGTTTCTTGTGGGGGGGGAGGGTCCAGCTATAGCTTTTATAACAATTCTATGCCAGCATTTGTTAAAACACTAGTTTTACTGCGAGACAGAAAGTATAACAATGGCTTTATAGAAACGGTTTATTTAGTCTAACACGTACATGAACAAAGCACCCTATAAATAAAGTTTAATACAGAAGTAAGCCTACCTGCATTGAGACGAGGCCATACATTTTTTTGCAAACACTACAAATAACAAAAGAAAAAGAGACAGCCAAGGCAGCAGATTATTTTATATTACAGCATGCTGAATAGAAAACCTGCATAAGAGAATCAGACCGAGCATTCTAGAGAAACTAGTGAGATAATACAGTATAAAAAGTGCCACTAATTATACAGCAGTTGAAATACTGACATTTAAGTAAATAGCTAATTTTACAGAATTAAAAATCAAGGAAAATACAAGTTTTTTTTTTTTTTTTTTAAAGGAACAGACCCTGTGAGAGAAATGAAACAAAAGACAAAGACAACCAAGACGTTCTCTTCCTCAAAAGAGGCTTATTTTGAGTCGATGGCAAAACTGGTACTGTGCTCTGTCCCTCGCACCACAAGACAAGTAATACGGCTAAAAAAAGGAAGCGGCCGGGGTGCTACGGCTCCCATTTCATCCCAGCGCCTGTCACACTCCAACCCAGAGGTAAAGAACAAAAAAAGGAAAAATGGATGGCACAGAATGTATCAGTTTTAAATAGAAGTCCTTATAAGCAAGTCCCGATGTGAGAGGGGCACATTCATAGAGAAACAGGGGTGAGGTGATCCGCGTTTGACCCATTCCTTCTGCCGAAGCCAAGCCTTCACCCTTACGAAGGGGAGAATTTTTTGGCCTGTGCTCGAACTCTTTTTTCATATTCTACTCTGTTTTGGCTGAAAAGAAAGAGGGGTTTAGTAAAACAACAGAAAGATCAGAATCTAGTGTTAATTCCACCATATCCCTATCCGAAAAACAACACGGCAAACAGGAAGGCATCCCTTCGATACTAGCAGAACGCACCAGTAAATTGTGTATGCCTCTGCTTGGGCTGGATCCTGGATATTTGGCTCATTTAAGAGTTCCTGTATTCCTAATAGGATCTGTAAGAAATGACAAAACATAAAAATCAGTTGAGCATAGCCATTTGGTGGCTATAGCTTGTAAGTCGATCCCCAGCATATCTTAACCTGCTTGATGGTGATGGCGGGTCTCCAGTCCTTGTCCTCTTCTAGAATGGATAGGCATACTGTGCCTGACGGATACACGTTAGGATGGAAGAGCGGAGGCTCAAATTTACCTATTAAATAAAAATCAGTACAGTTAAATTAGAACTACTCTCACGACCTAAGGTCTGTTCCAATACATTCTTCCTACCTTTGCGATCACCTGATCTGAATGAATTGGTGAAAAAAACCTAGCACCAATCAAATTAGTGTCAGATCAGTGACTACGTCAAGGAAGAGGGAAGGATGCATTTTTCAAGTATTGGGCCCGAATACTGAGCTGTTCCCAACGTTCTGTATTGTGCCATGTTTTATGTTGCCCTCAGGAAGAGTAGCTGCTGCATGAGGAAGAGCTAATGGGGATTCTTATAATAAAAAATAAAATAACAGAAGACTGGTTAAAAGGAAACTCACACTTTGGGGGCGAGGAAGGATAGTCATCCTTGAACAGCATCCGCAGTTTGAACAAGCCTCCTTCCCATGGGGTCTGGGGAGGAGTCGTAAGTGTTTATAATTGATCACAAACACTTGCAGACTATGAAGATCAAGGATGAACTATGTCCCATCCTAGCATTCTTTGGTTTCATACAAGATGTCCACTTCATAGTATTGGTGCAAAAACATTTCTAGAAATGATCTACTATTAACTATGCACAGGCGAAATGCTATAAACAAAGTCACTCTGCACCTCCACTTTGAAACTGTATTGCATGTGTAGATAAATGGCTGTACTTACCCCCTTCTTCCCAGGAATGGCACATTCCCAGTTCATCAAGTTCATTGTTCCATCTGGATTTTTCGTGGGCACAGCCACAAAGCCCTTAGATGGAGGTGCATCAAACAGTAAAACAGTGAGATTAAGCAAAAATAAACCTTCATTTCAAAGCTCTTGAATAATGGATAAAATACTTCCCCCAATCACTATCATAGTAAAAAAAAATTTTTTTTAAGTACTTTTAGAAATATAAATAAAAAGTCTAGAACTACACACTGCTACTCACAAAAGGGTGGTCTTTCCGCCACGCTTTGCGCTCCTGAGCAAGCCGGCTCAATGCAATACCTGACATGACTGGTGGGTTTTCTGAAACAGCAGAGGTGACAAAGGTGTGCTTTCAAAGATGTGTACATACATTTCTTAGGATTGTGTCATTATGGCATACACCAATTGTACAACACATTAGGAACACCTGCTCATTCCATGACGGACAGACAAGGTGAAAGCTATGATCTTATACCGACATCACTTGTTAAATCCATGCCAATCAGTGTTGATGAAGGGGAGGCAGGTTAAAGGATTGTTAATGCCTTGAGACATGGATTGTCTATGTGTGCCATTCAGAGGGCAAATGGGCAAGGCAAAAGATTTGTGTTTTTGAACGGGACATGGTAGGTGCCAGGTGCTCCAGTTTGAGTGTCTCAAGAACTGCACGTTGCTGGGTTTTTCCACGCACAACAGTTTCCCCCATGTGTATCAGGAATGGCCCACCATACAAAGGACATCCAGCCAACTGTTGGAAGCATTGGAGTCAAAATGGGCCATAATCCCTGTGGAACACTTGACACCTTGTAGAGTCCATGCCCTGACAAATTGAGGCTGTTCTGAGGGGAAAAGGGGGTGAAACTCAATATTAGGAAGGTGTTCCTAATGTTTTGTACACTCCGGTGCACAAAGGTACCAAACGCAACAAGATTCCTCGAAGGTCGAAGTTGATATCTGGTTTACAAAGTCCAGCCTAAAGCAGTCAAATTTAGCATATTACAGTTTATCAGGCATACAATGTGATATAACAAAAGATTTTTGGTATTTTATAAGAAATGTTTTCCAGCATTGAGAAAGAAGATTGTATTGCCAATACCAGGTTAGCTGAAGAATCGATGGTGGTGGTTTGTATGGGGCTTTCCTGTAACGTCCAGTAATGGACACCAACAATCTTTGGTTATATAAAAATCACATTATTTGCCAACTATAGCAAGCATAAACTGTGTCCCTTGTAGACTGGGGTTTGACATTTATATAATTAGCAATTTAGCTACTTCCATCTCCCCTCTTTACATCCTTAGAAACCTCCCAGTGTGTATTGTAGGCTTTTAGTTTTATGCATCCAAAACTCTGGTCCTCGCGGGCTGCATACTTGTTGTCATGCATTTCGTAGCAATAGCTAGCTAGCGAGCTAATGTTACATCGTTTTAAAACACGGCAAACAGAGTAAACCAGCCTTTGTTATGAAGGGGTAAGATAACGTATTAGCTAGCTAAGTTCATTAGGCATACGAGTTGTACTCCTCAAGAATCAAATGGGTAAATGGAGAGCAACAGATAAGGAAATGTGCCATCTGTAATACTTAACTGACACTTTGGGGTTTGTAATCTAGTCTGATATTGTCATTGACTGAGCACAGCTATCATCATAGTAGTGATTTTACTGACTGATCTTTGACTCGTTCTGTACAAAGAGCAAATCTTGACTAATTTTGTTAATTTGAGTCACTAATATACTGAACAAAGATATAAAAACACAAGTGTTGGTCCCATGTTTCATGAGCTGAAATAAAAGATCCCAGAAATGTTCCATACCCACTAAAAGCCTATTTCGCTCAAATTGCGCACAAATGTGTTAACATGTCTGTTAGTGAATATTTCTCCTTTGCCAAGATAATCCATCCACCTGACAAGTGTGGCATATCAAGAAATTGATTAAACAGCATACTCATTACACAGGTGAACCTTGTGCTGGGCACAACAAAATGCCATTATAGAATGTGCAGTTGCCACACAACACAATGCCACAGATGTCTCAAGTTGAGGGAACGTGTAATTGGCATGCTGACTGCAGGAAATTCCACCAGAGCAGTTGCCAGAGAATTGAATGTTCATTTCTCTACCATAAGCTGCCTCCAACGTCGTTTTAGAGAATTTGGCAGTACGTCCAACCGGCCTCACAACCGCAGACTACATGTACCCACGCCAGTCCAGCTTCTTCACCTGTCAGATCGTCTGAGAAGAGCCACCCTTGACATCTGATGAAACAGAAGTATTTCTGTCATGGCTGTGCCCCTGCCCAGTCATGTGAAAACCATTTAATAGGGCCTAATGAATTTATTTCAATTGACCGTTTTCCGTACATGAACTGTAACTCAGTAAAATTGTTACATTTATAGTTCAGTATAGACGCTGTAAACAGGTCAATCGAACTAGACCAAAACAATGGAATTACCTTGGAAACATGTCGGGGAAAGATCACGAGTTTCCTCATTGTCCCGAGCAAAATTTGCCAAAATTTGGGCTAATGTTTATTTCACACTGAGTACAATGCTTGTATGGAGGTCAACCCCAACACATATTCATGTCATCCTTACCAATCAACTGCATTACAGTCAAAAATGTAATTTGACTACCACCACCACCGATTTCTGTATGCTTGCTATACTAACCAGCTTATACGAACGGGAGTAAGAATTTAGGAGTCACTTCTTCTAAACCTGAAAAAGGGACAACTTCTACATGTTATGCAGCGAGAACAACCAAATATATCCAAATTGGACTTACAGTGCATTTGGAAAGTATTCAGGCCCCTTGACTTTCTCCACTTTGTTACATTACAGCCTTATTCTAAACTGGATTACATTTTAAAAATCCTCAGCAATCTACACACGATAGCCCATACTGATGAAGTCAAAACAGGTTAGTAGAAATATTAGCAAATGTATAAAAAAAAAGGAACAAAAAAGTTACATAAGTATTCAGACCCTTTGCTATGAGACTCAAAATTGAGCTCAGGTGCATCCTGTTTTAATTTATTGTCGAAGGAATTGTCCGTAGAGCTCTCAGACAGAATTGTGTCGAGGCACAGATCTGGGGAAGGGTATGAAAAAATGTCTGCAGCATTGAAGGTCCACAAGAAAAGCATGGCCTCCATCATTCTTAAATGGAAGAAGTTTGGAACCACCAAGACTCTTCCTAGAGCTGGCTGCCCGGCCAAACTGAGCAATCGGGGGAGAAGGGCCTTGGTCAGGGAGGTGACCAAGAACCCGACGGTCACTGACAGAGTTCCTCTGCAGAGATGGGAGAACCTTACAGAAGAACAACCATCTCTGCAGCACTCCACCAATCAGGCCTTTATTGTGGAATAGCCACTTCTCAGTAAAAGGCACATGACCACTCGCTTGGAGTTTGCCAAAAGGCACCTAAAGGACTCTGAGCATTAAAAACAAGATTCTCTGATATGATGAAACCAAGATTGAACTATTGGCCTGAATGCTAAGCATCACATCTGGAGGAAACCTGGCACCATCCCTACGGTGAAGCATGGTTTGTGGCAGCATCATGCTGTGGGGATGTTTTTCAGCAGCAGGGACAGGAAGACTAGTCAGGATCGAGAGAATGATGAAAGGAGCAAAGTACAAAGAGATCCTTGATGAAAACCTGCTCCAGAGCACTCAGGACCTCCGACTGGGGGCGAAGGTTCACCTTTCAAAAGGACAACGACCCTAAGCACACAGCCAAGACAATGCAGGAGTGGCTTCGGGACAAGTCTCTGAATGTCTTTGAGTGGCCCAGCCAGAGCACGGACTTCAACCCGAACAAACATCTCTGGAGTGACCCGAAAATAGCTGCGCAGAGACGCTACCCATCCAACCTGAGAGCTTGAGAGGATCTGCAGAGAAGAACGGGAGAAACTGCCCAAATACAGGTGTGTCATATCCAAGAAGAAGACTCAAGGCTGTAATTGCTGCAAAAGATGTTTCAACAAAGTACTGAGTAAAGGGTCTGAATACTTGTGAATCCCCCCCCCCCCCCCCCCCCTTTTGGGAAAAAGAATACATTCTAAACCAATTTTTTAAAAACACACATTTAACAATAAGGCTAAAACATAACGTGGACAAAGTCAAGGGGTATGAATACTTTCTGAATGCACTGTAAGTAACCACATTGGGCTGGTTAGCCCACATAAATCATGACAGGTTTGACCAATATCCACTTTGTTAGATCAGATTTGTTGAATGTACAGCAATCTGGTCAATGGAATGTCTGTGGATAGGTTAATATAATAGTTTAAACTGTTTACATGCTTTGCAAGAAGAACAATTCCCTTAATAATCCTGGCTACTGATAGACTTCAGATAAATGCAGAAAATTTCCAATCAAAATACTACCGCACTGACCATGTCATTTTTGCGAATAGTTTTTGATTCTGAGTTTGAACATATAAATCATTTCACAGTTGAAATGTATAAGATGCATACTTCCAGTTTTTACTTGCGCATAAGAGGGAGGCTTGCGCTACCCGGTGCCAGTACATGCGCAGATCTAATAAACCGCTGGAACATCGATTAAATGTCCTAATACTTCGAAGGCCTCCCGGGTGGCGCAGCGGTCTAAGGCACTGGCTGGCTTCCGGGTTGGATGTGCGCTGTCTTAAGAAGCAGTCCGGCTTGGTTGGGTTTCAGAGGACGCATGGCTTTCGACCTTAGTCTCTCCCGAGCCCGTACGGGAGTTGTAGCGATGAGACAAGATAGTAATTGCTAACAATTGGATACCACGAAATTGGGGAGAAAGGGGGGTAAAATTTTAAATAAAAAGCCATGCAATCTCCATAAACAAAACATTGGCAGTTGAATGGCCCTTACAGAAGAACTCAGTGAGTTTCAACGTGGCACCTACAAGTCTGTTAGTTAAATTTCTGCCTTGCTAGAGTCAACTGTAAGTGCTGCTATTATGAAGTGGAAACGTCTAGAAGCAACAACAGCTCAGCGGTAGGCCACACAAGCTCACAGAAAGGGACCGCTGAGGCACGTAAAAATCATCTGTCCTCAGTTGCAACACTCTACAGAGTTCCAAACTGCCTCTGGAAGCAACGTCAGCACAAGAACTGTTCGTTGGGAGCTTCATGAAATTGGTTTCCATGGCCGAGCAGCCGCACACATGCCTAAGATCACCATGTGCAATGCCAAGGTGTCGGCTGGAGTGGTGTAAAGCTCGCCGCCATTGGACTCTGGAGCAGTGGAAACGTTCTCTGGAGTGATGAATCACTTCACCATCTGGCAGTCAGAGAGATTAATCTAGGTTTGGCAGACGCATAGTGCCAACCTTAAAGTTAGGTGGAAGAGGAATAATGGTCTGCAGCTGTTGTCATGGTTCGGGCTAGGCCCCTTAGTTCCAGTGAAGGTGAAATCTTAATGCGACAGCATACAATGAAATTGTAGACAATTCTGTGCTTCCAACTTTGTGGAAGGCCCTTTCCTGTTTCAGCATGACAATGCCCCCGTGCACAAAGCGAGGTCCATACAGAAATGGTTTGTCGAAATTTGGGTAGAAGTACTTGACTGGCCTGAACAGAGCTCTGACCTCAACCCCATCGAACAGCTTTGGGATTAATTGTGACGCTGACTGAGTCAGGCCTAATCACCCAACATCAGTGCCCAACCTCACCAATGCTTTTGTGGCTGAATGGAAGTAAGTTCCCATAACAATGTTTCAACATCTAGTAGAAAGCCTTCCCAGAAGAGTGGAGGCTGTTATAGGAACAAAGGGGTGGGGGGACCAACTCCATAATACTGCCCATGATTTTGGAATGAGATGTTCGACGAGCAGGTGTCCACCTACTTTTGGCCATGTAGTATAGATAGTTTATCATTTTGAAGTAGAACATTTGCTTGCGTCGTCTCTATTTTTGCGATTGTCCTGGCTGGAAGAAGGTTCAGTGAATGTGTAAGTCCATAGTCAAGTCAGTCTAGCTAGGTAGTCAGGAAGAATTGGTAGCTAACTACAGAAAATGTACATCTACCACGCATAAGTCATTTGCTAGATTAATACGATTCACATATCTAGCTGATCATTATCAAGTAAAATGTTTGCTTTGTGTAGATCTGGTTTAGTCTCTATTGTTACCAGTGTCCTGGCTGGAAAAAGGTTCAGTGAATGGGGAAGTGCAGTTTGAGGTAATACAGTAGGGCAAGTGCTTCTCAATTGTAATGTATTAATGCGTTTTCCACACGCTCGTCCTCACAAGAACACGCTTGTCCTCACAAGCACATACTCAAGATAATTTCCTTGGAGCATGAGTGTGGAGCAGAGTAGTCTGCATGTTACCATCTATGCCCAAAGCATGCAGGAGCCTAGACCTGCAAATTATAAAACTGAAAATACAAAGAATGATTCTACAAGCTTCTCGTTCACCATAAGGGGCTTATTGAGCTGTCATTTGTGACAGAATTGTAAAAGTGTGCTTTAAAACTATTTACATTTGTTGATTACTATATATAAATAATACGATTTCTTGATACATTTTAAACAAGGTTTATTTGTGGCAGCAATCGGACTAGATTGTTAACGACTCGTGGCAGAATGCATTGCTTGATTGCGGTGAGGGTGATAAACACAATAACATTTGCAATCTGCAACACACCAAAACGATTCATTTCGGATTTATTTTGTTGATGCAGAAACTCATTGTATGCATGTTTCAGTTCTACAAAACATTGAATAATTAATGAATTGCATTTATTCTTACACATGAGATAAATTAAGTTATAACCATGTATTTTTGTTATGTTATTCCTGCAGCATGATTTCGTATTTAGACTTGTTTCTACTGTATGTTTGTTTTACTCCATGTGGAACTCTGTGTCGTTGTATGTGTCGAACTGCTTTGCTTTATCTTGGCCAGGTCGCAATTGTAAATGAGAACTTGTTCTCAACTTGCCTACCTGGTTAAATAAAAGGTGAAATATATATATTTTTTTGTTTGGTCGGAGCATGTCTCCGGAGCCGCTGAGCCGGAGGAGCGCGTATTAAACATTATATTAGTCATAACCGCCAGCAGGTAAACAAAATCCAAAAGGTTTCGATTCACTCAAACATCATGACACGTCAGTAAAAAAAAAATGTCGTAAAAAAATAACGAATCGTCGAATAGTTAGCGAACTGCACATCACTAAGTTACATCATAGCTACTAGCTATTAGCATAACATCCGGCTGTTCATCTGTACCAGCAACAAGTCCAGCATGTTTGAGCAAAATCTCTCTGGTCCGCTTGTGGCTAAAACACGTTAGAAGGTAGCTAGTTATGTCAGCGACTATAGGTCACGTAAGAAAGAAATAACTCAGAGCAAGTTCCAAGACAGAAACTGGCCAACAACATGCGCAAGTACCCTGGCTATTTGTGGCGCGCGGCTGGCAAACTGAAAAACCATAGACTTGCGCACTTGTCGTTGATTTTACACGTCGTTGTGGCAACGAGACTCGTTCTTCTCATCTGAAGCCATACATATTAGTTGCCATGTTGGTCCGCTTGCTTTGGCTTAAAGCGGAACCTCACACGAATTTGCAATACCACCCATGACTGAGCAGGACAAAGAACCTAGGGCTTCCCAAACTGGCGCACATTTACGCATCAACCAACTAGCGAAAATGGCGCAAACTCTGGCAGATAGTAAAGCTAACCTTGTATTGCGTAAATACAAAATTGTTGGGCGACATTCGCTTACCTTGCTGTATGTCTATAATGACTCGTATTATTTAACTGTATGAATGAATCGTCTTTTAATCAAGAAAAACCCTGGTGAAGTTTCCCTCCTGAAAAAGCACCCGTTCCTGTCCGGGCTAAATAACAGGACCAGTGACATAGGCAACCTCCCAACCGCCTGAAAATATTTATAATTAATTGGGGGTTATGGAGAGATTGATGTACCATCATCACGTTACTAGTTTGTGTTAATTGAAATAACTGACAATTAAGTGGCTACAACGTTCACAATGTGGTCTGCATTGATTTGGGCACAATTTGCATTCTTAAACGACAGTTGATGAACATGCATTTATTACTATGTTCCATCATGTAAGTTATTCAATATGTGCACAGGAATTGGATAATAATTTTAGACATAGTCATATTCAATGTAATACAACAGTCATATTCAATGTAATATAACAAATAAGTGCAAACAGGCAATTTTGTAGACGACTAAAAATTTAAAGGAGCAGCACAATTTTTTTCTACCTGTTACCACAGCCACAAAGTCAAAATTAGCTACATCCTAAACATCTGAGAGAGATCGTTGAAGATCCGATGTCTATGTCCCGAGGACCCCTTTTTAAAATTATTATAAAAAATAAATAAAATTTTTAGCAGACGCTCTTATCCAGAGTGACTTACAGGTGCAATTTAGGTTTAAGTACCTTGCTCAAGGTCACAGCAACATATTTTTCACCTAGTTGCCTCTGGGATTCGAACCAGCAACCTTTCGGAGCACTATTACCATCGAGTAGGATTGGGTTTTGCTAGGTGGCAGATTAGTGAACTCTGGATCAGAAGGTTGCATGTTCAATCCCAGTCGGAACTGTTTTTTTGTTTTTTTCACACTATCCTAAACCTGGTGCAAATGTAACTCTTAACTTAGAAATAGGGTTGCACCAACATGGATTAACTCTTAAACTGGATTAAATCAAGGTGTATTTTTTTTATCTTGTTGCACCAAATGTTAAACCTAGTTTTAAATTAATCCTAGTTAAATAAAATCCTTCCTCTAATCTAAGTTTAGTTTTCACTTTAAACCTAGATTCATTTTAAATCTGTTTCTCAATTAATAAAAAAATATATATACATTTAGATTGGAGATTAATTCTAAACTGCCACTTTAGGTGGTTTAACTGATTAAATGGCAGCATGTCTACTGTGGAGAGACCAAAACGAGTTCCTCAGAGAATAATTAGTGACAGGTTGAATCCTGTTGAGTTTTATGATAATTAACTCATTATTAGTAGGCTATTTACGTGCCCATTTTGCACAACAATTGAATTGGGGTTAATGATTTGCCCAGTCTTGGTACGAATGATGATGTTATGCAACATGTAACGGGCCTGATAACAAAAACATTGTAGTGAAGTAACGTTAGCATGAACGTTAGTTTTAACGTGCATTATAGGAATTTATATTTACCGGTTATTTATGCTTACTAAATATTGGTGGGTCAAATTGTCCGTCGTCATCATAGGGGATATGGAGAGGGGCAAACTGCTGGGGAATCATCTCGAATATTTTATGGGCGATAGGATTAATTCCTTTGGACGGAGGCCCCCCTCCGGGTCCGGTTTGAAATAGCCCCCGCCTCACCTCTGCCGTATCCTTTCTCACTTTTGCTTTAAAAAAAAATCCATCACGCTTTCATCCGATTTGGGTCCTTCTCTTTAATCCGTGTTGAGCCATAACATTTGTCGAATAAAATGGCTCAAGTGTCCTCCTTCTTTTTGACAGTTGTGTTGTCTGTCATTTTATCCTCTAGTACGTTACAAAATTCCTCCATCAGCTCCGACAACTGCTGTTTTTTTTTCTTCATAAAACGGAGAAATTTGAACTTCTTTGACGTGCCCGGATCAGGTGGCTAAATAACATGGCTAAATAACGTTAGGTAATGACAATAATACAGATTGTATGCTAGCTAGCTAAGTTTATAAACTAGCTAGCTACAGGAGCTAACGAATTCGTTTTCTGTCTAGTACTGGCAAATAACGGATTTTATTTCAAATCAGCCAACCCATGAAAACCTTTCACGGTGGAGTTGCAGTACTTCTAACGTTACATTGTTAGTATTTTATCAAGGAACAGCAACTTTGTGGCCTCATTTGTCAAGTAGGGTAGCTACTTCGTTTCAACTCACAAAATACCTCATATATTGATGTAACATGTCACTAATCATAGTTTAAAACCGTACTGATCCAGATTTAAATTTAGTGGTGAAGTGGTGCAACCCGTTTGGAGAACGTGGATGAACGTCTAAATTGTGCAAATTTATGAAAACAACTATTAGCTTTTTGCTCTAAATTGAAGATTATGGTTAGGCATGAGGTTAGCAGCGTGGTTGGTAAAATTTGTTTTAAAAAAAACTCGGATTGTGTAGAAATAGACGGGGTATATGACTTTGTGGCTGGGGGAACTAGTGACGACACAGTACCAGCATTTTCAAATGAATAACACTAGAGGGCGCTATTTGTTTACGTTTACTGTATCAGTTCAATTTGGTAAGAGTGACCAGCAGGTCTGTCGTTGTCTGTTAATAAATGTGAAGAGGCCGTCATTACATGAAGTTTGATAATTGCTCTTTTGAAACTATTGGCTTATTTGAATATGATTACAACATAAGGTGCTATGAAGTTTGGATGATCACTATTTTTCCCTCTCCAAGTAAAACAGACAGTGCTTTTGCACGGTGCCTAATTTGAGTCAGATTCTGCCCGAACCAGGTACCGGTACCCGGTACCTCTTGTGGCATGAAAAATAACTATCACTTTTGGCAATGTACAAATGATAAAATCAGAGTTAGGCTAATTCAAGTGGACTCCTCCGTAATTCTCCTGGCAGCCCCCTAAAAAACGTTACGTAGAAGCGCGCCTGTACCTCGCACAGGAGTATAATGAAATTCACTTTATATGATCTCGCTGTACTCTGATAGACTTGAGCCACAGAACCCCTGATAAAGTGTAATACATGTACCAAAGTTACACAATTGCTCCTGTTTGTTCAGAAAGAAATGCAATAATTCGGACTACTACACCAGGAGTAGGCCTATAATCGAGCCACAGATGGGCAATTTTTTTTAAATTCCCTGTGCTGTGGATGGTGTAGCCCAATCACGAGTAATGCCTACAGTCGGGAACGCGTGACAAATCTGTCAGTGAACCTCATGCAGCCAACAGGTCTTTCGCAATATTTCAAATACAGTCGCGGGAAAACAGTTTGGAAAGCAAATTGATCCTGCTGAAAAGAAGACTAATCTGTCAGTAAGGCCATTCTACTGCCAATGTTTGTCTGTTTATCAACTTCCAAATAGGCCTATTGAGCGAATAGCATTGTTTTACCAAGTAAAACAAGAGAGATAAGCTTTTGGCACGAGCGCATCGGCCATCGCGGGTGAATGATCTGAGCTTCATTGGGCGAGTCAGTGAAACTGGAAAGCTTTAGAAGACTAATTTCCTCGTACTGTACAATGTGTGTGTCTCCACACACGCCTAAGTCCATGCTATTGATGGATTGAAGGTCGAATTTATTTATCTCAGATTCTGTTTGTTAGTGTTAAAGCAGCCTGTCATTTCGATATTTTGTTAGGTATAAAATAAACATTCTGCTAAAGTCTCCAGTTATTTAAAATGTAGAAATTGTACGAAATGAGTTTATAAAAAAGGCCACATTTTCCCCGAACACTAGGCTACACATTTTTACCCGTGTGCAACTTCCACAAGCGCCTCTACTCCACTGATCTACGCCAGTACGCAAAAACATGAGAAAAGTATTCAAGGCATTATTATAAAAGGAGATTTTTATTTTCTTCTCATGCGCACTGGAACCTCAGAGCACTCCGGGTCACCTCGCTCTCCGGCTAATTTTTTGTTCCAGCGCCTCCAAATGTACAAATTAACCACTGCTTTTGCCACTAGTGACAGTGTTAGATAGGTTTTTTGACTCTTTTTGTTGCCTCGTCTTGTCCCATTTCCCCCAACGATGTAGTTTTAATTTGAAGTATTTATGTACAAAATCTTACAAAAAAATATGAGTGCGCTGCTACAAACTGTATAAAAAGAACAGAGATACACATGTGAAATGCAAACCATTTATTGAAGTTAACCTATGCAAGACCATACATCTATCCCAGTAACATTTTTACATTGCATAAAATCATGGTAATAGTCAGAAGTGACAGGTGTAGTGATATGACATCATTCTGATAATTATCTTTGATATCAAGAGCATTATAATTCTGATTATGGAACAAGTACATTCCATCTACTCTGGAATAATAGGCCTGTGTGTGACTGTCTTCAATCATGCGTTACAGTGGACTGTGATGAAGTAACCAGCTGACTCTTCCCAATATACTGGGAACTTGCACATCTTACAGTAGACTGGAGACATTGGTGCACAAAAAGTGAAAGTTAAATGACCATGGAATGTAGTCGAGCAGTGTGTAAAATGGTGCTGCTGAGGAGGTAGTGCAGCCAGCCACTGTGATACAGGTCAAGACTAAAGTACACAGACAGCTTGGTTCCATCTTAATCTTAGCAAACTAAACAAAAAAAAAGTACAAATCTCACAGCAACAATACTCATGAGACCAACACTAGTCTCCTCAAGCTGACTGAGCTAGTCACCATTTTCACACGATCACTTTCACAGGGGGAAAAAACAAGATTGTCCTCAGCACTTTCTCAGTTAACCCAGAACTAAATTCTGATGTAAATTGGTCAGTACCATTAACAGTTGAAGTCGGAAGTTTACATACACTTAGGTTGGAGTCATTAAAACTCATTTTTCAACCACTCCACAAATTTCTTGTTAACAAACTATAGTTTTGGCAAGTCAGTTAGGGCATCTACTTTGTGCATAACAAGTAATTTTTCAAACAATTGTTTACAGAGAGATTATTTCACTGCATCACAATTCCAGTGGGTCAGCAGTTTACATACACTTAAGTTGACTGTGCCTTGAAACAGCTTGGAAAAATCCTGAAAATGTTGTCATGGCTTTAGAAGACTCTGATAGGCTAATTGACATAATTTGAGACAACTGGAGGTGTACTTGTGGATGTATTTCAAGGCCTACCTTCAAACTCAATGCCTCTTTGCTTGACATCATGGGAAAAATCAAAAGATCAGCAAAGACCTCAGAAAAACAATTATAGACCGCCACAAGTCTGGTTAATCCTTGGGAGCAATTTCCAAGCACCTGAAGGTACCACATTCATCTGTACAAACAATAGCACGCAAGTATAAACACCATGGGACCGCGCAGCCGTCATACCGCTCAGGAAGGTGACCCTTTCTGTCTCCTAGAGATGAACGTACTTTGGTGCGAAAAGTGCAAGTCAATCCCAGAACAGCAAAGGACATTGTGAAGATGCTGGAGGAAACAGGTACCCAAGTATCTATATCCACAGTAAAACAAGTCCTATATCGACATAACCTGAAAGGCCGCTCAGCAGGGAAGTAGCCACTGCTCCAAAACCGCCATAAAAAAGACAGACTACGGTTTGCAAATGCACAAAGATCGTACTTTTTGGAGAAATGTCCTGTGGTCTGATGAAACAAAAATAGAACCGTTTGACCATAATGACCATCGTTATGTTTGGAGGAAAAAGGGGGAAGCTTGCAAGCCGAAGAACACCATCCCAACTGTGAAGCACATGGGTGGCAGCATCATGTTGTGGGGGTGCTTTGCTGCAGGAGGGACTGGTGCACTTCACAAAATAGATGGCATCATGAGAAAGAAAAATTATGTGGATATATTAAAGCAACATCAAGACATTAGTCAGGAAGTTAAAGCTTGGTCGCAAACGGGTCTTCCAAATGGACAATGACCCCAAACATACTTCCCGAAGATGAGGCAAAACGGCTTAAGGACAACAAAGTCCAGGTATTGAAGTGGCCATCACAAAGCCCTGACCGCAATCCTATCGAACATTTGTGGGCAGAACTGAAAAAGTGTGTGTGAGCAAGGCGGCCAACAAACCCGACTCAGTTACACCAGCTCTGTCAGGAGGAATAGGTCAAAATTCACCCAACTTATTGTGTGAAGCTTGTGGAAGGCTACCCAAAACATTTGACCCAAGTTATGCAATTTAAAAGGCAATGCTACCAAATACTAATTGGGTGTATGTAAACCTCTGACCCACTGGGAATGTAATTAAATAAATAACTCTACTATTATTGACATTTCACATTCTTAAAATAAACTGGTGATCCTAACTGACCTAAGACTGGGAATTTTTACGAGGATTAAATGTCAGTCATTTAAAAAAAATGAGTTTAAATGTATTTGGCTAAGGTGTATGTACTATTCCGACTTCAACTGTATGTTTACGTAGTCGGTCCACGAGAGATTACCAGCTCTAACATTGATGTGGTAGCAAACCACTTGGAAATGTATATGTTAACATAAACTATTTACATGCATTTAAAGTCTATCTAGAGTGGGGCGTGCTTGTTCCCTTTTCTCCAGTCAAACAAGTCAATGTTTAGGTAAGTGGGGAGTGCAAGATCGCTGGAAGGCTTCAGAATACTATAGCAAATGTAAACATAGCCTAGCTCTGTCAAAACACACTTATTTAAATTGAACCTCTTTGCAGATTTCATAGTTTCCACTTTAAAAGCCCTTGTGTGCGAGTGTATGTATGTATATCAAAAACATGCATCCATCCAATCACCTTTAATTATATAAAACTGTTTGTTACATGGAAAGAGTGTGTGTAAAATTAGTTGTGGGTCAATATGCGTTTCCTGCTGCACATACAGGGTGCGTGTGCCTGCAACCAGAGTTCCAAAGTTCATGTATAAGCGGCACATAAGACATTGGATTTGGTCATCACTGGGAAAAGGAAACTATCAAAAGTTGAGCAGTACCGCATCTCCGGTCAGAAACAATTTTTTGGTATAAAAAGTCTCCTGAAATGCAGCATTTACCCTTAAAACGGTGTTGCAGTGTAAGGAAAGCAATGTACACATCCTCCAACTAGAGCTTAGAATGCTGTGGTCTACACAATACAAAATGTCTCAAATAATGTGCAGCCTTTCAAGACCAATACATCTTTTTACAACATAACAGTCAATGTCTGAGCCCAGGTATATTGCCCGTATTATTGGATATCAAGAGATTTCAGGTGTTTTCAAAGTAAAACAGCGCATCAACCATTTGAACCTCGATTTACAAGTCTTAATATGCAGAGACCTATGTACAAACATTGCAAAACTCAAGTTATCAATTTAAATTGTCAAGACTTTCTAGCTATGATCCAGTATAACAACTTACATTTTAAGTTGTGTTTAACTATACAGTGTACAAAACGTGGAGTTTAACAGTTAAATATTAAATGGACTTTTTAGATTATGCACATCAACAAACCTAAGGATATTAACATATATTCCTTCACCGTTACCTTCCAAAACATTAGCAAACCCCAACCTTCTCAAAAATATCTTAAACCCACAAATACATGCTTTAAACAAAGTCCCATCTAAAATACAGAGGACACACCAGAAAAGGAAGCATTAAACTCGTTTGAAAACAAAATGAAGAATCCCTGTCTCTTTTGCGACCAATTTCTCAATAAGTATGCTTAATTACCTTCTACTACTACTACTACTACTGACAGTACAGGTTTTTAGCAGTTTATGCCTGATAATAGATTGCTCATCATAAACCCTTCAGATCCTGGAGTGAGAAGGTAACAGAAACTCAAAAGTAGCCCCTGAGTGAATCATTGGCCGTGTATGACCATGGCCATGTTTTATAGCATAAAACATTATAATTCATCACTTTTAGTTAGAAGAAATTCCCCACTAATTCAAAAATGGTCCAGTGTAACTGTACAGGCACAAAGACTCATATATTTACATTATAAAATAAAATGGGAGGAAAAAACAAACAAACGTACGTCCCTCTTAACTGTCTTCTCCGTTGTGTGACAGGTTCTTCCTTGTCAAGGATATGTTTGCATCGTTATAGAGCCCCACAGTGGAGGTGTCGTAATACCCGTTAAACAGGGAAATGGTTTCAAATCGCTTTCACACCAATCACACCATTTTCCCCCATAGGTGATTTTAGAAACACTTAAAATAAAGGGCCGTGTTTTGTTTAGGCTTGATGTGATGTTTTGATGACCATGTAAATCCCTCTCGGACAAGGTGACTGATCAATGTAGTCGGTTCTATTTCCGCTCATATTTCAAAAATGCTAACTAGCATCAGAGTAGACGACATGCAAGACTACAAATCCCTACAAGCTCCTGCACGACATCTCTAGCTGAAAACCTTTGCTAAACAGGTAGTGTCAATTTCAAAAACTTGCACAAGACAGTTAACAGAATAGTCAAGTTTAAGTCATTTTGCCAATTTATTACTACATTTATCCATCATTAGATAAGAGTCTCTGGATTAACTATCTTTGCCTCAATTCAGCAGTCTCATCCAGATCCTCATCGTATTTGTTCTTTATGATAGCGACATTAGTAGTTAATTCGATTAATATTTTATTTTATTTTAAGTGTTTCCCTATGGTAAAAATTTCCCCTATGGGATAAATGAACGGTGGAAAAACAATTGTAACCATTTCCCTGTTTGACTGCTAGGTTTTATGGGTATTATGACTCACACGATTGTACTCTATACCTGCTGCTTGTAATACTGATCATTCACATCCTGGATCCCCTCTCCTGAAGAATCTGCAAAGGGATTAATCAGTTAATGTTAAAACATATAGTAAAATATCTCTGAAACTACACCGCAGCTCAATCTTTGAGTCTGGTATCTGTGAATGGGACAGACCTACTAAATCTGAATATCCATTTATTGTACTTTTTTTTTTAGATGCATTTTTGTTTAATTTTCATTGAGAATCTAAAACAAAAGTCGACATGATTTGACCTCTTTCCTTCCACACACAATGATCCAAGCAAACGAGTACATGTAGGTGCCACACACACACACACACACGAGGATGAGGGGTTTTCTAAGAATGCATGCACTTGGTTTCCATGCCAGCAATACAAAGCAAAGATTTGCTCATTGCTAAAAAAGTTAATAATGACAATTGCAGCCAACCTTAGTTCTAGAGAGACAGCATTTGAAAGACTTATGAAGTGGTTGAAAGCCTTACAGGACCAAAAGCCCAGACATAATCAGCTTATTGATCAGGGTTGCAAGCACCAGGGCAAAGACACATGGGGGAGTCGTGGAAAGGTAAGATGGAGGGAGTCGAAGGAATGGAGGGCAGCTGAGCGCTCACCGTTGAGTCATAAGTGCTCAACCCTAATCAGAGTCATTCATTTCATAATCCGTCTCTTCGTCCTCGCTCTGAGCAACATGCAGCATGCAAATGGGACAGGAAAAAGACAAGACAGGCAAGTCTTACAAGAATGAAAATGAAAGGAGAAAATGTCAGGGGTAAAGTGGGGTATAAAACAACAAGGTTGCGTAAATGTTACAAAACATTTACCTTCAAACCAACATCAGTCAAATGAAGACTCAAACAGGGGATGTATCACCAACTATTACTACAATTTATTGGGACTTGATTCTCAAAAGGGGTTCACTCACATTTCAGGTTCAAGACACGATTACAACAGAGGTACATTGAAGGGTCAGAGGATAGACTACCTTTCATATCTACTAAGACTCACTTGCAATCGATCCGAGCCCCCCCCCCCCCCCCTCTCAAGATGTCAGTTTGTGATTGCTTTGCACCTTAGGCCATTTAGGTTACAGACGTACTGTAATAGGTGTATCCAAGTCTGTTTAGAACTCAAGCGAAAAGCCTCTGTGGTGGAAATGTACTGAAATTCCTATCAATAGGAAAATAAATCTAAAACTGGTTGTAACTAGACTACATCCATGTGACTTCTAAAACCACTGACAGAATACAAGACTTAATGTCAGCCTATTAGCAATAATTCAATAGAATTACCAAGTCTGGGACTAGCTAGAGTGTGAAGCAGGCCCCGGAGGACTGGGCCCACATGGGAACCAGCAGATGGGACTAGTAATTCCCACTGCTAGGCCTGCTGCTCTGCTCCCAAAGCCCTCAGAAAGAATGACATTCTCCACTAATAGTCCCAATAATCCTCAAGGCTATGCTCTTAACCTTCTAATGTGGATTCAAATGTTTCAGTTTTTCCGGTGTAAGGTCAAATCTAACAACTTCAATCTTGTAAAGCTGGATTAATGGATTTAGGCCTGCATGTGGTCTGACTAATAACTGTACACTAAATGACCGTACTGTCCTTTTGATTTTAGATACAAAATGGTTGACAGTTCATTTGTAATGCTATTACATTTATTTGTATAGATTAATTGAAGGGTAATTCTCAGTAAATTAACACTAACCAAAGTCAATTACTATTTTTTTTAAATATATACTTTTCAGAAAATACCAAATTCATCAACTATTTACTCTGTGCAGCAGTCGAAGCCTATCTGCTTCAAAATTGACTCTTCTATGAAGGTAGACATCAGTAAACTGGGGATAGTTAGTAAATGTGTTGCATTTAGACATCAGAACAATCCACCATTCAGACAAGCTTGTCATTGGGCTTACTTTCAGTGTACACACATCTTAGGATGGGGCTCACCTTGGCTTTCTCACTGGGCTCACTGTTTGGGCCATATGATTGGTTGTGCAGCTCCTTGGAGACGACACACAGGAACTCAGATTGGTCCTCGTTTCCGTAGTTATAAGAGGATCCAATGCTGACCAGCTGGGGGGGGGGGGGGGGGGGGGGGGGGAGAAAGAGAGTTAGCTTCAGAGAGAGAGAAAAGAGGATTACAGTGTAGATGTGAAGAGTTTGAACAGAAATTAAAAGCATTAGAGAATACGTAGAACATACATGAGACAGAGCCAGAAACAGATCAGAACAAAAGATGAGTTGGCTACAGACTCCAAATATGTAGAAAGTAATTAATGTGTGTGTGGGTGGGTGGGGGTGAGGGGTCATATTTGCTCCCTTAAGATGTTAGTTCCTTTTTAAACGGACACAAAGCAGACAGGGATACCAGGACATTAAACAAACATGCAGACGGTGAGGTGATACGATGTCATGCAAATACATATTTGACAAGGTCAGACAAACACAAAATGTTCCTCCACTCAGTCGAATGCTTTTAACTTTAGCGTTCAACCAGTCAGCGTGCGCACATACACTATATACACACACAAAAGTATGTGGACACCCCTTCAAAAAAATGTGTGTTTTCAGCCGTTTTAGCCACACCTGTTGCTGGCAGGTGTATTAAATCGAGCACACAGCCATGCAATCTCCATAGCTTAACATTGGCAGTAGAATGGCCTTACTGAAGAGCTGTGATTTTCAAAGTAGCACCGTCATTGGATGCCACCTTTCCAACAAGTTTACCACAGTCAACTGTAAGTGCTGTTATTGTTGAGAAGCAACAAGTGGAAGGCCCCACAGGCTCACAGAAAGGGACCGCCGAGTGCTGAAGCACGTGAAAATCATCTGTCTTCAGTTGCAACACTCACTACCGAGTTGCAACGTCAGCACAAGAACTGTTCATCGGGGGCTTCAGGAAATGGGTTTCCATAGCCAAGCAGCGTCACACAAGCCTAAGATCACCACGTGCAATGCCAAGCATTGGCTGGAGTGGTGTAAAGCTTGCCGCAATTGGACTCTGGAGCAGTGGAAACACGTTCTCTGGAGTGACCATCTGGGTTTGGCTGATGCCAGAAGAACGCTAACTGCCTGAATGTATAATGCCAACTGTAAAATCTGGTGGAGGAGGACTAATGGTCTGGGGCTGTTATTCATGATTCGGACTAGGCCCCTTAGTTCCAGTGGAGGATAATCTTAAAGCAACAGAATACAATAACATTCTAGACGATTCTGTGCTTCCAACTTAGTGGCAACAGTTTGGGGAAGGCCCTTACCTGGTTCAGCATGACAATACCCCCTTGCATAAAGTGAGGTCCATACAGAAATGGTTTGTCAAGATCGTGTTAGAACTTCACTAACCTGCACAGTGCCCTGACCTCAAACACCTTTGGGATTAATTGGAACGCCGACTGCGAGCCAGGCCTAAATGGCCAACATCAGTGCCCGACCTCACTAATGCTTGTGGCTGAATGGAAGCAAGTTCCTGCAGCAATGTTCCAAAATCTAGTGGAACACCTTCGCAGAAGAGTGGGAGGCTCTTGTAGCATTAAAGGGGGGGACCAACTATTGATGCCCATGATTTTGGAATGAGATGTTTGACGAGCAGGTGTCCATATACTTTTTGTCATGTAGTGTATGAGAACTTAACAGTGTACTCTGTAGGTGTGTATGTCTCAACATACAGACTCATTAGTCACTTCTGCAGGAACCCTGTTGTTGCCAAGAGACGTCTCACACAGGAGGCGAAAGTATTAGGCTACTCTATAATCAATGCTAAACGTTAAAGTTAGCAGGTACTGTACCATACCTTCAAGTTTCAATCTGAATAATAATTATATTTTTGTTGTTGTTGCAAAACGTTCCCCAATGAACACAAACCAGGACTGGGTGGCTCTGAAAGTAGGGCAATAGGTTAGCGGAGTGCGTATGCCCAGATCGCAGGACTCACTGCTGCTGAGCCTTAAGCTAAAGGTCGAAGTGTTTTAAGGGGCTTCCCATCGGGAACCCTATAAGAAGATTAGTGAGATTCCTGCTCCGAGGGAGATCCAGTGTTCGTTCTTACCCCCCCAAAGGGATAGTGGGGCCAGGGGAGATTCAGAGTTTATCCGCGCACACTTATAGCCTGCACACAAACCCCCCAAAACCCTAAAAGCGCTGAATTGGGTCATTGCAATTACCAACTCGGAGTCAAAACAGAGTGTCAAGCAGTAACTGGTGTTAATTCCCCAAAACAAGCATACATTTGAACATTACACATTTAGTCAAATTTGATGTTTTATGTTTGTGTTTTGAACAGATATTTTTCTGCTCAATTTCATTCACAGCAAATGTTCATAAACATTTTCTGTTATTCATTCAAAGATACTCAAAGGCTGAGAAATAGGAGATTGAGCTAAATTGGACATGGCGGTATGACCTACGTTTTATTTTACACTTGGTCCCTTTCAGAAATTGTTGGTGAACTCGGTTTGGGTTAAAGTTTGGTGCAATGCGAACGCTCCAAAATAATTCAGATCCCTCAAAAGAGCCCCTTGGAGCAAGCCAAACTGAATCCATCTCGAGAGGTGGTCTGAGTTCGGTTGGTTTGAAGACCACGGTCCGGTTCTCTTTTTCAGTGCAATGTGAACCCAAAGCTCTCCAGGCTCGCTTGTCATTGTTACCACACCATGTAGTAGGCTACTGCAACACCGTTTACCCTGCTATAACCCCTCACGTTGGTGCCACAAACGAGAGAAGATGTGCAGGTTGGTGGAGGAAAACATGCGTGCCGTTCCTGGACATTAGGCAGCAATTTAAGGATTCCAAAATATGGATGTAGTTAAACAATGTTTAGATTTAGAGCTCTAAACATTTTTTAAACGTTTGTTTACTCGATTGTGGGGCTTGAATAAAGTAACATTTGATGAAAACCACACAACTAGATTACAAAATCAACACAAGCTCTTAAAGGGGCAGTATCCTACATTGCATATACAATTTTCAAATAAAGCAGTTAATATTCTGCCATTTACCCTGTTACCAGTCATATTTACATTAAATATAATAATCTTTTGATTAGAATGGTCTTTGATGAACTAAAATCTATTATCTTCCAACCGGTTCTTATGGTATGGCTTATCCTAAACATTTACCCATAGTGGATTGAGTCGATATTGGAAGATGAGCTTGGTTCATTTCTAAACACAGCAATGTGAATGTAAGAGTACTCTGACCACAATTGTTGAAGTGAACTGGCAAGAGAGCAGAGTGCTCATTCAAAAAGGCAAGGGCAGTGTGAATCGTTTCGTTCTAAACAGAACCATTACTCTATTAGTTCCATTCCACTGTTCTGACTAGCAAAATATAGTTCTGAACCGGTTTGAAAAAACCCAGAAAAAAAATACCCATTATGGTTTATATGGTTCCTTTGTTCCTTTTTAAAACCTCAAATTTACATTTAGCTCAACACTAAATGACGTCACCAATCAGCGCAGATAGAGCAGTTTGCTATGGAGCGGGCAAGCTATTTTCATGCATTGGACCGACAAGTGTAGGGCGCGAGACGTGACAATTATGCGGGTAGGGAGAGGATGGGAGGCTTGAAGCACTGGGCATCTTGTTGTTATGACATGCATAATCTGAATTAGGCCAACAGAATTATACCTACGGAGGAGCGGCTTCTATTGAGAAACGTTGAATGTCTGGACCAGAGCTGGCTAGCGAGCTAACATGCATGTGTGTGCAGCGCGGCACCAGAATTAAAATAAAAACATCTTACCTTTCTGTAGTTAATACATCCACTGAATTAACTATAGTATCCTTACCTAGCATTGAAAAGTTTGATCCATTCTTCTCTAATAACCCCCCCCCCTAATTTCTGAAACACACCTGTAACATCAGTAGGCTACAGTAGAATATAGTTGAATATAGTTGAGGGGACCATTAACAAACCTACAATTTCAAGAAGCTATTTGGAATATATTTTCCAGGTCCTAGAATGTTCTGAAATATTCAGGGTACATTGATGTGAGTTACTACCTACATGTAAAATAATTACAATTGGCAAAACATGTACTTATGGAGGTTTTCATCAGACAGCAATGACATGCTAAAATATGGATGTTAGCTAGTTAGTTGTGTGGCACAAAGAGATCGAAAACGACCTAATGTTATCTGCAGAAAACCCTCTCGGCACACATGCAGTAAAGAGATCAATGGAACGCAGACCGTCGTGGCTAGAAGAAGGACGCCATCATTGGTGTCCAATCAAAAACAGTCCAGTCCATCACGATTTGTGTGTTCTAACAGGCCCACAGTGTGGTTAGTAAAATCCGATTAGGATACATTTGGCTGTGTTCCCTACATAATATTTAGAAGTCGTCCTTTTCGGGTTTATAAAAAAAAAAAATCTCTGCTAAATAATAACTCCCGTTTTGTATAAGCTGGTAGCAAAGCTAGTGATATAGAAAAATTGGTGGTGGTAGTTGAATTAGTTTGAGTGTAATGCAGTTGATGATGACATGAACAAGTTTTGGGGTTGACATTCACACAAGCATTATACTCAGATTTTTACCTCAACATAGTGAAATGCATAAACAACCTAAATGCAGGCTAATTTTGATGGGCGGCAATGAGGAGATTCTGGATCTATCCCCAAGGGGAACTCATGTGCGACGTTTACATTGGATAAGAGTTTGTTTTTGTCAATCTATTGTGTCTGTCTTTTGTCAATGGTATTCGTGTCTAACAGTCATCCTTTCAAGTATTGCTCTTCGAGTGAAAAGGGAAATAGCCTGTGAGGATAACGACCATTATATAGTTTAAATACGCTATCTAGATAACCATCCATGTTGAGTCTATGGGAATGCTAACTGCACAAATGTCAGCGTTTAAATTAAATGTACAAAATGTATATCATTTTCCTCATGTTAATAAATCAATCTTTCAGATTCTATGCAGTTTGTTGAATAACTTGAAAAAGTGTGATTTATATCTAGCGACTACTTCTCCCTGGCTACATAAGGTGAATAGTCTAATCAGGCTTCAATCTCTTCCTTCTCTCATCAACTAGCATGGGTTAAAAGAATACAGGGTTGACGATTTCTTCTTAAAATCAGCCATACATCCCTTTGTGACAGGGGGAATGGCAGCTTGTTGTGTGCAACAGGGGATGGCAATTGAAACATTTCTAGCCTGCCTATTTATGAGTCACAGGGTTGACGCGTTTCTCTCAACCTGCTCAGTTTTCCACCACGAAACACTGGAAAATGTCCAAAGAGTAGAACCAGCTCACCTGCTTTTAGGATTTGACTATTAGATAGTCACTATTAGATAGATATTCAAATGTTAGATCTTTTTTTTTTAGGAATAGTTTCACCATTTTAAAAATGAGAGTTCAGTTCACGTAACAGGGTTGACCTTAAAATGAGGGACAGACGTAAATGAATCACTAATCACATGAAATAAATAATCTTCAGAAATGACTGTCAAAGCAACAAAATAACTAGGGCTTTATTTTGGGGATTAAGTGGGATAAAAATCGTCCTAGAAGTGACACAGGGTTGAATTTTTGCACTTTCGCAAGCCTTTTTTCATATAAAAAACTGATTTGAATAAATTCTCGATGTGGTCTATATTAAAAAGGGCAGTTCATATAATGTAACAGGCTTTTAAAATACCATATTGCCACACAATGTCTATAAAAAAAACAATAGATCTTTGTGGAACAACCTGCATATCACCAACAAACTGAAAACAAAATTGTAAAGGGGGAGGGGATAATCAAACAGACATAGAAAGGGTGCTGTGTTCACTTGGGTCCTTTGTTGAACAGTACACATCTTAAAATTGAAATCAACTCAAAATGGCTGCCTACTGTTCATAGAGTTGGGACAGAGGCCAAAAGGGTTGTGAATGGGTACATAGGGGACATGCAGTGACCAGCCCGTGGACGGAACATTGTGGGACACACCTCTCCGCTGTGGCTTGGGAAAGTAGACTCCTCCCCCTTCACCTCCCTTGACACAATCAGCAGAAACTCTGACTGCTGGGCCCGCCCGTAACCTATACTGACAAGCTGCAACAACCAAATCAGAGCACAGAGGGATGCCCGGATCACGTATAAGACACAGAAAATGTAACAGTTTTTTTAATGTTAATTTCCAATTCATGAATTGGATTGTTTGGGCGTTGAGGATTATGGGTCGAGGGAAGTACAAATAAAAGGAGGACATTTGGCTCCTCGTGGTGAGAGGCAGCGTTACCTGCTCAAACTTCCAGCCGTCAGACATGGTGGACACCATCTGGGTGAGCTCCTCCTCCTGGCACTGCAGCACCCGGTACACATGTTTCACTGGAGCCTGGGGAGAGAGCAGGGAGACGAGAGGGTTTTCGAGTTGAGTGAATTCTGGCTACACACACGATGGAGCAGGTGCATTGATTAACAGTGCACTCGCAGCCAAAGGCCAGCAATCCCAGGGGGGGGGGGACAGATAATGATTTTTCAACGCCGATACCGATCATTGGAAAACCCCAAAAAGCCGATACCGATTAAAAATCGGCTGCTTTTTATTTATTTGTAATAATGACAATAACAATACTGAATGAACACTTATTTTAACTTAATATAATACAATAAAAATCTATTTAGCCTCAAATAAATAATGAAACATGTTCAATTTGGTTAAAATAATGCAAAAACAAAGTGTTGGAGAAGTAAAAGTGCAATATGTGCCGTGTAAAAAAGCTAACGTTTGAGTTCCTTGCTCAGAACATATGAAAGTTGGTGGTTCCTTTTAACATGAGTCTTCAATATTCCCAGATAATAAGTTTTAGGTTGTAGGACTATTTCTCTCTATACCATTTGTATTTCATCTACCTTTGACTATTGGATGTTCTTATGGGCACTATAGTATTGCCAGTGTAACAGTATAGCTTCCGTCCCTCTCCTCGCCCCTACCTGGGCTAGAACCAGGAACATATCGACAACAGCCACACTCGAAGCAGTGTTACCCTTGCAGAGCAAGGGGAACAACTACTCCAAGTCTCAGAGCGAGTGACGTTTGAAACGCTATTAGTGCGCACCCCGCTAACTAGCTAGCCATTTCACATCGGTTACACCAGCCATTAGGCTGATAGGCTTGAAGTCATAAACAGCACTGTGCTTGTGAAGAGCTGCTGGCAAAACGCACGAAATTGCTGTTTGGATGACTGCTTACGAGCCTGCTTCTGCCAACCATTGCTCAGTCAGACTGCTCTATCAAATCATAGACTTAATTATAACATAACACACAGAAATACGAGCCTTTGGTCATTAATATGATCGAATCCGGAAACTATCATTTCGAAAACAAAACGTTTATTATTTCAGTGAAATACGGAACCGTTCTGTATTTTATCTAACGGGTGGCATCCATAAGTCTAAATATTATTGTTACTTTGCCCCAACCTTCAATGTTATATCATAATTACGTAAAATTATGGCAAATTAGTTCGCAATAAGCCAGGCTGCCCAAACTTGCATATACCCTGACTCTGCGTGCAATGAACGCAAGAAAAATGACACAATTTCACCTGGTTAATATTGCCTGCTAAACTGGATTAGTAGTTATAACTAGTGATTATCATTGATTGTTTTTTTTATAAGATAAGTTTAATTCTAGCTAGCAATTTACCTTGGCTTCTACTGCATTCGCGTAACAGGCAGGCTACTCGTGGAGTGCAATGGTTAGACCGTTGGACTAGTTAACTGTGCGGTTGCAAGATTGAAACCGCTGAGCTGACAAGGTGAAAATCTGTCGTTCTGCCCCTGAACAAGGCAGTTAACCCACCGTTCCTAGGCCGTCATTGAAAATAAGAATGTGTTCTTAACGGACTTGCCTAGTTAAATAAAAATATATAATTATTTATTTTTTTAATCGGAACTCAGCGCCCAAGAATATCGATTTCCGATTATGAAAACTTGAAATCGGCCCTAATTAAATTGGCCATTCCGATTAATCGGTCGACCTCTAATCCAGCCTAACTAATGCAATGTAAAACTTGACAACTTTTTTCCCTCTGGCCTCTGTTGATTTAGTCACCCTAATTCTGGCCATCCTACAAAAGGGTACACACACCAATAACTTTTGAATGGATTATGATAGACATGAGGTTTGGACCACTGGTTATCTACATAATTAACAAACTCAGCAAAAAATAAAAGGTCCCTTTTTCAGGACCCTGTCTTTCAAAGATAATTCGTAAAAAATCCAAATAACTTCACAGATCTTCACTGTAAAGGGTTTACACACTGTTTCCCATGCTTGTTCAATGAACCAGAAACAATTAATGAACATGCACCCGTGGAACGGTCGTTAAGACACAAACCCCCCCCATCGCTGGATCAGACAGGACTGGCAAAAAGTGCTCTTCTCTGACGAGTCGCAGTTCTCTCTCACCAGGGCTGATGGTCGGATTCGCATTTATCGTCAAAAGGAATGAGCATTACACCGAGGCCTGTACTCTGGAGCGGGATGGATTTGGAGGTGGCGGGTCCGTCATGGTCTGGGGCGGTGTGTCACAGCATCATCGGACTGAGCTTGTTGTCATTGCAGGCAATCTCAACGCTGTGCGTTACAGGGAAGACATCCTCCTCCCTCATGTGTTACCCTTCCTGCAGGCTCATCCTGACATGACCCTCCAGCATGACAATGCCACCAGCCTTCCTGCTCACTCTGTGCGTCATTTCCTGCAAAACAGGAATGTCAGTGGTCTGTCATGGCCAGCGAAGAGCTCAGATCTCAATCCCATTGAGCACGTCTGGGACCTGTTGGATCGGAGGGTGAGGGCTAGGGCCATTCCCCCCAGAAATGTCTGTGAACTTGCAGGTGCCTTTGTAGAAGAGTGGGGTAACATCTCACAGCAAGAACTGGCAAATCTGGTGCAGGGTCTCTGAGGAGGAGATGCACTGCAGTACTTAATGCAGCTGGTGGCCACACCAGATACGGACTTACTTTTGACCCCCCCTTTGTTCAGGGACACATTATTCAATTTCTGTTAGTCACACGTCTGTGGAACTTGTTCAGTTTACATCTCGTTGTTGAATCTTATGTTCATAAATATTTACACATGTTAAGTTTGCTGAAAATAAAACGCAGTTGGCAGTGAGGACGTTTCTTTTTTTTTGCTGAGTTTATTTTAACCATTGGTCAAAAGATACATATCCTTACAGAAGGGATAAGAGTTTTGAAGAAATACAAAAATCAATAGCGTGCGATTGGGAAGTTCACCTACCTGTGATGTTTTGCAGTCTCGTTCCCTGATCTTGTCCTTGAGGAGCTTTATTAATGATGTGATATTGTAGAATTCGGCTTCCTCCAGGACACCTTCAAAAACACACATTAAGAATCCATTCTGGCAGGAATGAGCAACATAATAAAAAACAGACTGCAACAGAGGATACTTAAGAGCTGACGTTGGAAACCAACAGCTTCACTGTGCACATTAGTAGCAACATTCATCTCATATGTCTAGTCTTACCTTCCTCTGCCAGCTCCCTGTTGAGCACCAGCTTGCCATGCCTCAAGTAGTTCAGTACCGGCCCAAAGTATGTGGGGTCTCTGTCTATGAGATAGGCACCAGTGTCATCCTGTAAATGGAACAGATAGAAAATAATTAAAGTCAAGATTTACAGTTCACCATTGTCGGACGAAGACCACTGAGTTGAGTGAAGAGAGGAAAACCACTGGACAGAAGTTAGAACACACAAAACCACACTGCATATATCAGGAAACAGAAACCCCAACATAAGCCCATATGAATGATGGAGGAAGCTACTGGGCTCATAATCCCTGCAAGTGTTGAGGAGTCACACACACACACACACACACACACACAGCCGTCAACTATCACCTCTAGCCTTTATTCCCAGAAGCACTCAGAGTTTGATCCTCTTGAGCTCATAACCAGTGGGCATTCCCATATTCCAGTAAGTACTGTGAATAGAACATCCTGCCTTTATGTACATATCTACCTCAAATACATTGTACCCCTGCACAGTGTTCTGATACTGGTACTCCCTGGATATAGCTATTTTCTGGTATTTTATTCCTAGTGTAACCATTATTTTTAAACTGCATCATTGAGATGGGCTCATAAGTAAGCATTTCACAGTAGTCTACACCCATTATATTCTGCATATGTGACAAATAAAATGTTATAACCAGTGGTTATAACATTTTATTTGTGAAATGCTTACTTATGAGCCCATCTCAATGATGCAGTTTAAAAATAATGGTTACACTAGGAATAAAATACCAGAATAGAGCTATATCCAGGGAGTACCAGTATCATAACACTGTGCAAGGGTACAATGTATTTGAGGTAGATATGTACATAAAGGCAGGATGTTCTAAATCAAAGTACTTATAGGAATGCCCACTAGTGATAAGTACTGCGATTAAAAATATATATAGATATATATATATATATATATATATATATATATATATATATAAAAAAAAATCTTTGTCTCCTGGGGGAATGGGTTGTTGAAACAATTAGAGCAGAACAGAATGAAATTTGGAACAGGAGACTGAATCCACAGAAGGGACCAAGAGGGAAAACACGACTACACAATCTTCAATGCAAAACAAGACCGAACAAATTACACAACCACCCTCTTCATTCCATTGAAAAACACAGAATTCATTGAGATTGCTGACAAACTATCTGCAGTTAACACTAGTCCACCGAAAACAGGGAAAAAAAAGAGATAGTTCAAGTTACAATTAAATGGAAATGGTGAGTGAATGTCATTCACCAAAAATGAGAAGGGGGGGGGGGTGAAACCCAAAACAAATGTAACGCAAATCTCGTTAATGCAACAGGATGTGTGAGTTTGCATACTTTTTAGTACTTGGCCTCAGCGATCTAGACAAATTAGCTGAGGCATTGGGCTGGCAGCTGTCCCAACATAATTTACACAACACACGCTTCATTTTCATACTTTCCAGGCCTTGGTCAAACAAAGCTAGGCAAACACACACCTCTTCCTTCGCCTTTGATAGACTGCCATCAAACGTTGTTAAACCCATTAGGTCTTTCCAATAATGAGAAACTCTCTCAGAGCATTCCCTAAGGTGCTGAACCTGAAGATTCGTGGCTGACTGACCTCCTTTCCACTGCAAAAATACCCCACTGGACCCCCATGGGTTATGAACTAGTCCAAATGCTCTGCGTATCAGTTCCTTAATATTCTTCTGCACACATTCATTTAACCATAGTTACAGGTGGAAAGTACAGGAGAACAGAAATAGGTCAGTTAATAAGACTCATTTTCTGGTGTAGCAGCACCTAAAACAAACACTTACAAACTTAAGTCCTGCTAAATTAAACAGATGCAAGTACATAATGAAAACATTACTGTGCCATGTTTGTACTTTGTGTGCAGCAATGAAGGCTCATAGACAGTTTTAAGGACAAGCCACCTAGATTTAGAAGCAGGCATCTGTGTTGCCATATCTGTACATCGTTTCAGTCTCTGGTTGATGCGTCAGCTCTGAGCTGAACAAGTGGCCTATCCTAGTGTTACGCACATGTCAAGAGTGTGCAAAGCCGTCATCAAGGCAAAGGGTGGCTACTTTGAGGAACCTCAAATATAATTTTGATTCGTTTAACACTTGTTTACTACATGATTCCATGTGTTACTTTATAGTTGATGTCTTCACTATTATTCTACAATGTAGAAAATAGTTTTTTTTTTAAATAAAGAAAAACCCTTGAATGAGTTGGTGTGTCCAAACTTGACTGGTACGGTGCGTGTATATATTTTCTAAGAAGTCTGACCGTTTAACAGTTTCCCCACCCGCCCGCTTCTTCTTCCACCATTTTCAAGGCATACAGTCACCAGGCTCACAGACGGTGCGCATTTAGCTGAACAATTTATGATGGATTAATGTCTCAAGTTCTAAAATGAACAACTCCTTTTAGAAGCCCCTGAAAGCTTTCCCTTCATAAGAGGCCGTTAAAGAGTTCCATCATGGCTGGGCTGGCAAGGGGGGGGGGGGGGGGGGAAATCACTCCTGTCCAAAGCACTCTCTGGGTGGGGAATATTCTTGTAGAGGAGGAGAAAACAGGCACAACGTAAAATATTTACTCTGCCTCGGAAACCATCAGTCGACAGGGAGACCGAGACACAGCTTACTGCTTCTCGATTACGCGACCGACTGAGCTGGCTAACTTCTGGAATGTTCCATCACCATGCGGCCGGGCCACCAAGGCATGTACAGTCATCCATGGCATGTACAGTCATCCATAGCATGTACAGTCATCCATAGCATGTACAGTCATCCATAGCTAGCCAATTTTTGCAAGTGCCCTGCGGTGGTGCCGACGTGCCACTGGTTCTGGTGATTTGTGGCATGGTGTTTAGAGCGTGGCAGTGTGAAGGCAGCAGTGGAGGAGCAGGGAGCTGGTAGTGTTAAATATTATCACTGCCTCCCTCCCCCAGTGTTCAGGCGGGAACCCAGCGCTAAATGCGGGCCGCACATCTCACCCACGTGGAGAAAGCCTTCTCAGCAGGAAAATAGAGGAATATGAAAAGAATTAGATGCGAAAGGAACAAGAATTTTATGCAATGGAATTCTTGAAATATTGATGTTGCTCTCAAAACCGGAGAGCTGGAATGTCACTTGAGTGGCCTTGCATTTGGTTCAGATGAGTAGTCTGATCTCACATTAACAAAGGAAAAAGTGATGAGGTTCTGTAAGCTTATGGTCCTGAAGTCATTAGATAGCGGACCATCCACAACTTACCTGACGTCTGACCCAGTATACTTGGCTGATAAAATACTTGTTCTACCGGCACTTTAAATTAGCCAAGAACTGTGCACAAAAATCAACTAAGATATGTGGCAGAAAGGACCCATAAGTCAGGTGATTATCTAATACTATTCCAAAAAAATAAAAGCAGGAAGAAGTGTCTTAAAATATAGATGCAGTTCCCTCTGGAAACAAGAATTTGGGAGAATCTTAGTTGTGGTGACTGTGCATGCGAGTGTACTACACCACCCTACACACTCTCTCCCTGGCTTACCCCAATGTGCAAAACAGGCTCCAGTCAACATGAATAATGCAAAGCTCCTTCTGAAGCGCATCAGGCTAGGTAACTGAAGACCAAGGTACTCATTTCCTAAGGTGGTAAACACAATACTGCATCGCCAAAAATAGTCTTTGGTGCTTCCTGTTCAAGTGAAGGGATGTGAAGTGACCAACAAAAAAAAAAAACTGGCCTTGCACTCCACCATGTGCAAAATGAATTCATGTATAAACATTTTTTGAAAGGTGTTGGCTATAGGGCTGACTATGGTTGATGGGAATAGCTCTTTTTATATTGAAGGTAGCCATTAGTCAAAGCTGCTGGCAGACAGGGATATGTAGTGCATTAGCCTGAGAGCCCAATCTGCACTTAGGCAGGGGATTGGGCTGGGCTGCTCCATTTATGATCAGCTGTTCACGTTTGGGCAAACCACCCAAAAACACACTGATTTAGGCTATTGAGAGATTAGGAGATTTGCATGAGCAAATGAAAATATGAAAGGAACTGAGAACAGTAAATCCAAGGGAATGTGTGGTAATGGAGATTAACGGTGCTAGTAGATGAGCGCAATGAAATATGATGGAGCATTACGAGAAACGAAACGCACACGGACGTTTTTTTTTAAAACTGACAAAACAGTGCTGAGGCGGAGGTAGTGGTGGAGAGTCGACTCCAAAATAATTGATTCTTCGACTCCTTGCCCGTCGATTCCCCGTGTCGACTCCCATTTCTGTGTGTCAAGAATAGATTCCGCTAGGAAGACTTCTCGGCTCCTAGGAATCAGCATTTTTGCAACGGAGGAGAGTGTTCTCGGAAGTAGCCAACGGCAACTACTCAAACTCTTGCATCCTTCACAGCAAATAAACTTAGGGGAAGGGCATAACTAGACAAGTAGGCCACCAAGCAGACAATCAGAGCTGAGCATTGGTAATCAAAAGCTTTATTTCGCAATTTCTTGGCTTACAATAGTTTCGCAAGATCATTACGTAGGGGCTAATCAATGAGTAGGCTAGCGTAAACTACTCCACACGCAACAGACCGAAGACTGAACATGCACTCATCTTTCATAGTGAAGCGAAAGAGCAGGCGACAGCGAGAGAGAAGGGGGCAGGCAGACAGGCTATATACTCACAATGCCTCGTAAATTCACCAAAAGTATAGGATTAGACTATCAATGAGTATGGCAAAACTATTCTACACTGAACAAAAATATAAAACGGCAACATACAATTTCAAAGATTTTACCGAGTTACAAGGTAAATCAGTCAATTTTACAAAAAATTAATTAGGCCCTAATCTATTGATTTCACATGACTGGGAATACAGATACGCATCGGTTGGCCACAGATATAAAAAAATATATATATATCCACGCCCCTACTTTAAGTAAAAAAATTAAATAATAATAATAATAATAATAACTGTCCGTATCTGGTGTGGCCACCATTTGCCTCATGCAGCACGACATCTCCTTCGCATAGAGTTGCTCAGGCTGTTGATTGTGACCTGTGGAATGTTGTCCCACTGCTCAATGGCTGTGCGAAGTCACTGGATATTGGCGGGAACATGCTGTTGTACACGTCGGTCCAGAGTATCCCAAATATGCTCAATGGGTGACATGTCTGGTGAGTATGCAGGCCATGGAAGTAGTGAGACATTTTCAGCTTCCAGGAATTGTGTACAGATCCTTGAGACACAGGGCTGTGCATTATGCTGAAACAAGAGGTGATAGCAGTGGATGAATGGCAAATCGCTCACCCACAGCGGTCTGCCCAGTACAGTTGAAACTGGGATTTATCCGTGAAGAGCACACTTCTCCAGTGTGCCAGTTGTCAAAGGTGAGCATTTGCCCACTGAAGTCTGTTACGACACTGAACTGTAGTCAGGTCAAGGCCCTGGTGAGGATGAGGAGCACGCAATAAGCTTCCCTGAGATTGTTTCTGACAGTTTGTGCAGAAATTATTCCGTTGTGCAAACCCAGTTTCATCAGCTGTCCGGCTGACTGGTCTCAGAAAATCCTGCAGGTTAAGAAGCGTATGTGGAGCTCCTGGGCTGGCATGGTTACATGTGATCTGCAGTTTTGAGGTTGATTGAATGTGCCTCCAAATTCTCTTAAACAACATTTGTGAGAAATTAACATTAAATTCTCTGGCAACAGCTGTGGTGGATATTCCTGCAGTCAGCATGCAAAATGCACTCTCCCTCAAAACTTGATACATCTGTGGAATTGTGTCAAGTGACAACAATACACAATTTAGAGCGGCCTTTTATTGCCCCCAGCACAAGGCCCATCTGTATAATGATCATGCAATTTACTCAGATTCTTGATGTGCCACAACTGTCAGGTGAATGGAATATCTTGGCAAAGGAAAAATGCTCACTAACAGGGACTAAAGAGAATGAGAGAAATACGATTTTTGTGCGCATGGAACATTTCTGGGATATTTTATTTCAGCTTATGAAACATGGGATCAACACTTTACATGTTGTTTATATTTTTGTTCTGTATACATTGTGCCAGTGAATTGAAATTTACCAAATGTCTGTTTAATTAGGCCTAAATGTGCAATTAAAAGTATTGTGCCTATAGTTTATTTAATGAAACCCTGGCTGTTAATTTCCTAGGCAATAGATCGCAAAGCGACTGAGCTAAACGTTTTGGAAAGGGCAAGTTCACTTCCTCATCCAGTCTCAAACGCAAATACTGTTTACCAGCTAAAAATCTATTTATTAGGACGAAAGTCTACCATGGATCGCTAAAATAATGATTATGTCAATTCCACAATTTAAATATTATGGGGACACATATAGGCTGCTTGGCAGCCAAGCACGAGTTATTAGTGTAGCCTATTATCTATCGTCTAGACATGACCTTGAAACATCTTCACGCCCAGTTACAAAAACCTCCACTCCAAGCTGCTGTCATAAGTGCAAATTGAATAAATAAAATTTAAAAAACACAGGTGGCAGTTTGGAGAATTCGTGGATTGTGTTTTAAATGCTCAAAAGTACGGTACAATGCGCACATGTTCCTTATTACAAACATATATTGTGCAAAATATGTTGTTCAGTTACTATTAATACACTGACCCTCAGTGACTGCCAGCCGCGGCAGCTCCGCCTCAGTGGGCGCAAAGGCCGTGCAGATCGTGCGCGAATTGCCAGCCATTTGCTACGAGGGGGAACTGCCCATAGCAAAGAGCACAAAGTAAATGGACCGTCCTGGTGCAATCAGTCAGAACTTCTGGAGCTCCGCTCTAGTCTCCTCCCAAAGAGTCTCTCGCACGTGACCGTAGGTTGAAGATGGGAACCTAAACGTGACTAGATCTGGTCTATCAGATGAACCTAAAGCAAAATGTAATTAACTTGTAAATAAATAAAAATCATAGAAGCCTGGGACCTGAAACCAGACAACTACAACGAACAAGAGTCGAAGGATTGACTAGCTAGAGCCTTCACATCGCGGATCTAGTAGTACAAAAAAAGCATGAGCAATTTTAATGTGGTTTGTCAGGTTCTACTGTAGGTGACAGGGCAAACATGTGCAGACTATAACAGCATAAAAGCAGGTGTATCAAAGCATAATCAAATTAATGAGCCAGCTAGAGTAATTGTGCGAAGTAGAGAATTTGTTAAGCAGCTAGCTAGCTATATAGTTAGCTCCCATGCCAATGTCAAGACTTTTTAAACGCATAACTAACCCGGAAATATGAAGTTACTTCAGAATGAACGTTAACTGGTTAGCGCATCATGCTTTTTAACATTAAGTTAGATAAAGTTTTCACTTGCATTTGCGTGCTTGTGGCGTTCTCCCTAATGCTCTCGTTCGTTCGTGAGCTGTCTGCTCGTTCTAAATAGTATAATCTATCCTGTTCAAAACAATGGCAGCATGTGCAGCAGTGTTCATTCGGTTTTTGACATACCAAAAGTTTAATAGGTGTATTGATGTTGTTCAAATGCACAGATCACTTTATATTTTTTCAAAATTAACTACCGGTAGTTCGAAAACTAGCATTACATTTCTGTCATGCTGCTTTGTTGACAACCACAATCTCGCGTACCGGGTATTCAGCGGCCGCAGCTGTACTAATTCCGTCCGAATAGGCTATAGCCTATAAACATGGCAAATAACAGGCTCATCTGCATAGAGTGCGCTGCATCATCCAATGGGATCTGTCAAGGCTGCGCCCAGCAGGAATATTCTAGTTCATACACCTCACCTATTTTCATACAAAATAGGCCTTTATAAGTTAATAAGCTAAATGGGCAGCATCATGCTCATGCCAGTCCGCTCTAGAAAGCAACATGTGTCTTCCAAGTAGGACTGCAATAATGAGGTGGTTTGAACGTGTATGCGCACACAGCCGTTTCAGCTTGTTTTGGGAGTCAAGCAAAAAAAATATTCTGGAGTAGTTCCCCCCCTAGGCGGAGGGGAGAAGTGACATGCAAACTGCTGCTGACAGATGGACGAACAGAGTAGGGATGGGCATTGGGCACGGTTATTCGAATACTACAATATTCATTTATTTTTGACAAAGATTTTAGGCCCATTTCAATGAAAAGGCTGTCTAAAATTAAATTATCTCTGTGACATTGCTACATACAGGGATAGACCATGACATTACAAAATGTTAGTAAAACAAGTTAGTGTGCCCCATAAACAATAAGTACCGGTAGCCTACACACTTTCCCGTGTGAAGCTTGTTATTGTTGATCAATCAAAGCAGCACTACTGTCAAGAGGCTCCATGTATGCAAAATTGAATTACAATTAAGTTGGCTAAATGAGTAGGCTAAAATGATTAACCCACAGGTAGGCTGTTTAATATGAGTGGTAGACAAGGACGCGAGGAGCGCAGCAAAAGCCTCAATTAGCCTTGATAGCTGGCTCACTAACTTAACTGGCTAGTGTAGCTAGCTTGCTTCTTTAAAAAAAAAATATTTAATGCAGTCAAGACAGACACTCACAGCAACAAGTTTGTCCAACTTGCGGGTTGGTTTGGCTACTTTGTATCAGACACGCCCAAGTGTACAACTGCAGCCCGCAATTTGGGGCCTTCCTGCATCAACTCAACCGTGTTCCAGATAAAACCGTGCCCGACAGGCGGGGACAGTCTACCGGTCGCCCCCGTTTCCAGCTAGCACAGAAGGCGGAGGGACACAGTGTGCTAGCTCGCCTACACCTCCTTTATACCGGAGTCATCTTTGCTCCTGCATGCCGAACACCTGCCCTCAACATTAACAGAATTGCAGGAAAACGATGCCCGACACCCGGGGGCAAAGGACACTACCGGTGTTTACTAGCTATAGCTTGCTACCGTTGTCGACCCTGCCTCTTCTTGTGGGGTTTATCAGCGGTTGGCATTACACGTTATGGTGAATTACCACCATCTACTGTATGGAGCGCCACTGCCTATGAACTGTAATGAAACAGCAGGGAGCAGGTCTCGAACCCTTAACCTTCGAGCCCGAGATCCGGCGCGCTATCGACTTTGCCGCAAAAGCATGCTCATGCGGCACGGTCGATTTCCGCGCTTATAAACCCAGGGTCGTTACACTACCAAAGTCATAGCAAAAAAAAAAAAAAAGAGGATGCAGATGTAGGAATGCCCACATACAGGAACTCCGAATTTCAGACTGCAGTTCCACCCTTCAACACTGGCTTGTGTTCTTATCTCCAACAGTGCAGTAGTATGTAACAATACACACAAATCTAAAGTAAAATAATGGAATATATAACTTATATAACTGAGAAATGTCAAGAGTGCATTGACTGAAATACTGTAGATACGCATGAGTAAAGCAGTATGTAAACATTTAATAGTGTAACACTAGTCACTTTAAAAAGGGACCAATGATTCCATGTCTATGTATATAGGGCAGCAGCCTCTAAGGTGCAAGGTGGAGTAACCAGGTGGCAGCCAGCTAGTGATGGCTATTTAGCAGTCTGATGGCCTTGACATAGAAACTGTTTTTCAGTCTCTCTGTCCCAGCTTTGATGCACCTGTACTGACCTCGCCTTCTGGATGATAGGGGTGTGAACAGGCCGTGGCTCAGGTGGTTGTTGTCCTTCATGATCTTTTTGGCCATCCTGTGACATCGGGTGCTGTCGGTGTCCTGGAGGGCAGATAATCAGAGGGCAAACTCTTGGGCAGACCGCACCACCCTCTTGGTTGCCATACAGCCCAACAGGATGCTCTCAATTGTGTATCTGTAAAAGTTGAGGGTTATTGGGGCCAAGCCAAATTTCTTCAGCCTCCTGAGGTCGAAGAGGCGCTATTGCGCCTTCTTTACCACACACGATAACAAATTATCAGTGATGTGTATGCTGAGGAACTTGAAGCTTTTCACCTTCTCCACTGCGGTCCCGTCAATGTGGATAGGGGCATGCGAGCAAGTCCCCATTGACGAAAAATGTTTTTTTTTTAAACACGCATTCCGACTATCCGGATATGCAAACAAAATTAACGATATAATAGTGTAATCATTTCAAAATGCCCAACCCTAGAACAGAGGCCACTGATTCTCACCCAATACAAGCATACAGCCCATTCAGGGAGGGGAGTGACATCATCCCTTGGCTCCCCACCACACTTGGAAAAAGGCTAGAACATGAACTAAGCCAGTGAGAGAGACATCCACACAAGCTGCTCCTTACAGACCAGACACACAGCCAGAGGGTGAAGGGGACTAAGGATGGCAGTCAGTGTGTGTGTATGTTTAAAAACAGAGCTAAAGTGGGAGAAAGGATAGCAAGACTGACAAAAAGGAGAGAGATATGTTGGATATTACGGCATTTTCAGGGCAGGTTACTAGGCCTATTAGAAACAGTAACAAAGACAGCAAAATAATATTTCTTTATTTTTGCCATTTTCTATCTGGCTTTTATTTCAGCTGTCCGTCAACTTCCCTTGCACTATGACAAGAAAATCTAAATTGCATGACAATCTTATTTGTAGCTAGGCCTACCTCTTCTAGCATTCTTCTCATTTAAAAAATGTCACAGCAGAACAATATTGGTCTACATTAACTCACGTTAACCTTGAAAAAACAAGTGCATGCATTTCATTATTATCATTGTGTGTGAGCAGCATCACACCAACTGGTGCTGCCCATACACAACTGCTTCTTCCTCTATGCCCAGCGGATGAATAGGAAATTCATCACACGTGGCTGGAATGTCATTCATGCAAGCATTCAAACCAGTTAGCCAACGCAGTTGGGCACTGGTTCATTCCTCGCCATACAGTAGTCTGAATCCCTTATGCCGCATTTCCATTGAGGATTTACCCCAGTGTTTTAGCCAAAAAGCTCAGACTTCTGTTTCCATCTACACAGGCCGGCACCCGTCTCTCACTGGGCCACGGCTGATGGACCAGCTGACTTGGAGCCAACTCAAGGCCCTGGGTACTTTTCAGATTATTGACATAATAGCCAACTGGACTGGGTCGCACACGTCCCACAGAATGTGGAACTCCTGTTTGTTCAGCGCACTGTTGACATCTGACACCGGAAATCCACGTAGCACATTGGGGCGAAACAAAGGAGCCCCATTCATTTTCAATGAAGGGAAGCTATGTGGGAAGGGGACCATTGGGCGATAATAGCATGGCTAAGGGAGCATGAACAGGGAGGGACCAAAGTTGGAGAAAGCTGAACATTATGTAAATATTCTGCTATTGACCAATCGAAGCTCGCTATAGTTTCCAGCCCCTACTGGATTGTCTGCTGATATCTAGCGCCAACGAGGGTGAAACAAGCATGGCGATCCAAATGTACTTGTTACACGGATCTAGGCCATGACTACCAACATTTTCACATGATTCTACATGTAAAATCAGTTTGCACTCAGTTCACAAGTACTCTCGGCAAGCAAACGCCATTGTTGCGTTCAAGCCTTAAAACAACAGTCTTGAATGATGCAGAGGTTGTTAATTCTGCTCGCCACAAGTATTTAGTGTCACAAGCCTGACGGAAACATAAAAACACTAGTAGTGACGGGCATTCCGAGTCTTTTCGGTGAGCCGGCTCATTTCACTCCATCCAGTAAACAAGTATGCTTATTTGGCTCTTCGTTCAAAATGCTTAGAAAGAGCAAGGCATTATGGATGTGACATTTGCACACAAAATGAGAAACAAAATGTCTCACAGAATTGACTTATCAAGCATAAATGAAAATGTTAATGTGTATATTTGTAGAACCCTATAGGGGAAGAGTAGACAAAATTACAAACATGTAAGTAGTATCATTGAATTAAACAACAACTTGCGTTATGGATGTGACATATGGACAGGCATTCTTGGGAGAATGACACATTAGCAAAAGTCGGTGAATCTCAAAGTCTAAAGGTAAAATATTAATAGCCACTTTGAAAGTAAGGCTTGGCTACACACAAAACCAATGAAAAAAATAAATAAAAAAATAAACATACACTTGAGGAAAATGTACAGTCGTGGACAAAAGTTGAGAATGACACAAATATTAATTTCCACAAAGTTTGCTGCTTCAGTGTCTTTAGATATTTGTCAGATGTTACTATGGAATACTGAAGCATAATTACAAGCATTTCATAAGTGTCAAAGGCTTTTGACAATTATATGAAGTTGATGCAAAGAGTCAATATTTGCAGTGTTGACCCTTCTTTTTCAAGACCTGCAATCCGCCCTGGCATACTGTCAATTAACTTCTGGGCCACATCCTGACTGATGGCAGCCCATTCTTGCATAATCAATGCTTGGAGGTTGTCAGAATTTGTGGGTTTGCGTTTGTCCACCCGCCTCTTTTGACAATTGACCACAAGTTCTCAATGGGATTAAGGTCTGGCCGTGGATTTCCTGGCCATGGATACAAAATATCGATGTTTTGTTCCCCGAGCCACTTAGTTATCATTTTTACTTTATGGCAAGGTGCTCCATCATGCTGGAAAAGGCATTGTTCGTCACCAAACTGTTCCTGGATGGTAGGGAGAAGTTGCTCTCGGAGGATGTGTTGGTACCATTCTTTATTCATGGCTGTGTTCTTAGGCAAAATTGTGAGTGAGCCCACTCCCTTGGCTGAGAAGCAACCCCACACATGAATGGGCTCAGGATGCTTTACTGTTGGCATGACACAGGACTGATGGTAGCGCTCACCTTGTCTTTTTTCCGGATGCCCCAAACAATCGGAAAGGGGATTCATCAGAGAAAAATACTTTACCCCAGTCCTCAGCAGTCCAATCCCTGTACCTTTTGCAGAATATCAGTCCGTCCCTGATGTTTTTCCTGGAGAGAAGTGGCTTCTTTGCTGCCCTTCTTGACACCAAGCCATCCTCCAAAAGTCTTTGCCTCACTGTGTGTGCAGGTCCACTCACACCTGCCTGCTGCCATTCCTGAGCAAGCTCTGTACTGGTGGTGCCCCGATCCTGCAGCTGAATCAACTTTAGGAGACGGTCCTAGCGCTTGCTGAACTTTCTTGGGCGCCCTGAAGCCTTCTTCACAACAATTTAACCACTCTCCTAGAAGTTCTTGATGATCCAATACATGGTTGATTTAGGTGCAATCTTACTGGCAGCAATATCCTCGCCTGTGAAGCCCTTTTTGTGCAAAGCAATGATGACGGCCTTGTCCTCAATGATCTCCAGCCGTGTCCTCATCAACACTCACACCTGTGTTAACGAGAAAATCAATGACATGATGTCAGCTGGTCCGTTTGTGGCAGAGCTCAAATGCAGCGGATTTTTTTTTGGGGGGGTGGGGGGGGGGGATTCAGTTCATTTCAATGGCAAAGAGGGACTTTGCAATTAATTGCAATTCATCTGATCACTCTTCATAACATTCTGGAGTATATGCAAATTTCCATCATACAAACTGTGTCATTCAAAACTTTTGGCCACAATTGTACAATTATGTGTGACTGTGCAAAATGTGTGTTTATATAAAGATATATTCACCAAACGTCATCATAATACTTTTGTCTTCATCTGAAAATGCACTGTACCTCAAAGAACCAAGAAATAACCAGTATATTGTATAGTTATTGCATAGGCTATTAAAGTGTACTTGTGAGTCCCATGAAAGCCCAAATGTGGTAAAAAAAAATGCATTTACAATTCCTCATTTGAAAATCTCGGATTTTCATTGCAAATCAGTGTGGCATACATCAATCAGAAATATTTGCACTTTCATAATAACACTAGAGGAAAATGTTATGGATGTGACAGGGACCCAAAAGACAGTTAGCAAATGACACTGCACTCCATTTTAAATGTACCAAATGACACTGCACTCCATTTCAAATGTACCAAATGACACTGCACTCCATTTCAAATGTACCAAATGACACTGCACTCCATTTCAAAATGTACAGATGTTATCACCTACTGAGTAACAGAAAACACTGTTAAAAAAAGTGTATTTTTAAGATGAGGCTTTGTTTTGATCTAACACCCTTTAATCTGCCAGCACAGGCTCTGTGAAACAGTACCCCGTCCCTATATTGTCCACAAAATGACACAGGAACTGAACAACTTGACCTGCAGCCACCCAAGTCTGGTCGTCCTTGGCTGGCAAGATGTACACAAATCGTTCCTCCTCAAGAACTGCATTTCAACAGCATCTGAGTCAGTCTCTCTGTTACTAGTCCCACAAACTGCATGTATGTATGCATGCACACACACACCAAACATTAGCAACACCTTCCTAATTAAGTTGCACTCCCCCTCTATAAAAGGTGTCGAAAGCGTTCCACAGGGATGCTGGCCCATGTTGTTCTTGATACAGACGGGAAACCGGTGCACACCCAGCAGCGTTGCAGTTCTTAACACAAACTAGTGCGCCTGGCACCTACTACCATACCCCATTCAGAGACACATTTTCGTCTTGCCCATTCACCCTCAATGGCACACATACACAATTCATGTCTCAATTGTCTCAAGGCTTAAAATATCCTTTAACCTGTTTCCTCCCATTAATCTATACAGATTTTAAAGGTGATTTAACAAATTACATCAATAAGGGATAATGGCTTTCATCGAGAGTCACCTGGTCAGTGTGTCATGGAAAGAGCAAGTGATCTTAATGTTTTGTAGACTCAGTGAATACCTCTAAACCTAGACTCAGTGATTGATACACTGATGTCATTCCCTTGTTTGAGCTAGCTGGACTCATTCCTTCTCTCTACTGTATCTTGACATATGTCATTTTGCTGAGGTCTTTCCTATTTAGGGTTCATCTTAATTTTCATTATGTGAAATAGTAAAAAGGTTTAATTAAAATATAAACTACCCCTGGTGCAGGGTTTGCACTTTCATAAACATTTCTTGTCAGATCGACAATCACCTCAGGCTTGACAGCTGCAGTTCACAAGCACGTGCAGGACAGACCACACAGATATATTGTCAATGACAGGGTACCCTCAAGGAAGTAAACAAACTCAGCATGACCGGTGAAATTGTATGGATTTTTAAGAACTTAATTATGCAATGCTCCAGTTAGCAGAACAACATAGCTTGTTTGCAAACAAGCACACTTCGGAAGCAATAGAATGGGCATGAACATTTGATCATGTGATACAGTGTTGCAGACTAGTGAGTCATTGATCATGTCCGTTACGCTTAGAACGAGTAAGTTACTGACAGAGAAAAGAAACCAATTATACATCACCTAAGCACTTGATTAAAGTTAGCTTTGCACAGAAAGTTTGTATACAATCATAATTGAAATGCGTCCACAATAACAACCTTTCCTCAAAAACGTTACGATTGTAACACTGCCTATCCAAATCAGCGTTCTTTCTATACTAGCACTCAGACACATTAAAAAAATATATTGTTTCATTAACCTTCCTACTTGGTCAGGAACACAGGGGGACAAATGATTACCAAAACAAATTCTGTGAGCCATTGCCAAAAGCTATGAAATCTGGTTGACTGAAAAAACATATTTTGAGACTGTATCCTACTTTGTAGTAACAATTACATTTGTCAAATTGAACGTTGTCTTTAAATACACACATTCAAGGTAAATATGAATGTAGTTTAATTAGGAAATAAGCTATTTTGTTTTTTCATGCTCAGGTTGAACTTACAATTTAAAAACATTGCAAATCTACAATTTAAAGCACAAAAAGTTAGGCCACCATTATGTCACCCCCTGAAATGTGCAGTCAAATACATTTTTACCTGGTAAAATTCTTAAAATGGCCTGCAAAAAATAAAATAAACTTTCACACTCCCCACTATTTGTTTCTGCAGTGAGGATTCACCACATTTAGGTAAAAAATAATGAACATATCTGCAGAAAAACATTGTTTTAAACTCAAAAAGCAGAAGTAGCTGTATGCAAATCACAGCTGAACGGCTCTTTCACAGATGCGATTCGGTTTCCCGAGGTTCACCAAAAAGACCGTTCGACCCATCACTTAAAGCTGTTATTAACATAAAACACTGGCAGCAATTGATGTTTAATTCTCAATGGAAAATACCAGTGTCCTTAAACTGGACATGGTCACCAATACAAAAAACAAATACAATTAATTATGGAACTGAAAATACAAATTTCAATAAGGTAATATGCTATATTGTTAAGACTTATTTATATAGGCACACCCAAGCATTGTAACAAGTAGTCAGAGTAAAGACAGCACTGGAGGGGACGACTGGCGAGCCATTTCAGGAAGCTAAGATGACAATGCATGATCATTAAATGTCCTTGAGCTAATTCTAGTTAGTCTACGTTGTATCAACCAACTCTTTACAATGTTTGTAGCTACCTTGGTAACTAGAGAACCAGTTCTGCTCTCCTGCTAGCTAGCTAACAGTACCAACTAGATACGTGTGTGTGTGTGTATGTGGACACCCCTTCCCTTCGAATTAGAGGATTCGGGTATTTGCTGACAGGTGTATAAAATCGAGCACAGATGCATGCAATCTCCATAGACAAACATTGGCAGTAGAATGGCCTTACTGAAGAGCTCAGTGCCTACCAATGTAGCACGTTATAGGATGCCACCTTCCCAACAAGTCTGCCCAAGCCAACTCTACGTAATGTTATTTTCAAGTGGAAACATCTAGGAGCAACAACGGCTGAGCCATGAAGTGGTAAGTGCACATAAGCTCACAGAATGGGACCCCCAAGCGCTGCAGGGTGTAAAAATCTGGAAGCAATGTCAGCACAAGGACTGTTAGTTGGGAGCTTCATGAAATAGTTTTTCATGGCCGAGCAGCCGCACACAAGCCTAAGATCATTGTGCGTAATGCCAAGCGTCTGCTGGAGTGGTGGAATCAAGCTTCACCATCTGACAGTCTGACGGACAAATCTGGGTTTGGCGGATACTAGGAGGACACTACCTGCCCCAATGCATAGCCCCAACTGTAAAGTTTGGTGGTGGAGGAATAATTATCTGGGGCTGTTTTTCAGTTCGGGCTAGGCCCCTTAGTTCCAGTGAAGGGAAAGCTTAATATTACAGCATACAATGACATTCTAGACAATTTCGTGATTCCAACTTAGTGACAACAGCTTGAGGAAGGCCCTTTCCTGTTTCAGCATGACAATGTCCCATGCACAAAGCAAGGTCCATACAGAAATGGTTTGTCGAGATCAGAGTGGAAGAACTTGAATGGCCTGCACACAGCCCTGCCCTCAACTCCATCAAACACCTTCGGAATGAATTGGAACACCGACTGAGAGCCAGGAATAATTGCCCAACATCATAACCGACCTCACTAATGCTATTGTGGCTAAATGGAAGTCCCCACAGCAATGTACCAACATGCTGCTTTAGATGGACCATAACTCCATATTAATACGCATGATTTTGGAAGGAGATGTTCGACGAGCAAGTGTCCACATACGTTTGGTCATGTAGTGTACGTCGTTTGACGGCTGTCGGAATCTGGAATTAACGTTAATAAACTAGCTAGCTAGTAGTCGTTTGCACTCGATCATAAAATATACCTTTCACTACATTATACCATTACATTTGCAGACTACCTAGTTAGGCGAACCCACAGACATTGAATTATTCACCATTGACACAAAAAACCCGGAGAAGGCTAGCTAACTCGGCTAACATTACCTTATCAGAGTCGAGGTCGGGGTCAGCCTGGCTCAGTCGGTACAGAAATGATTTCGGATCTCGGCACAGCGTCTGTCGTGTTGTTAAGAAATACGTTCCCCCCACGTTCAATCGAACCCATTTGGATGCCCCGTTACTGGTTGACTGGGTTTTTCCCCCGGTAGAATGAGTCAAACACCTCCGATAAACGGAACCACAAGTATCGGAGCTGTTTTCTGCCATCCCCTCTTCTACGCCCTCCGGTATGACTGGGTGAGGCTGTTGACAGGAAGCTTTTCCTCTCCAGTAGGCTCCACGCCATTCACTGGGCTGCGTTCAGTACGAAAAAAACGTAAAAAGTGCTGTTCTGAACGACCAGTTAAAAAAAGAGGGGATGGGTTGTGGATTCAAAATGCACCGCTGCCCGTTAAATAAATCACTCATTGCTTCCAGACACAACATCCAAATGGCGCAAACGCACCTCATAGTCCCGGAGTATCAAACTCACCACGGCGAGCCGAAGCGTTTTTATTTTCAACCAAGACCTAGACTACCAGGTGAGGCGATTTCCTTACTAATTTGTGACCTTAATTCAATCAAGTACAAAGGTGGAGCGAAAACTTGCAGTCAGGCCTTTGTGGAATGAGTTTGACACCTAGTTTGTTCAAGACATGAGCAGCTATAAAAAGAACAGGTTCAAGAACGTGGGGCCGTGTCGTTCAGTACAAGCAGTTACGAAACGCAGCATACGTTTAATCGAACTGAATGCACCCCAGGCGATAACACTCCTTTTCCTCCATCTACTAGAGGCCTACCACACCACTTATAGCATAATATGCAGTGAGCAAAGGGCAGAAAACTGTCAAACGTATCTCTGAAATACATAACATTCCTATCAATGTACACAACATTATTGAAATCAGGATACAGTAGACCTACTTAAAATTCCAACATAGCAAGCCTTTATATTGTATCAATTTAACACTATGCAGAAAACTGATGGACAGATGCATGACTGCTGAAATAATACAAATGTATTATGTCTGGTTGTAACAGAAGACAAGAGGCATGGTTTTATTGTATGCCTAAATCCCTACATGCTTTAATTACTGGACTACCAAGCATTACGTGGAAAATTCATCATTCAACTACTGACCTAGCGCACAAATAATCAGAGAGAGAGAATGAACAGATTCATTAAATTATCAGAAATATGATTAAATTACTGAGCAAATAGAAAATGTATATGATATAGTAAGAAAAAAAAGCTGTAAAATATTATAGTTTACAATAATTATTCACATTCAAAGGCTTTACATCTCAATACATACACAACATGGCCCCTGAACATGACTTCAATCCAAATATGATTCATATATTAGAATTTAAATAACACAGAATGAACTAGAGGCTAAACAATAGCCATCAAATAACCTTATACAAGAATAAAAATACAAAAACTGTATCCTAATATCATTGCATTTCTTGCTTCAGAGTTCAATAATACATTGTCTGTACATCACAGTTCTAGTCGGTTACAAACCAGGTAGAGTATTACATACAATGTAACCGACTGCCGCCCAACTTGATAAAAAAAAAAAAAAAAAAAAAAAAAAGTCTAGCAAGAGAGCAAACACTTTCTATAGTGTTTCCTTACTTTAGAGAGATAGATACAGCAATTTCATCTCTTATTTGGATCAGATACCATTTAGCTGACATCAAAGCACGTTCAGCCCAAACCAGAGGCCTGCGGCTACTATTCACTCGCTCCAGTCACAAAAGGCAAATCAATCGCTTGATACATGGGCCATAATTGGGCCAGGTATCACGTTGTAGAAAAACCATAGGAACACTCCCAATGAACCTTGATAACCCAAACAAGGCAAAGCTGCCAACTTGCCCTGGGACTACAGCTTTACTGTGATTGCTTCCAAGAAATGATAGTATAGTATTATGGATGTAATGCTCTGTTGATGCTTTCCTTATCACCAAAGCTGTTCAACATGGTGGTCAGCATTAGATTTAAACAGGACATACTTAAGATGAAACGACAATCCCCACCCCCAAAAAACTAAAAGTATTCAAACCACAAAGAAATAGCCAGTGAATGGTAAAGAACAGCCAAATAATTCAATAATATTAGCCATGGTTGCCAATGCAGTCAAAATACTCACCTTAACTTTAATAAAACTACATCGCCAGTGCCCTGGGAGAGAAGCAGACAAGGCTGAGCTACAAAACTGGCCGTGCAGGAAAGCTAAGCAGGTCTTATGATAAGAGAGTACAAGCTAGTGGCATGTTCACCTACCCCGTATTGGCAATGTAATGGATCTACTATTAGGGACTGTCCTCAGTCTCAGTCTATGGAGAACCAATGCTGAAGCAGAGCTACGCCTCACTTTGGGGACCAGCGATCCACTCCGAAACATTAACCTACAGACCCAAACTGAACTGCAATCATTAAGTACGAAGAGCCTTGAAAACCAATTAAAATATTATACTCTGGACAATGGGGGTCAGACTAAAAATATAGTTTATTTGGTTAGTGCCTGGTTGCAGTGCGATACTGAACCAGGCAATAGTCTGCTCTAAGTATGGAGTATGTGAAGTTCAGGTCTGATCACAGAGGCATACAATGTTGGATTAAGAACTGGGTTGAGTGTCATAAAGTGTTGGGATAGGCTCTGGTATACAAGTGATGCTGGATTGTGTTTTGTGGTTGAACAAGGAAACCAGTCCTTGCACTCAGGTGGTCCGAATGGTACCTTATGCCAGTGGAATTATACAGACAAGCCTGTCCTCTCCCTTTCCCTTGCAGAATATACAAGATGCCGATGTGCATGGAAGCAGTCACATCAACACGTGGAAAAATGCATTTAGAAGCCTCACAGAGAGCACAAAGAACAAGCAAAGCAAACCTTAAATCCCATGGTCTTTTTTTCTCCCTATTGGTTCTGCTTATTTCAGAGAAGGAAAATAAACAAGGTCTAGATGCCATAGATGCTAGCGTCTCTAAAATAGTTTTTTTTTTTTTTTTTTTTACATTGCTGTGAAGGGCACTCAGGAGGGTGTTACTCTGCTCCGTGATCGGCCTCAGAGCTAGGAGGAAGGAGTGGCGCAGGAGGAACTGCTCTCCTATAGGCCAAGATTTTGGTGCTTGTGATAGATCTTTCTCCACACTTCCTGGATCTTCTTACACCACTTGTCTGCATTTCCACTCGGGTCCATCAGATAGTATGTTCGATTGGGCTGTAAATAAATGCCAACAAAGATCAATTTTTAAAAAACATTAAAAGCTGAGAGTCAATATAGTCAGAAGAGACCAGAGTTTGTGATCATGTCAGTTTGAAGCTACAAACTGTTGCTTTTTGCCAGTGTACTTTTTTCTACAGTCATTACAGTGTCGTCAATAAGTGTTAATTGCAGTTAACATTTACCGTGTGGACAAAGAAGGTCTTAAAGTTCTTGGCCTCTGGACGCAGCTCAGGGGACCAGGGGATCTCCCCCTTCAGGACCTTGTTGACAGGGTCCACGTAGTACAGGTGTGGCCCTTCAGTGAGGAGCAGCTGTCTCCGTCGAGCAAACAGGCCCTGCAATGGAATCATGAGACATGGCATGAGATCACCACCAGAGGGGGCTAGTTCTAAGAGAGTGGCATTACACACCAGAGGTGGTATTCCCCTTCGCTGCTGACCTCGAATCAGCTTTCTCCAGCTCAAACAAGTGAAACTACACAAACACTGCTCCTCATTGTCAACAACTAAACATTGTAAGTTCAAAGTGATAATCTTATGAACTTACTTACTATGAAAACTCTGGAGATGTGATGTAAAGTTTGGCTTCCACTCACCTTCCGTTTATCCACTGGGCCCATTTTCAGGATCAAATTATTCTCAACAAACTGGTGCCTGCGTAAGCCAGTAATTGTAAGGGTTATGAGCAAGTACTTCCAAGCAAAGCTAAGCAATGTAAACAAAAAAGTTCTTACAACACACTTCAAACTATCAATGTACATTCCAACGTCAAATGTTCATGGTCAAACCAAATTTAAAAAAAATAATAATTGCAATGAGAGAGTTCCTCAGAGTGGGGCTCACCAGGGGTTTCCACTCGTCTGTTTGTCCAGCAGCAGCTGCTTCTCCTCCTCGGAGAACAGCAGGTCCAGCTCAAACGAGTTGTTGTCCAGGTCGTGGATGTACTGCTCGATGTTGCTGCTGGACCTCTGCGGCGCAGGGGGAATGGTCTCAGGCGTGGAGAGCGAGTGGGACGAGCTGGACTGGGCCACCTGCATGCTGCTGAACTGGCTCAGGAGGTCGTCATACTGGGGAAATACAGGAGATGGGGGCAGAAGGTGGTTAGTTGGATTATTGCATGGGCTTTTACATGGCACAAAGATATAGATCCTATGAATTAACAGGATTCTTGAAAAATCACCACAAGCCAATATGACACGGTGGCCAAGTTTCATGTTGCCAAGTTCTAAGCATGGGTGGAAGTGTCTCACGTTTCCATAGCAGTCCTCGTCATCCTCAGACATGGCTGGCAGGTAGGGGGTGAGCTTGGGTGGCGTCTGCACATGGAGGTCTCCCCAGGAGATGGTCTCGAAGAACGGGTGTCCCCTCAGGGGGTCGTACCCTCCCATCTCCTCGCAACCGATTCTCTTGGAGGGGTCCAGTGACTGAGAGAAACAGAATCGCATTAATATACACGAACATTCTGATCCATAGCCTTCTAATCTTACTACAATTTATTAATCCAGTCTGTGGATAAATCGAGAGATTCACCATAACATGTTGTAGAATCCTGTACTACAGTGCTCATATTACAGAAATACTTTGAATATATTGATGAAAACAAGACCTACCAAAAGCTGTTCAACAAGATCTTTCGCTTTGGGGAAGAACTTCTCTGGAAATTCATACTCCAGCTTGATTATCTTCTGGAATATTAGGTACTCGTTTCTGGTCGGAAGTAAGCACAGAAGGACAGTTTGTGAAGTAGAAGTAAGAGCAGCTCCATAAAACGTAATATCCAGATGAGTTTATCACAAGTTTAGTACTAGCCTAAAACAAAAAAGGTGAGAGAGGCCACAAGCAGACATCGTGCTCTACTTACCCAGCTCTGAAGGGTGGTAGCCCAGCCACCAGCTGATAGACTATGCATCCCAAGGCCCAGAGGTCAGAGCTGAAACACACAACCAGTTGATATCAATCTGATATCCTATCGGAGAAGGACAGACATTCACTAACTGCATGGGAAACCAATGCATTGGCACAACACTGAAAAGGAGTAGAAGAAAACAGAGTGAGTTATGAAGAGGTCCTCCATGCTCGAATCCCAGTTACCTCTTGCAAGCAGATTTCTCTGTCAGCAGCTCTGGAGACACATACTGCGCAGTTCCTACAAAGGAGTTCGCTCTCGCTGCAAAACAATAAGAGGACGTGACTGATCAAAACGGTAAAGAGATCAAATTTGGGTATTAAACTAAAAACATCAAATAAGGGAATGTTCAGGGAGGAATAAATTGCAATTATTGCTTCCTGTTGATAAACATCTACCTTGTTTGCTATCGGAAGATAATTGCTTTGCTGTTCCAAAGTCTGTTATTTGGATGTGCATGTCTTCGCTCAGTAAAATATTCTCAGGTTTAAGGTCTCTGAAAGACAAAATAAGCAAATGTGAGGGAACCTAGGTCAACCTACATTTTCAATAACAAAATATGGCATAGCACGAGGGGCTCATTTGGGTTAAGTGGCAGCAAGTTTACAAGTCTAGTTATTCATACAAATATTGTAAAATGTCATGTTAAAATGTATTATATAAATTGAACTAGAATATCCTGTAACATATGACAGGCTTACCGGTTCAGACATTTCCTACCTGTGAATAATCCCCTTCTCATGCAAATATTCTAGTGCGCAAACAATTTCCGCCGAGTAGAATCTAGTACAGGTCTCATCAAAAGAACCGATTTTGCGAATATATTTCAAAAGCTCTCCATTCTTAGCATAGCTAAGGCCAAAATCTGATAGCAAGGTGTTAAGGAAAAATACACGTCAAAGGAACACAAACAAGAGACAAAACATTTTAATCATACAGACAAGATAAGTTGCTAAGCAAGTGGATGATGCAGCCAGGCTTCGAGTCATCGTGGTCTCGTCTTAGTAAAGGATACACAACTTTTCATCATCTTGAAATGTAAAGTAGAGTTTGACAAAGAATGGGTGATCTAGGTTTGACATCACATCCCTTTCTCTTTTCACGTACTGTGCCTTGTTCTCCTTCATAATATGCCGCTTCTCCAAAATTTTTACTGGAAGAGAGAAAAGTTAGGAGTGAAGTTGAGGGTAAATAGCAGAAAAGAAAACACGATAAACAGAAACTTTGCACTTCTGACAATCCTTAACCTGAGAAAATACCATTGAAGAGAAACAGGTATTGCACATGGAAGCGGAGTTCGACGTGAATGCCTACATTTCAACTTACTTGCATATTCTTTTGCAGTTGCCTGTTCTCTTGCAAGGACAACCTAGAGAAAAAAAAAAGATACAATGTTTGAAGAAAATATATTTCTACAACTAAAGCAGTAGACCACTTCATCACCATGGTAAATGAGGTGCCAGGCTAATTTAAAATCCATTGAAACTACTCAGCCATTCCTTTACAATAAACATTAATTGAATTTGAGTCACTGGAGTATATGACTACAAAAATGCTTGCGTGTAACACCATCTATCTGAGACTAATTCGTAAGTAAAAATGGAATGCAGGCTACATACGGTTGAGAACGAGCCCTCTCCTAGTATCTTGCCGAATTTGAAGTCCTCTGGCCTCTTTTTGCGCGGCTGGGGGGCCTGCCGGAGCTCGGAGCCCTGGCTGGTAGGCTTGCCCGGAGCCCGGGACTCAGAGGTGGGGCCATCCATGCTAGGACAGTGGCTGCTACTTGCGCCTGGGATACCAAGTGGCGAGCAGGAGTCGGGCTGATTTCTTACCATTGATGGATGTGGGCAGGAACAGATGACAACGCTGGATTGAATGGGCACAACATCATACTGTAAGGTAGAGGAGAAAGGGGCGACATTAGGTGACTTACCCACAGCATAGGCATGATTGTCTGTCTAGACTTGGGGCCATCTAAATCATCAAGTTTTTTGCTCAATCATTCTCAGTTATGTGAATGATTGAGGACAACAACCAAACGAGCCACTGCCTATTAACCCCGCTATCATCCAGAAGGTGAGGTCAGTACAGGTGCATCAAAACTGTGACCGAGAGACTGAAAAACAGCTTCTATCGCAAGGCCATCCGACTGTTAAATAGCCATCACCAACACATTAGAGGCTGCTGCCCTATATACATACTTGAAATCACTGGCCACTTCAATAATGGAACACCGGTCACTGTAATGTTTACATATTTTGCATTACTCATCTCATATGTATATACTGTATCTTAGTCTATGCCGATCTGACATTGCTCATCCAAATATTTATATATTCTTAATTCCATTCCTTTACTTAGATGTGTGTATTGTGAAATTGTTAGATATTACTGCACTGTTGGGAGCTAGAAACAAGCATTTCGCTATACCAGCAATAACATCTGCTAAACACATGTATGTGACCAATCAAAGTTGATGTTTAATGTCTTGTCTCAAACACACCAATAGTGTTTTCCTGCCGAGAGTACTTATAAAATCAGTTTTCACTGTCTTCACATGTATAAACGCATGAAAATGTCTGCAGTCAGACGTCAACAGTGCAGTGAACAATCGGTAGATGAATGGGAAATCCACATTCGGTGCGATGTGTGTAGTGTAAAGGTTTATGTGGATAGGGCTAAATTGAAATGTTTCTAACAGAAGAAATATTGAAAGCAGATGCATAACCATGGTAGCAATTAAAAGGGAACAGTTTAGAGATTATGGAAAAAATGTGACTAATAGTGAGTACACAACCGTTCACCTGATAAGACTCAATCCAAACATTACAATTGATTTTATGTGCATTTTACATTTGACTGTACTTTTTGCCACATTTGTTGATAACGAAATCTGAAAATACACTGGATACTAGAGGTCGACCGATTACGATTTTTCAAAGCCAATGCCGATTATTGGAGGCCCAAAAAAGCCGATGCCGATGAAATCGGCCGATTTTTTAAAACTTATTTGTAATAATGACAATTACAACAATACTGAATTAACACTTCTTTTAATATATCAATCAAATCAATTTAGCCTCAAAATAAAGAATGAAACATGTTCAATTTGGTTTAAATAATGCAAAAACAAAGTGTAGGAGAAGAAAGTAAAAGTGCAATATAATGTAAGAAACCATGTAAGAAAGCTAAAGTTTAAATTCCTTGCTCAGAACATGAGAACATATAAAAGCTGGTGGTTCTTTTTAACATGAGTCTTCAATATTCCCAGGTAAGAAGTTTTAGGTTGTAGTTATTATAGGACTATTTCTTTATACCATTTGTATTTCATTAACATTTGACTAATGGATGTTCGTATAGGCACTTTAGTATTGCCAGTGTAACAGTATAGCTTCAGTACCTCTCCTCGCTCCTACCTGGGCTTGAACCAGGAACACAACGACAACAGCCACCCTAAAAGCAGCATTACCCATCGCTCCACAAAAGCAGGGGGAACAACCACTCCAAGTCTCAGAGTGAGCGATGTTTGAAACGATATTAGCGCGCACACCGCTAACTAGCTAGCCAATTCACATCGGTTACACGAGCCTAATCTCGGGAGTTGATAGGCTTGAAGTCATAAACAGCTGCTGGCAAACGCGCGAAAGTGCTGTTTGAATGAATGCTTTCGTGCCTACCATCGCTCAGTCAGACTGCTCTATCAAATCATAGACTTAATTATAACATAATAACACACAGAAATATGAGCCTTGGGTCATTAATATGGTCGAATCCGGAAACTATCCTCTCGAAAACAAGATGTTTATTCTTTCAGTGAAATACGGAACCGTTCCGTATTTTATCTAACGGGTGGCATTCATAAGTCTAAATATTCCTGTTACATTGCACAACCTTCAATGTATGTCATAATTACGTAGAATTCTGGCAAATTAGGTGGCTCAAACTGTTGCATATACACTGACTCTGCGACCAATGAACGCAAAAGAAGTGACACAATTTCACCTGGTTAATATTGCCTGCTAACCTGGATTTATTTTAGGTAAATATGCAGGTTTAAAAATACATACTTCTGTGTATTGATTTTAAGAAAGGCATTGATGTTTATGGTTTGGTACACATTGGAGCAACGATACGCACCGCATCGATTATATGCAACGCAGGACACGCTAGATAAACTTGTAATATCATCAACCATGTGTAATTAACCAGTGATTATGATTGATTGTTTTTTTTTTATAAGATAAGTTTAATGCTAGCTAGCAACTTACCATGGCTAACTGCATTCACGTAACAGGCAGTCTCCTCGTGGAGTGCAATGAGAGGCAGGTGGTTAGAGCGTTGGACTAGTTAACTAAGGTTGCAAGAATGAATCCCCCGAGCTGACAAGGTAAAAATCTGTCGTTCTGCCCCTGAACGAGGCAGTTAACCACCATTCCTAGGCCGTCATTGAAAATAAGAATGTGTTCTTAACTGACTTGCTTAGTTAAATAAAGATGAAATAAAGGTGTAAAAAATTAAATGTAAAAAAAAAACGTTTTAAAAAACGGACTATTCGGTGTACAAAAATACAGATTTCTGATTGTTATGAAAACTTGAAGTCGGCCCTAATTAAATCGGCCATTCCGATTAATCGGTCAACCTCTACTGGATACATTCAGTAACATGATAAGAATAATGCGATCATAACTGTGCCATTGAGGAACTAGAGCATGCACACTTGTTTTGTTTGGAACATAGCCCTGTATCCCCTACATCACACAATTAATGTTGTTAACACAATCCAAAAACAGTCCAGTAGAAATCGCAATCTGGGTAAGGTGGGCATCATTTGAAAGCTAGTAATACCGCCAACATTAGAAAATAGGATCTTACATTGTTAGGCTGTCACAAGGCAATTCATAGAGGCAGATTGTAATTGTGGTGCGCATAGAATGGAGTCATGAGGGCATTCAGATGCGTGGTCAAATTTTCTTCACAATACAGCAAACAGACTCATTCTGTTCAGAATGACCCAAGGTATAAAGCCATGTCATCTTTTAACAGTACATCAAACGTAGTGATCATAAACGTTGACACTGTATATTACTTGAGTTTTATGATATAGAAATGTGAAATGCACATTTGGACACAAGGGTGTTTGGCTTGCTTGTATGACAAAGGTACTTATTATCCTCAACCTCTCATCATTCCAAATACATCAACTCCTCTTAATTAACAACATTTCCCTCACTCAGATGAAAAACTATTACAACCGTTTCCAATAAGCAGGAGGGATGGAGGCAACTTCTTGCGGTGTGCAGCACTCAAGTTCAGAACGTCTGTCAGGAAGCGCAAACCCTGAGCTCTGAAGTCCTGTATAGCATATCTTACTGTACAGCCAATTTAGACACATATCAGCCATTTTCAAATTGTATATGGGTAGGAGTGTAAAGGGCTACGCTATGCCATGTTCAGTTACAGTTCTTTAAGAGTGTAGGTGTGAAAAAAACAGCTCAAACTCTGTTCTCTGGAGGGTCTGAGGGCCCCATAAGGAGGCAGGCTAACTCAACCTAGACATGTGCAGGAAAGCACACTGTACCAAACTGTCGACATGTGCATGAGAGAATCTAATAAAGACATGTTAATTTGGGGCGGCAGGGTAGCCTAGTGGTTAGAGCATTGGACTAGTAACCGGAAGGTTGCAAGTTCAAATCCCTGAGCTAACAAGGTACAAATCTGTCGTTCTGCCCCTAGGAACCCACTGTTCCTAGGCCGTCATTGAAAATAAGAATTTGTTCTTAACTGACTTGCCTAGTTAAATAAAGGTTAAAAAAATAATCCCCACTGTCAGGGGACAGTATTTCCTTTGCACTTTTGAGTCATGTGTTGTTTCTATACATTTTGTCATGTCTGGAAGACAGGTTGGCTAGGTGTTTGAAAATAAGGATAGCTGGCAGGGCTCCAAGCCTGGCAGGGCTCCAAGCCCAAGTCTGAGCACAGGTGAAGAGCATTATGTTCTATTTACAACCTTGGGCTCGTTCCACTCAAGACATGCTTAGTTGAGGATGAGGCAAAACTTCAAGGCAACAAAAAATGACATCAATATAACGTAGGCATTCTTGAATCATCTAGCTATTTAGGTCATCATGATCAGTAAGTGACCTCATACCTTATGCTCACTATGGGGCAATTTAATCACAAGGGGTGGAGATTTATCTAGTTGACAAGACAATGTGAAGTAGATAAACTCCTGACCCAACCCTTTCCCTGGAAGAAAAATCCCACTTACGTCCTCCAGTGAGACGTCAAATGGACGACACCAAATGCTTATACGATTAAATTCATGACAATATATATTTTTTTTTATTGACTGGTGCTCAATTATATCATGTGGTGCATGTTCCTAAGCAAATAGCTAACTAGCATCCCGCCTACCATCCTGTCATTAACTAGCTAGCTAATCTTAAACAAATTAGCATTGGATAACAGTTTGCGAATGTGAGCGAGGACGCCCAACGGTTGTTTCTTTTAGTAAGCAAGCATCACGAATATTCAGAATCTTTAAAATGGCAAACATACAAGCACTATCTAAAGACCTATCACCGGCCAAATGAAACGCTTTAGATTTTATAAATTTCCAATCCAAAATTGTAAACTGAGTTAACATACGAACGTTAGCTTGCTACCCAGTATAGGCTGGGAAATTAGAAGCTAACTAGCTTTTTCAGCTAGTTAGGCAGTTTAGCAAAAGGGAGACATTTATTATTATTATTAGCCGAACACGGACAAATTAAATCTCGAGCGAGCAGCTACTGTAGCTCGTCGACCGCGACACACAACAAGGTGTGGCCAGATTGGTTCCTTATCCATCCGCGAACTACCTAACGTTACATCGTATTGATTCGGTTATGCAGCTAGGATGCGACATTACATGGGTCTCAGTCTGCTAACGTAACCAACTAGTTTGTTAGCATCATCGGCTAATTCTAGAACTGACGCTTCAAGTATCAACAAGTTAGCGTCCTACCTAATTAACTAGTGGTAGTAAGTTGACACAGCCATCTAGATATCAAGTTACTTTCCAAATAGCTAACGTTAGCCCTTGCCCACTAGCGGTATAGCTAACGTTAGCCATTTTAAAAATCTAAATATTGAAAACATGATCTAATTCGCAATCCCTTTGCTTGGTAGCAACGGTTAGCAAAGTTACTGTGTTGGATAGTCAACCGCCAAGTTGGCTGGCTAACAACCTGGAATTCAACTCACTTACGTTAGCTAAAAGTAAAGCGAGCTAGCATGATAACTTCATTGACAAATTAGCTAATTTAGCCAAAAGAATAGCCGAAAGTATCTACGTAGTCGTTAACGTTACCACATTTCAAACAATGTAAAACTACCTAGCTATAACGTTAAGTTAATGTTTCTATTTGCTAACAAAACCAACAAGCTAACTGTTAGTCAAACAAGCTCCGTGAACTTGAAGTGAAAAAAAGGTTTGAAAACGTAACGTTAGCTAGGAACCTCAAAGGGATGGACCGCGTCTTGTACCGTTAGTTACTATTTGTCCCACTACAATTTGTCAAATCGAGAAGATTTAATCTAGCTAGCTAACGTTAGCAGTATTTCATTAAACGGCAATTTTCGTCCTCATGCTAGGTTAGCCAATGCAGCCCATTGGCACTGGAATCCGTGAAAATGGATTGGCTAAACTGGATAGAATAAGGACGAAAAAAAGCAGTTAAAGCGACCATTTCCATCCATACATTGGGGCACGTTTTCAAACCATTTCACTAGAAGTTCACCAAGGTGCAAATATATTTTCATATGGTCGTTTCGACTATTCCTCTTAACTGGTCGAAATGTTTTGGTTAGCTAGTCAGAGGTCCTCGTACTGCTGCGCTGTTTTAAATGAGGGCCTAACACATCGAAAATGTTGTCAAACTGCCGCCAAACAATACATCTTGAGCAACGGCTTCAAATTGAAATTCGGATGAAAGAGCCAATACTCACTATTTGACTTGTAGCTCTTGCCATGGAAGTTTTCCGCTAGTATTTATTTGGGAAAAAATGATTACAGAACCTCCATTAATGGCTGCCTCTGCACCTTCATTTTTCCAGCTGTGACGTCGTTCCACAACAATGTTACCGCAAAGACAGAAGATGATAGGCCTACTTCCCTGTATCCGCCCCCTTCGCATCGTTTCGACTGAACCTCGTCAATGTGAAGACGGCGATAGTCGTTTCAGGAAAAATTCCAAAACGTCTAGTTTAAGCCTATTTCAAATCGCCTTTGTATTGCATAACTAATAACCAGCAGCATACGAAATACGTTAAGGCTATATAATAATAGGCCTTTACTGTATATAGTATTCACACTGCAGATGCTTCATGTCATGGTCTTCTTTCAAATGTTTGAAACTTAGTATGTCCAAGTACAACCCATGTTCAAATATATTTTCTACCATCCACACACTTTTCATACTCAATATCTTATCTTTGCTGTTGATGCCTATGTCATTGAATACCCATCTCTGCTGCTTTTCTTGTTCATATTGTAGGGAAGCCCTGACAGGGACTCGAACCCGCGTCCAACGACTGTCAAGCTAACACTTTAACTGTTATGCATCTCTTGTCGAGGTGGCTACATTACCCCCTTCTTTGTGAGAACGTGTCCCCACGATTCTCTATAACAAAGTTCCTGACGTGTACACACCCCCGATTGCCACACGACCGACCTCCCACTTCTGACGCCAGTGTAGCGAATTCAGGGTGTAGCCCTGACCGGGACTCGATCCCAAGTTCAGCGACCGTCAAAACCAAGACCTTAACTGTTACACCTTGACGATGTCACTAAGTGTTGGGTTAAATTCGCCACAATATCCTATTTTTTAAACTCACATAATTGACACATAAACATGTATTAAGAGGCGTAATTGCGTTACATTCAATTCAATGTAATACTCGTCAATTCAATTTGACTGAATTAAGAATGTATAGACACTGTCTAAGGATACATGCACACAATAATACTATTATTGTTGATAGTCAGATTAATTTAATAGTTCGTTTAAAACGTTAACATGCTTTGCAAAATGAACGATTTCCCTAATAATCCTGTTTACATGGACACATCTGGAATCAGGCTACCTGATGAGAAATAAATGCATAAAAATCACCAATCAAAATAAACGGTCGCTGTGATAGAACATGATATTTTTGCGAAACCTACTTGATTCTGAGTTCGGACATATAGTTTGTACTTGAAAAGTATTTCCAAATGTATCGCCTACTTTCAGTTTTTCCAAACTCACTTCACTCCCTCAAGAGGGAGGCTTGACCTACTGGTGCCGGCAAATCAAATACACTACTAAAACGAGGATAACGCAGTTTATATGTCCTAATAATTCAAAATATTGATCAGAAAACCAGGTGTTTTAATCGACATATGCTTACTTCTATTGTAACCATATGACGATTCAGATAAACAGAGTAAACTGTTTACATGCCTATTGCCATACTTGGCCAATTGCCATAATCCGTTTAATATCGAATTAGTGTCCATTAACTATAAAATACCATATTTGAAGGAGGATTTGTTTATTTGGTGGTACATATGACAGATGTTAGAATCCGTCTCTCGGGTCTTATGCCATTTCTTTGTATTGTTTTTTTCCCCCCTTCATTTTGCTGTTCTACACAATGTTTAGTAAACAAAGGGACACAATTTCACATAGTGAATACGTCTTGCCATTCTCCTCAAAGTCCCCAGTATATCCACATTTTTCATTGCACATTTGTTGACTCTCCTGGCTCTTCCTCCTCATCTCCAGTTTCTCTATCCTTTCCCCCATCGTCCTCTTCCTCTTTGACATCACCGTTGTCATCTTCTGATGTTCCAGAACTTCCAGCTTCCTCACCATCACTCTCTGTATCATCCTCTTCCTCAGCAACACTAAACAAATATGAAATGCAATACCATTTACCAACAAAGTTTGCATAACAAATGTGAAACTGAAATTAATTAAATATATTATGATTTTCAATTCAATACAAAGCAATGGGTCTTTATTACTGAGGGGGTCTGTTGAGATTCATGCATTCTCTCCCTGAGTCAACATCGAATGGATCTGCAAAGACAATGGATTAGAATTTTTTTGGTTCAAGACAGTCTCTGAAGAAATACACAAACACTCAAAGTAAAATATGTTAAAGACTAAGCTTTCGATGTATGACATCAATAGTGCTCTCTCCGAAGGCATACCAGTCTTAACACCTTCTTGTATGGCTAAACATTCACCCCTCACTCAACTCCAAATATTTCCTGGGATTTGATCCCAAACTTCTCCAACAGTAACTTACCAAACTCCTCTTTCTCAGGAGGGGTGTTAAGGTACTCTTTCTCCACAGCCAGCAGCTCCTCCTCTGACTGACAAGCTGCATAGCGATCCAGCAGAGTCTTGTTCAGATCCAGAAACACAGTCCCCCACTTAAACTTCCTTAGCAGAATCACAGCCAGGTCCTGAAAACCTGCATTTAAGACATGTTAATTAATGATTGATCATGACACTGCCAACACTTAACACTACTAAAGTAATCTGATGGTAAAACCAATTAATTTGTATAGATTAAATCAAATGTTATTTGTCACATACGCAAAATACAACAGGTGTAGACCTTACAGTGAAATGCTTACTTACAAGCCCTTAACCAACAATGCAGTTAAGAAAAAGAAGTGTTAAGTCAAAAATTAAAATGTAAAATAATTAAAAAGCAGCAGAAAAATAACTAGCAAGGCTATATACAGGGGGTACCAGTACAGAGTCAATGTGCAGGGGCACAGGTTAGTCGAGGTAATTGAGGTAATATGTACATGTAGGTAAGAGTTAAAGTGACTATGCATAGATAATAACCAGAGAGTAGCAGCAGCGTAAAATAGGGGGTGAGGGGGACAATGCAAATAGTCTGGGTAGCAATTTTAATTAGTTGTTGGGGGGTAGAAGCTAAAAAGCCTTTTGGACCTAGACTTGGCACCCCTGTACCGCTTGTCGTGCGGCAGCAGAGTAAACAGTCTGTGACTAGGGTGGCTGGAGTCTTTGACCATTTTTAGGGCAATCCTCTGACACCGCCTGGTATAGAGGTCCTGGATGGCAGGAAGCTTAGCCACAGTGATGTACTGGACCGTACACACTACCCTCTGTAGTGCCTTGCGGTCGGAGGCCGAGCAATTGCCATACTAGACAGTGATGCAATCAGTCAGGATACACTCAATGGTGCAGCTGTAGAACCTTTTGAGGATCTGAGGACCGATGCCAAATATTTTCAGTCTCCTGAGGGGGAATAGGTGTTGTCATGCCCTCTTCACAACTGTCTTGGTGTGTTTGGACCATGACAGTTCGTTGGTGATGTGGACACCAAGGAACTTGAAGCTCTCAACCTGCTCCCCTACAGCCCCGTCGATGAGAATGGGGGCATGCTCGGCCCTCCTTTTCCTGTAGCCCACAATCATCTCTTTTGTCTTGATCACGTTGAGGGAGAGGTTGTTATCCTGGCACCACACGGCCAGGATTCTGACCTCCTCCCTATAGATTGTCTCATCGTTGTCGGTGATCAGGTCTACCACCGTTGTGTCGTCGGCAAACTTGATGATGGTGTTGGAGTCGTGCCTGGGCATGCAGTCATGGAACAGGGAGTAATAGTTTGCAAAAACCATTTCCTTCCAGTTTTCTGCTGCCTGTGACTGGAACGAATTGCAAAAATCGTTGAAGTTGGAGACTTATCTCCCTCACCAACTTTAAACATCTGCTATCTGAGCAGCTAACCGATCGCTGCAGCTGTACATAGTCCATCGGTAAATAGCCCACCCTATTTACCTACCTCATCCCCATACTGTTTTTATTTATTTACTTCTCTGCTCTTTTGCACAACAGTATCTCAACCTGCACATGACCATCTGATCATTTATCATTCCAGTGTTAATCTGCTAAATTGTAATTATTCGCCTACCTCCTCATGCCTTTTGCACACAATGTATATAGACTCTTTAAAAAAAAAATCTACTGTGTTATTGACTTGTTTATTGTTGACTCCATGTGTAACTCTGTGTTGTTGTCTGTTCACACTGCTATGCTTTACCTTGGCCAGGTCACAGTTGTAAATGAGAACTTGTTCTCAACTAGTCTACCTGGTTAAATAAAAATAAAAAATAAAAAAATGAACAGGAGGGGACTGAGCACACTCCCCTGAGGGCCCCTGTGTTGAGGATCATCGTGGCAGATGTGTTGTTACCTAGCCTTAGCACCTGGGGGCAGCTGTCAGGAAGTCCAGGATCCAGTTGCAGAGGGAGGTGTTTAGTCCCAGGGTCCTTAGATTAGTGTTGAGTTGAGGGCCCTATGGTGTTGAACGCTGAGCTGTAGTCTATGAATAGCATTCTCATGTAGGTGTTCCTTTTGTCCAGGTGGGAAAGGGCAGTGTGGAGTGTAATAGAGTTTGCATCATCTGTGGATCTGTTGAGGCGGTATGCAAATTGGATTGGGTCTAGGGTTTCTGGGAAAATGGTGTTGATGTGAGCCATGACCAGCCTTTCAAAGCACTTCATGGCTACAGACGTGAGTGCTACAGGTCGGTAGTCATTTATGCAGGTTACCTTAGGGACTATGGTGGTCTGCTTGAAACATTTTGGTATTACAGACTCGGTCAGCGACAGTTTGAAAATGTCAGTGAAGACACTTGCCAGTTGGTCAGCGCATGCTCGGAGTACACATCCTGGTAATCCGTCTGTCTCTGCGGACTTGTGAATGTTGACCTGTTTTAAAGGTCTTACTCACAGCGGCTGTGGAGAGCATGATCACACAGTCATCCGGAACAGCTGATGCTCTCATGCATTTAATTTTTTCCCCAAAAACATTGTTTATTATTATTTTTTTACCCTTTTATCTCCCCAATTGGTAGTTACAGTCTTGTCCCATCGCTGCAACTCCCGTACGGACTCGGGAGAGATGAAGTTCGAGAGCCATGCATCCTCCGAAACACAATCGCACTGCTTCTTGACACCATGCCCACTGAACCCAGCCACACCAATATGTCGGAGGAAACACCGTACACCTGGCGGCCGTGTCAGTGTGCACTGTGCCTGACCTGCCACAGGACTCGCTAGTGCGCGATGGAACAAGGACATCCCTGCCAGCCAAATCTTCCTCTAGATGACGCTGGGCCAATTGTGTGCCGTCACATGGGTCTCCCGGTTGCGGCCGGCTGCGACATAGCCTGGACTCGACCCCAGAATCTCTAGTGGCACAGCTAGCATGCATGCTTCAGTGTTGCTTGCCTCGAAGCGAGCATAGAAGTAATTTAGCTTGTCTGGTAGGCTCGTGTCATTGGGCAGCTCGCGGCTGTGCCCCACTTTGTAGTCTGTAATAGTTTGTAAGCCCTGCAACATCCGACGAGTGTCGGAGCCGGTGTAGTACGATTCAGTCTTAGTACTGTATTGACGCTTTGCCTGTTTGATGGTTCGTCTGAGGGCATAGCGGGATATCTTATACGTGTCCGGGTTAGAGTCCCGCTCCTTGAAAGCGTCAGCTCTACCCTTTAGCTCAGTGCGGATGTTGCCTGTCTTTTCATAGCTCCTGGTTGGGGTATGTACGTATGGTCACTGTGGGGACAACGTCACCAATGCACTTAATGATGAAGCCAGTGACTGATGTGGTGTACTCCTCAATGCCATTGGAAGAATCCCGGAACATATTCCAGTCTGTGCAAAACAGTCCTGTAGCTTAGCATCTGCGTCATCTGACCACTGGGAATTTGTGTTAAATCTTCTATTCAGGTAAATGCGATACGACACCACAGGTTATGAATCAACTGCTGAATAGCTCATGTCTTACCCACAATGCAGAAGGTGGCAGCAAAAGCCTCCACACAAGACAGCTTGCAGGGCTTCCCATAGTTCACTGGGTTGGCAGCAACCAAGTATGGTAGCAACCGAGGATGACTACCTATCATCTTATTGAAGGGCGTCTCCTCAAGTTTAGCCCAAGAGCAGTCAATGACAGCAAGTCCATTCTGAGCCACAATGTCCCTAAAAAATAAAGGAAAACACAGGACTCTGACTTCAACAGCACAAATACTTGCATATACTATTGCGATGTGCCCCAATAATCTTGATAAGAAATTGATGGTTGTGGTCGGTTAAACATGTCCTGATCTCACAGACAGTGAAAGGGTAAAGGTATGGTCAAATTATATCCAGCCCTTTGATCTATCAGTGGTAATGATGTGCTTAGGGTTTTGGCCATGTCAAAAGCATCACTCACCTGTCTGCTGGTGAGACGTATTTGGTGCCCATGGGGCTCAGAATGAGTCCATGGAACCTCTGGTTGAGGCGTAGGTTGTGAACAAAGCCTTTGCGGACCAGCTTTCTTCCTGTGCAGCGCTTTGGGTCGCAGTGGCCCAGCTCCCACATGGCCAGGGGGCAGGGCAACTTCACCTGGGCAGCCTCCCCTGCATCATCACGATGCAGGCTGGCTGAAACCGAGAAAAACCAACCAAGTTACCAACCTGGTCTCAGAGCATTTCATATTATTCTATACGTAAATCTGAGAGACTTCATTTAGTATGATACGTAACGTTTGGTGTGGTTACATAAGACAGATGGTTACTTAAAGCAACAAACGAAAGGAGGGTGGTTGCTCACGGTGGATGGCTACACATATAACAAATCTTATCACGGACAACTTTAAAATGGTATCTTCTTTTCAACTACTTACTACTAAGTATTTTGCATCTACTTAGCATGTTAGCTAATCCTTCCCCTAACCTTAACCCTTTTAGCTAACCCTTCCCCTATCTCCGAAATGTAACCCTAACCACTAACTCCTAGTAACAGATAATACGAATTGTAATTTGTAACATGTCATACAAAACAGATCATACAAATGAATACATACCATACTAAACGTTACATATCATTCTAAATGGAGTCTCGGATTTACATACAGAATAATACGACATGCTCTGAGACCAGGTTGAAGTTATATGATCACACATACACACAACATGACTGGTTAGCTGTGACACAATGTTTCGGGAAGAGGCATACTGTACCTTGCAATGCATCATGCATCTCTTCTGTGAAACACTCAAGAGATTTCCCCTTCATCTTGTGTCGTTTATCTTTCCCCTTGTTCACTGGGCGCTCAAATTTACCCTGCTTCTTTCGCCCCATGTCAGAACTGTCAGACTCTCTCTACCTACTGTTTATTGACTGAGAAAAAAATGTAACGTTAACCTGACTTTGTAGCACTTGAATCAACTGGTCCTACAGAAGTAAACATCCAAGCAAGCTACCAAGATTACATAGAAAACATGTGTACTCCGCTCCTCTTGTTTTGAGATTAAATTGTATCGCTTTAGTTGAATTAAATAAAAGTATAAACAACAACTTCGTTCACTTCTCATGTGCTCACGCTGTACCGAGGAAGCACTAACACGCACGCGCAGACCGTGTATTATGGTCAGCTGACTTCTTCCCATGTTTCCCTAATGGTCACGTGGCCACTACTTGTAAAACAAACAAAAAATAGCCACGGATTATATAGCTAGTAAAGAAGTAAATGAAAGTCCATTAATAATGTATTATACATCGACTAGAATACTACATTTACTATGGATATATCTGCTCTGTCTTACCCTGCTGAGTAAGTATTTTTCACTTCATTCATGTACTCAAACAAAACAGCATCTGTCGTTTCAACGTTTATTCCGGGTTAGGTTTTAGAGGAGCGTATTGCGAAATCAAACATTGTAACCAAAATATAGAGCAGTTAAATATATACAGTACCAGTCAAAAGTTTGCACACACCTACTCATTCAAGGGTTTTTCTTTATTTGTACTATTTTCTACATTCTACAACTATGAAATAACACATGTAATCATGAGTGATGAAGTGTTGCATCTGATGACCTGGCCTCCACAATCACCAGACCTCAACCCAATTGAGATGGTTTGGGATGAATGATTTGGACCGCAGAGTGAAGGAAAAGAAGCCAACAAGTTCTCAGCATATGTGGGAACTCCTTCAAGACTGTTGGGGAAAAACATTCCTCATGAAACTGGTTGAGAAAATGCCAAGACTGCAAAGCTGTCAAGGCAAAGGGTGCCTACTTTGAAGAATCTCCAATAGATTTTTGTTTAACACTTTTTTGGTTTACTACATGGTTCCATATGTGTTATTTGATAGTTTTGATGTCTTCACTATTATTCTACAATGTAGAAAATAGTACAAATAAAGAAAAACCCAGGAATGAATAGGTGTGTCCCAACTTTTGACTGGTACTGTATATATTTTCACATTATGTGGCTCTAGATTTTATTGTACATGTATATGCTTCTGTATTCATGATTAACCCTGCTGACAAATTGTCGCTCAAATGTTAAACTTTTTTAATTAAAGCTGCAATATGTCTACTTTTTGGGTGACCTGACGAAAATGAACATAGCAATGTGAGTTATAGATCTGTTAATCTCATTGAGAATAGATATGAAGCGGTAGGTATGTTCTATATGCGCCATTTCTGTACTTCCTGTGCTGAAGTTTAGTTTTTGCTTCTTTTACTTTTGGTTTTGTACACCAGCTTCAAACTGCTGAAAACACAATATTTTTGATTATTGAAAATATATTTCACAGCGGTTAAGATAATACAATTGTACACAAACTGAAATTAGGCAAACTATTAGCATTTGAGCAATTTCACATTATGAGCATGATTTGTGTCCAATTACATATTAGTAATTGGTATCAATACACACTAGTATTAATTATAAATTACATACATTTCCCTGTTTTTCAATCACTTCAAGACAGTAGCTTCAAACTTAGCCCATATTTCTTTGTATTCATATGACTTTCCATGTCCATTTGCAATAGTTTTCAAAAATGTTACAGTTGGCTATTCATTGACAGCTGGAGCCATTCTGCAAATGAGGGTGGCTCGTCTTTTTTCCAATGCCTTAAAATGACCCTTTTAACTATGAGAGTTAGTGTCCTAAGCATGGAAGCATTTGAGGTGTTTTCCCAGCAAGATAAGGGCTGCATTTGTGTGTAGTCTTTTTTTTATTGCCCCTAGAAATAGAGAGAATATTATTTTCCAATATGCTTCCAGTTTAGGACACTTGACCAACATATGCGCAAGCCCAGCATCATCTGATATACATCTTCGACATTTGCTGTCGGTTGTCATTTTTGCCATGTGTATGTTTGAGTCCAGTAGGTTCTATTAATTATATTATACTGAACCATTTGTGTTTTAGATTCTGCACGGTTTAAAACAGTTTTTCCAAACCCTTTCCCATTCAATTACTTGTATATGAATATTCACATTTTTACCCCATTTCTCTCTTAAGGGAAGTGTGTAGTGCCCTTGTTTTTCGTTTAAGAATTTATACACTTGATGCCAGGTGGTTTTTGGAATGGACATCCTTTATGAAAATGTCCAATACTTTAAACTCATGTTTATATTTAAATGGTTATTTATTCCGACTTGACTTCCTGAACAATCTGAATGATTCTAAAATGGTTGATAGAGCCGGCCTTTTCCTTCCGTTCATTCAGATCCATAGTTTTACCATCTTTATACAAATCCGCCACTATGCAAACTCACATCTGTAGCTAACCTCTCCACAATACTGATCTGTGATTAATATGTGTGGATTGCTCCAGATGGTTGCTTGGAGAGAAGTACATATGGAAACTGCGTATTTATTTCCAACAATTTTAAGAACATTCCAAGACGCAGATCTTTTTGGATGGCCTTTTTTGCATAGGGAATACTTCCCAAATATCTATCAATCTAAGTGGCATGGGGTGGAATATTTCTTCAATTGCTAACCAACAGGGGGTTATTTTGGTGGGTAGAGCCAGTATACGGTTTATCTTGTTACATTTAATATTTGGAAGTGCCATCCCTCCTTTATATTTTGACATCATTAGTTTCTCATGGGCAATGCTAGGTTGCTTTGAATTCCATATACATTTAGTGATCAGTTCATTGATCTTCTTTAAAAAACCTTGCGGTAGATTGAGGCAACATGCTCAGTTTGTAATTGATTGTAGGAGCAACTCATTTTTTATCATTTCAATTCTTGCTCGGAATGTTAGAGGGAGGACCATCCCAAAAATTGTGCTTTAAAGGATTGAACAATAGCTTCTACATTCTCTTCAGTCTTCTTCTAATGTTGCTAATTTTAGTGTGGATGCAGATGGTTTATTCTTGTTAAAATGTCTATTTTAGGCCCCTATTCATTTGCTGGTAAAATGAAGATTGTTGAGGAACCAAATACATTTGGGTAAGTCATATGTTATTCTATAATTGCATTTAGATATGTTTCAAAAGTTACATGTATGAAGGTATAAAACCTACAAATTCAGTCAGTGTAATGTGGTTCTCTCTTATTTCTCTAGGCTCAACAATCCCTTTTTGGCCCAAGGAAGTAGACTCCAGCCCAAGGTCACTCCAGGCCCAGTGTCAGGTAATAAGAATATGTATTACTTACTGGGTTAAGTACTTTATGGTCTGCAGACTGCAATAAGATATTATACAGGTATTGCAGTACAGATTTATACTTTCACCAGCAGTGGGAAGGTACCACAGTAGTCTGGTCCCTTTTCATTGTTACTCAGTAATCAAAGGATTGAAACAAGTGGAAAAAGAATCGCCTAATACAGAGGTCAAATTAAATCACAATACGTCACCAACTGGTTTACATTTGTGAAAGCAAAGGAGACGGTGCTTGCAAAGTAATGATCTAATTCTGTCAACACTGGCAGATCATGTGATTAATCAAGAATATACAGGTAACTGACAAAATAAAAGACCCGCAAACATAGTGTCTTAATAGGGCGTTGGGCCACCAAAACAGTTTCAATGCACCTCGGCATAGATTCTACAAGTGTCGGGAACTCTATTGTAGGGGATGCGCACCATTACTCTACAAGAAATTCCATAATTTGGTGTTTTGTAGATGGTGGTGGAAAACTCTGTCGGTCGCCATTCCAGAATCTCCCATAAGTGTTCAATTGGGTTGAGATCTGATGACTGAGACACACACACACACACACACACACTTTAAACCCCCTATGCTCCTTTGAGACCCCTCTTTCAAAGTCACTGATATCTTATCTTCTAGCCATGGTAGCCAAAATAATGGGCAACTGTGCATTTTTATACATGATTTTTATACCTATGCATGATGGGATGTTAATTGCTTAATATACTCAGGAACCACACCTGTGTGGAAGCATCTTATTTCAATATACTTCATATCCCTCATTTACTCAAGTGTTTCCTTTTATTTTGGCAGTTACTTGTCTGTCTAAACTGACCATTCCTAGCATGCATTCAGTATGACCATACCTAGCATGGTATACAGTATACATACAGCCCTGTTTTTTACTTGTGCTCTTTTCATAACATTTCTAATCCTTTTTTTATAGGACCAGCACATCTCCGCCGACTAGCAGGAAAGTGCTTCAGTTACATAGAGTCCACGTAAGTACTGGGAAACTGAGTGCCTACAAAATCAACACCTAATTGCTGCAGTGAACATTATGGCAAAGTTTCGATCAAACTGTTTAGGACTCATCTTTGATTTCTGTACCAGTTTTCCAATTGTTTGATTCACCGCTAGTCAAGGCTGCAAGATGACATGTGTAGAAAATATGTATATTTTAAGATAAATAATTGTGTTGTTATTTTGTTTAGGTATAAATATGAATTCTGTCCATTCCACAACATCACCCAGCATGAGCAGTCATTCAGGTGGAACGCTTACAGTGGCATACTGGGGTGAGTGGATCCTCCACAACACAATTTCAAACTGCACTCATCCTATCAAGTGAATAAGATTCATTTGAAGCATGTTATCCTGTGAATACATTATTTCCATTCATCAGTTTACACCCGTTGTCTTTCCAACAGAATCTGGCAGGAGTGGGAGATTGTGAACAACACCTTTTTGGCCATGTGGATGAGAGAGGGAGATGCCTGTGGGAATAAAAATAGGCAAACAAAGGTAATAAATTGCTTGTGCTCATTCCTCCCAGAGGCCAATTGACAAAGCAGGATTGGCGAGCATTTGTGAGTAAAACGTGCAAACCTGGTCAGCGAATGTTGTGAAAGGCCTTTAAAGACATTGCAGAGTTGAATGTTGCGGTTATTGTTCTTTGTGAAAACATTTTTTTCTTCTCTCGTTTCACTAGGTCATTCTGACCTGCGGTGGAAGTAGCAAGTTGGCGCAAGTGTCAGAGCCCACTACCTGTGTGTATTCTTTAAGCTTTGAGACCCCACTTGTATGCCACCCACATTCTCTCTTAGGTAAGACGAGCAAAAGCAGGGACTCTTTAATTTTTAAAAATATATATATATTTTAATATTAACGTTTTAAGATGGTGCTTGTTTACGTTCTAAGTCACACATGTGTCCTCTCATCAAGTGTACCCAACTCTGAGTGACAAGCTGCAGATAGAATGGGATGAAATCGAACAGGCCCGCTATGAGAACCTCATTACTGAGCAGGTACGACTTTACTTACTAACATAGGCATTGACCTTGCCCTTTCATAGCACTTATATGAGTGTAGGACTACACAGGAGTTTAAAGATGTTCACAGACAAAGCGGCAGGCGGGATGGCCTAATCAGTTTCAATGAGGCGGAATTCAACCAGACGGAGCGGTCGGCGGTGCTTGAAAGCCAATTAGTGGAGAAAATAGGAATCAGGTCTATTTGGGCGATATCCACTCTGGAGTTTCACTTCTTGTCTTGAAAGTGCTTAAGAAGTCCTCTAACGTGTATGTGTATATTACAGGGCTACAATAATCTACTGAGGGATATTTTTGAGGATGCTGGTTTCCTAAAGAGCCAAAAGGTAAAGGAGAAGCCGGATATCACAACTACCTCAAAGACACATGATTCCTTGCAGAAATGCAATGAGGTAGGTTCACTGGAGAGAATCCAAAACCATTCGTGACCATGAGTAGTAATGGAAGCCCTGCCATTTAGAGCTTTCAGCTAATGCTCTAGTTTAGCTATCCATATACATGAAATGTCATTGAGAAGTTGTATTAGTTTACATTTCTACGGATGCTTGTTTTATACAGGATGTCCGTAAACAGAGGGAAGAGATTGAGAGATTGCAAGCTCTCCTCACTCAACACAACATTCCCCATGAGTCAAAGGCAGGTGAGTCGGAGCATTATTATTCATGTACAAGTCCATACTTCTCCATGAACCGATGTAGGAAATGAATCCCTTCGTAAGTAACATGTTATGATTGCATTGGTCCATAATGTTAACATGTTTGCACCCTTCCCTCCCTCTACGGACAGCTAAGGCGAAGATTCCAGTGAGTGTGACTGTGCAAAATCGGCACCTGAGAGGGGACAACGGCCTCATCGCAGACCTACTCTGAGGATTCCAGACATTTACACAAAATATTGCAGACCACTAACTGAACAGCAGAGAAGGCAGATGTCACACAATAAACATGGCAGTTCCACATTAGAGAATTCAAGTAAAAAAACTTAAAAAGTTTATTCTAAATACAATTTTAGATAAACAACCATGTTTTCTTGACTGTGAGGCGTACCTGTACTCCCCAATGGCATAGCTACATTCTTAGAATATTTCTTTTTCAACTCCATTGTCTGTCTGGACAGAAATCATACCTCTGCTATCAAAGGAAGTACACTGAAGATGTAAATTGTTTGATCCAGAAAATACATTTAAGAAAATGAAAAGTTGCAGCCTTGAGCAATTTTTTTTATTTCTTTACCCTTTATTTAACTAGGCAAGTCAGGTAAGAACAAACTCTCCCCTAACCCGGATGACGCTGGGCCAATTGTGCGTAGCCCTATGGGACTCCTGATCACAGCCAGTTGTGATACAGCCCGGGATCGAACCAGGGTCTGTAGTGATGCCTCTAGCACTGAGATGCAGTGCCTTAGACTGCTGTGCCACTCGGGACCCCAAATGCCAATTATTTTGTCATATGACATTAAAAAGGTGCTTAAACAGAATTCTTCTTGTAGGCTGTTTACATATTTTATTATTGTTTAACTGGCGATACACCATCCCATCTGGTTTGCGCTTAGTGGGACAATAATTTGTTTTTCAACAGGACAATGACCCAACACACCTCCAGGCTGTGTAAGGGCTATTTGACCAAGAAGGACCGTGATGGAGTGCTGCATCAGATGACCTGGCCTCCACAATCCCCTGACCTCAACCCAATTTAGATGGTTTGGGATGAGTTGGACCGCAGAGTGAAGGAAAAGCAGCCAACAAGTGCTCCGCATATGTGGGAACTGTTGGAAAAGCATTCCAGGTGAAGCTGGTTGCTAGAATGCCAAGAATGTCCAAAGCTGTCAACAAGGCAAAGGGTGGCTACTTTGAAGAATCTAAAATAAGAAATATATTTTGATTTGTTTAAAAATGTTGGTTACTACATGATTCCATGTGTTATTTACAATGACTGCCTTCCCCAACCAAACCCTCCCCTAAACTGGATGAAGCTGGGCCAATTGTGCGCTGCCCGTTGTTTCACTATTATTCTACATTGTAGAAAATAGTCAAAATAAAGAAACTCTTTAATGAGTTGGTGTGCCAACTTTTGACTGGTACCATCTATATACACACTCTGGACTCCGACATTGCGCATCCTAATATTTCTGTATTAATTAATTCCATGATTTACTTTTAGATTTGTGTATTTTTTTTTAGATATTACTGCACTGTTGGAGCTAGGAACACAAGCATTTCGCTACACCCTCAATAACATCTGCTAAACACGTGTATGCGACCAATAAAATTGTATTCGAATTTTGATTTGAGTTTTAACGATGCTCCTACGAAGGTTCTGACGATTAATTTAGCCTTAAAATGCTTTTGGGGAACTGGGCCGATGTGTTTCTTTACTGAACATGTGAGGGATTGTAAGGGACTGTAACTATGCATCCAGCGTCTCTGTGGAGTGGAGAATGAAGATTGAAATATGTTATTATACAACAAGCCAAATGAAACTAGTTCAGACACAGGACAACCCTTTCGGCAAGGAAGAGGAATGGTAAAAAAAAATTTTTTAAAGGGAATGTTTCCAATTATGGGGACTGCCAAGGGCTTGAGAGGGAGGGATAGAAGGAAGGAGAGGTTGACGCTTAAAGCTGTGGAGGGAGGGAACGATGGATGAAATGCTTAAAACTGGGTGTAAGGAGGCAGGGTGGGCCGAAAGAATGAAAGCGGAAAGAACCATACATTGCAAGGAAGGACAGCAGTGTTGTGCCTGCCTATATATGTAGTGTCACTGCCAGCTTCAATAACCAAGTGATGTGTAGTGGTGGCCATTCACAGGCATACGCAGTACACCCACCAATTTCTCTACAGATATAGAGTATACTTAAGCAATAAGGCCCGAGGGGGTGGTATGTGGTCAATATACCATGGCTATCGGCTGTTCTTATGCACGGCGCAACGCAGAATGCTTGGACACAGCCCGTAGCCGTGGTATATTGGCCATATATCACAAACCCACGAGGTGCTTTACTGCTACAATAAACTGGTTAGCAACCTAAATAGAGCAGTAAAGATAAATGTTTTGTCATACCGTGGTATACGGTCTGATATGTTGGTAACCAGTTTCTAATCAGCCAATCAGCTTTCAGGGCTCAAACCACCCAGTTTATAATTACATTACCATTGAGAATGATTGAACAATTGAACGATTCATCTTAATTCCTATCTCTGCCATTATTTGGTGGAGGGAAGGATCAGCTATTGCCATCTACACCATATAGACAATTGCTGATAATGAATTCATACTCACCCGATGGCATGGAGTGATGGTCAAACATTGTAATCTAATGCCTGCCTCAGAGCACTCGTTAGTAAAGTTGCATTTGAAAATGATAGCTGGTCTGAGGCAGTTTTCTAAATAACTAAGTTCATCGTTAGATAATTTTTGCCTTCCCACGTCAACATTATACACAGAAGGATCTAAGCTATAACATAATGAAACAAATGTGAGTTTATATGCTTTTATATCATTAAACAACTTTTTATGAAATAGTTTTGACAACCCTGTTTGTAAGCTTTTAAGTGATATCAAACTCAACCATTTATATTTTCCAGTGATGAAGACATGGATGTCTAATGGTAGGGTGGGGTATGCAAAATGGATGCAAATCTCTGGTAACGTTTATGCTACCCACCTTCTAAAAGGAAAGGTGGAACTGTTATGCTTCTTATTATACTGTTAGAATTGATGCTGGACCGGACCCTGGTCTCTGCTCGGCATTGATCGCAGTCACAACTGAATTTATTAGCCATTGGCCAAAACACAGGCAGGGGCAAACTACATACTCAAGAAGTAGTCTTGAAGTAGTCCCAAAAGTTGTACTGGTTGTACAGCAACAGTTAAACAGTGGCTTGATAGCAGTCTAGTGTGCAAGACTGAATAAAATGTGTTACTCTTCTAACATAATTTTTTTAACTTCATATGCATTTTGGGGGGGGGGGGGGGGGGGATTCCAACATATATTCTGTATATAGCCAGACAAACTGTTAAAAAGGCAACATCAGCTCCATCACTGACAGGTCAAACAAACATGGAGGATACAGATGCAGCACAAACGGGCTCATCATCCCCAGCAAGATTAACAATCGGCTTTAGACTGGAGTACTGTGGTTAGTCACTATGCATAAGTTCCTGGTTACTAAAATTCTAATAGTTTGCCTAATTTCAGTTTATGTGACCAAACAAGCAAGTATAGTGTAGAGAATCATTGTACAATCTAAACCGCTGTGAAATAACCAAAACTATTGTATTTTGAGCTGTTTGAAGCTGGTGTACAAAACCAAAAGTAAAAACCAAAACTTTAGCACAAGCATAGCGCACATAGGACATATCTACTGCTTCTTAGACAAATGACAGATCTATAACTCACATTTATATGTGAATTTGGTAGCGTTGCACAAAAAGTTACATATTGCAGCTTTAAATGGCTCATCTACTGGCAAATGACAAGTTTGATTACATGAAACCATGGATATATTCACATTACATCATGTCATAACAAAACATACAGCATCACAATACTTAACAGAAGTGTGAACATAATATGGAATTCATTGGTATCAACATTCCAGCAACCATGGCTGGTTGCCATTTAATTTTGTATACACAGTGAATACTGCATTAATTGAGGAACCAGCAGATAAGAATCTAGTGAACTGAATATTCCCTTTGAGTGTGGTGGTGGTGCTGTGGTGGTATTTGATTGATCATCTAGAATAATGGTAGTGGTTGGTCAGGAAAGCAGCTGGATGATTTCCCTGGCTCTTTGTATCCTCTGCTGGGCATCTGTGTCCTGTTCCCCCTCCCGCACCAATGTCTCAGCCTTCTGCACGGTGGTGTCCCTGGCCCCCCCACGCAGCCCGTCCAGGTAAGACAGAAGCACAGAGAAGTTCTCATCTGGGATCTGTGGAGACAGAGAATGTGATTTTGTCCTTATGTAAGAAAAGTTACAGCCTCATTGACTTCTTAGGATTTTAAAATAAATAACTACCTAATTAGTATATTATAAAGGCTATATGTTATTTTTCAGGTGAGATACAGGTAAGGGTGTCATAACAGGGAGGGAGGGATATTTGCACAGAAAGCCATGTCTGTTAATTGCCAGTTGAAAGGAGACACTCAACACAGATAAGCAACCTCTCCCAACAGGGGGAGCCCTAAGATTGCTCTTTGGGGGTTTAGGTTTGATTACACGCAAGAAAAGTGTTTGTAAAAAGCACAATCAATATCTGATTAGATGGATGAAAAGGGTTTCCACTCAGGTCTTAGGACAGTTTACCTTCTCTGAGTCAAACATGTGCTGTAGTAACCACGTCTGCCTGGTCTTCTGGAACTTCCACTCCTTACGGTTCTCAGCCCAACTGCAAAGATGGAGAAAGACAAAATAGATAAGCCAGAGCTCACCTTCAAGAAAGACCATGCTGTATTTAAGGTTGCAAATAAGCTACATTTTACTGTGATCATCCAGTACTGTAGCAAATTTGATTGCACAGTAGTACTCAATTTGGAATGTGTTTGGGGACATTTTTGTCCAACATACAGCAACATCAGCAGTGAAGAGTGCAATAAACAGAAGATATCGTTTTACTTGAAGTCGCAGTGTGTGGGTGTGATTCATATGGTGCACTCTCCTCACTTACCAGGTAAGGTAGTCTAGCGCCTGTTGGGGAGCAATGGGTTTCGAGGCCTCATTTTTGTCTTCTGTCTTCCCTTCAGCTTTAAGTTGATCCTTTTGCTCCTTTTTCAGAATCTTCTTCATTTTCCTCTCGAGGACTCGTCTCTCCTCTGGACTCAAGTCCTCCTCTCCCTCCATCACATTATCTTCCTCCTCATCTTCTGCTGCAGCTGGGACTATGATTGGCTTGGGACTCTGCTCAACAAAACCAGAGATTTATTTTTTTATTCATAAAAAGTATTTCATAATGGGATATTTATTATCTCCACAATGTACTGAATAAGATTGATGTTTTAAATACTTTTATTGGACTTAACTACATATCAGATTAATTTCATATCTCATTCTGCTAAGGGATGGAGGTAAAACACAAGTGAGTGGTGTCTTGCCTCTCAACCTCGCCTCCAGCTGGGCTGAGGCTACTTCCTGTCCCTTGGCTGTTCAAGGGCCATTTCCTGTATCTACAGCAAAGTGAGGCCAGCGAGAGACACATTCTGAAGTTCAATATGGTCAACCGCACTTCAGGTTAAATCGGAAGAGCTCCTTCTCGCATCCTGTCTCTAGCAAAGTGAAAATAAACAGCCTTCCATCACATGCCAATCGTTACACATGACTTTTCAATTAAAGAGTCCGTGCAACTTCAGCTGTCTCATTACTGAAATGAAGATCATAGTCCGTGTGAAAGTATATTGAGCCACTTTAAAAGACTAAGGAGTAAGAACATTTCAAGCTGTTAGATCTAAAAGGAGCAAATAGGGAGAGAGCAGAAGAGAAGGTAAGAGAGCAGGGTGTCGATTCAAGCTACAGCGAGACCACAGGCATTTTCCATTTCTGTGTATTTACAGGGGTGAATCTGACGTACACAGTTTGAAATAAGTCCAGTGAAAATAGTTCCATTGATGCTCAGAGCATTTTCCACTGTGAAAAAAGTCAATTGACCTTCTCCACAGACTTCATTTAAAAACAAAACAAAGCCATTGCGTTTCACTGAAACACTTTAGGAAAAAGAGGAACTTGTGTCGAGAGGCAAAGGGTACATGCATCTTTGTACAAGAGAAGATTGATTAATTGAAAAAGATGTAGCATTTTGGATTTAGTTTCTTGGAAAAGTAAACTCTATTACTTCCAAAAAAAGAGTGTATTTTCATATGAAAAACACAGACACCTTCTCAGACAAACTCAAACAAGGGACATATTTTTTTATGACTATAGAAACCCACAAGAAACAAGTGTGGGAGGAAAAAAAGAAAGAAAGAAAAGATTTTAGATCACGTGGCCACCACGTCATTCTCAGAATATGCTGGCTGGGTGTAGCCAATAAAAATACAACAACCTCTCCACTGAAACCTAATGACTTGCTCTGCTCGCCTATATCCACGCAACATGCATCAATCTCAGAGAATGAGACTTTAGATGGTCTTGGCAGACTGAGTTACTGAAAATAAACAGAAGACGCCAGCCGAAAGTGAAAATGGTAAGCGGAAACATTTGTTGCTTTGTGTGCAGTGAGTTCCTCCCAACTTGAAGTACTCAAAGCAGGGTATGGGGAGGTCTATGTGGTGATAGTCCACAAACCAATGTCTTCTTAGATACTGTCTATGAGAAATAAGGGACTGCCGAGAGAGCCAACACAGAGCTGGCAGTGTGTCGTTTTTATATGTTGGTAAAATTAGCAATTTCTGCAAAACTGAATGAAATGGTAACATCTTAGTGTGATGCTCTTTCGGGGACAAAATTGCAGGTGCAGTAAAATTGATTAAATTGAGATTTTGTGTTACTGGCCTACACACAATACCCCATAAATGTAAAAGTGGAATTATGTTTTTAGTCCTTTTTATAAATTAATTACAAATAAAAAGCCGAAATGTCTTGAATTAATAAATATTCAACCCCTTTGTTATGTCAAGACTAAATAAGTTTAGGAGTAAAAATTTGCACAACAAGTGAGTTACATGGACTCTATGTGCAAAAATGGTGTTTAACATGATTTTTGAATGACTACCTCATCTTTGTACCCCACAAATACAATTATATGTAAGGTCCCTCAGTCGAGCAGTGAATTCCAAACACAGAATTAACAGCAAAGACCAGGGAGGTTTTCTAATGCCTTGCAAAGAAGGGCATCTATTGGTATATCAATACAACAAGTCACTACAAAGATATAAGCGTCCTTCCTAACTCAGTTTCCGGAGAGGAAGGAAACCACTTAGGGATTTCACCAAGAGGCCAATGGTGACTTTAAAACAGTTACAGAGTTTAATGACTGCGATAGGAGAAAGCTGATGGTGGATCAACAACATTGTAATTACTCCACAATACTAACCTAAATGACTGAGAGAAAAGAAGGAAGCCTGTACAGAATACAAATATTTCAAAACATGCATCCTGTTTACAATAATCCTGTTTACAATAACTGCCAAAAATCTAGCAAAGAAATTAACGTCATGTCCTGAATACAAAGCATTATGTTTGGGGAAAATTCTACACAACCTGCATTTAAATTTGAGCTGATCCTGCACCACTCAGTTTTGGACTGTTTTGTTCCGGGAACCCATTTGCAAGGATCCGGTACCTTTCTTCCCATGAAAAATTCATTTTCACAGTTTGCAATGTCAAAGTTATAATTAAAGCAATCAGAGGTAATTCAAGTTGCCTCCTCTGTAATTCTCCTACTACCTAAATCACGTAAATGTGAAAACGTGCCTGATATTTTCAGAATGAACTTGGACCGGCCTCGGTTTATGCAACATCGCAGCCTATAGACCGACACGTGGCCATTGCTGTGGTGAGAGAGAAGCTCCTCTGTATCTCTCAGAAATAGAACGACATTAACTTTATATGATCTCTCTCTCCCACTCTCTGATAAGACATGAGGCTGCAAGTCTGCTCTCTCCAGCGTTGCATTTCATAATTAATTTCCTTATAGAATTATAGCCGTGGCAACGATGCTAGAGGAGACATAACACCCCATATAAATTGAAATACATTAGCCAAAGTTATATAGAATTACTGTGGTTTGTTCAGAAATAAATGAAATATTTCAGAAGACTACACCAGGAGTAAGTCTATCATTTAGCCACAGAGGATCAATAGCTTTAAAATAATAATAATCTATTGCCTAGCTGTGGATTGTGCGTAGCCCAATCAAAAGGCATGCCTACAGTTGGGAACGTGCGGCAAATCGGTCAGTGAGCAGCATTCAAACAAAACAGGCCTTTTGCAATATTTCAACGGCATTGTTTTACAAAGTAAAACGAAAGAGGCTTCAGCCATCGACGGTGAGTGAGATGAAACTGGAAATCGTTTTTACACACCTAGGTCTAGGCTATTGATGTATTCAAGACACGGTTGTTTTTCTTGAGCTCAGATTCTCAGTTTGTCAGTGTCAAAGTAGGCTGTTCGATCATTCCGGTCATTTGTGAGGAATATTATTATTATTATTTTTTTTTTTAAAGCTGCTCAAATCTGAAGTAATCTAAAATTATATAGAATTGAGTGAAATTAGTCTATAACAAGGCACTTCAAATCGGCTTGAAAATCTATGGCAAGACTTGAAAAACGGCTGTCTAGCAATGATCAACAACCAACTTGACAGAGCTTGAATCATTTAAAAGAATGTGCAAATATTGTACAATCCAGGTGTGCAAAGCTCTTAGAGACTTACCCAGAAATACTCACTGCTGTAATCACTGCTGATTCTAACATGTACTGACTCAGGGGTGTAAATACTTATATAAATGAGATTTCTGTATTTCAATTTAAAAAAATTAAGAACAAATTCTAAAACCATGTTTTCACTGTCATTATGTCATTAACATGTAGATGGGTGTGAAACAAAATATGTATTTCATAAAATGTTGAATTCAGGCTGTAACAACAAAATGTTGAATAAGTCCAGGGGTATGAATACTTTCTGAAGGCACTGTAGCTGGTTAAAGCATTGAACCGACTGTAATAAACTCAGCAAAAAAACTAAACAAAAGAAAGTTTTTCAGGACCCTGTCTTTCAAAGATAATTCGTTTAAAAAAATCCTAATAACTTCACAGATCTTCATTGTAAAGGGTTTAAACACTGTTTCCCATGCTTTTTCAATGAACCAGAAACAATTAATGAAAATACACCCGTGGAACGGTCGTTAAGACACTAACAGCTTACAGACAGTAGGCAATTAAGGTCACAGTTATGAAAACTTAGGACACTAAAAGACGCCTTTCTACTGACTCTGAAAAACACCAAAAGAAAGATGCCCAGGGTCCCTGCTCATCTGCGTGAACGTGCCTTAGGCATGCTGCAAGGAGGCATGAGGACTGCAGATGTGGCCAGGGCAATAAAAGTTCTGTGAGACGCTTAAGATAGCGCTGCAGGGAGACAGGGTGGACAGCTGATTGTCCTTGCATTGGCAGACCACGTGTAACAACACCCACACAGGATCGGTACATCCGAACATCACACCTGTGGGACAGGTACATGATGGAACGCACAATCCCTCCATCAGTGCTCAGACTGTCCGCAATAGGCTGAGAGGCTGGACTGAGGGCTTGTAGGCCTGTTGTAAGGCAGGTCCTCGCCAGACATCACTGGCAACGTCGTCGCCTATGGGCACAAACCCACCGTCGCTGGACCAGACAAGACTGGCAAAAAGTGCTCTTCACTGGCGAGTTACGGTTTTGTCACCAGGGATGATGGTCGGATTCGCATTTATCGTCAAAGGAATGAGCATTACACTGAGGCCTGTACTCTGAAGCGAGATGGATTTGGAGGTGGAGGGTCCGTCATGGTCTGGGCCGGTGTGTCACAGCATCATCGGACTGAGCTTGTTGTCATTGCAGGCAATCTCAACACTGTGTGTTACAGGGAAGACATCCTCCTCCTTCATGTGGTACCCTTCCTGCAAGCTCATCCTGACATGACCCTCCAGCATGACAATGCCACCAGCCTTCCTGCTCACTCTGTGCGTGATTTCCTGCAAGACAGGAACGTCAGTGTTCTGTCATGGCCAGCGAAGAGCCTGGATCTCAATCCCATTGAGCACGTCTGGGACCTGTTGGATCGGAAGGTGAGGGCTACGGCCATTCCCCCCGGAAACTTGCAGGTGCCTTGGTGGAAGAGTGGGGTAACATCTCACAGCAAAAACTGGCAAATCTGGTGCAGTCCATGAGGAGTAGATGCACTGCGGTACTTAATGCCACTTTAAACAATGCTACCTAATATAATGTTTACATACCCTACATTATTCATCTCATATGTATACGTATATACTGTACTCTATATCATCTACTGCATCATTATGTAATACATGTATCACTAGCCACTTTAACTATGCCACTCTGTTTACATACTCATCTCATATGTATATACTGTACTCAATACCATCTACTGTATCTTGCCTATGCCGCTCTGTACCATCACTCATTCATATATCTTTATGTACATATTCTTTATCCCCTTACACTTGTGTCTATAAGGTAGTAGTTTTGGAATTGTTAGCTAGATTACTTGTTGGTTATTACTGCAATGTCAGAACTAGAAGCACAAGCATTTCGCTACACTCGCATTAACATCTGCTAACCATGTGTATGTGACAAATAACATTTGATTTGATTTAATGCAGCTGGTGGCCACACCAGACACTGACTGTTACTGTTACTTTTGATTTTGACCCCCCCTTTGTTCAGGCACACATTATTCAATTTCTGTTAGTCACATGTCTGTGGAACTTGTTCAGTTTGTCTCTCAGTTGCTGAATTTTATGTTCATACAAATATTTACACATTAAGTTTGCTGAAAATAAACACAGTTGACAGTGAGGACATTTATTTTTTTGCTGAGTTTATAACTCCTCTGGATACCAGTCCAAACACATTCAGTAACACCCTGTGAAAGCACACATGGCTTCTGACACCGGTATGGATATTTCTTCATATCTATACGTTTCATCAACTCTTCATTTGGTGTGACTTTATTGGCATTGTTTATAATGTAGTCTTTGGTGTGTAACAGCAGAAACAAAGCAACTTGCTCAGTGACTGAACATTAGATGGTGATGTTATAACTGGATCAGTGTTGTGTAATCTCATCAATGAAAATTGGATTGCGTACTCACTTATTGTTCTAAATTGCCATGTGTTCTTTTTTCCCCCTCATTGGACACAAGGCAAATCAAACAGACTTTCTGCCCCAGATTGAGATGAGCACCGACATGCAACCCTTCAACACCACCTCAACATCCAGCCCCTTCAACACCTCAGACTTCATTGCCAAAATCGCAGCCAACGACCTGACATCCAGGGCCAACTACGTCTATGCGCTCTGTGCCGTGCTGGGCTTGGCCTCGGCGTGCATTCTACTCTACGCCTTCATTCGGTCCTACAGAGCCCAGAGGTACCTGGCCTGGCTGGACTCCCTGCTCTGGGCCTTTTCCAGCTCCCAGCTCCTTCTCTTGCTCCTCTCCCTCTCTTCCGTAGCACACCGGCCCAGCTACCTGGTGACCACACACATCGGCTGTGCTGCGCTCGCCTTCACCGTCAACATGGCATCCCTCTGCGGGCTGTTGCTCCTGGTGTTCATGGGATACGCCCTGACCTTCGACACCCCAACTCACACCCTGCTGAAGAGGGCTGGGGTCTGTGTGGCTCTGGTGCTTCTGGTTTCTATCCTGTGCTCCTTGGTGCTGGCCAGACTCAGAGGCCCCTCCAAGGAACTGCATTTGGAGGGCATATGTATTATAGACCCAACTGAGGCAGGAAGGTCTTATGCCATGGCGAAGCTTTGTCTGGGGTGCCTAATTCCCTACCTCCTCCTTCTGGGGCTCCTGACAGGCGGCTGCGTCCGCCAATGGAAATCCAGCAGCCGGTTCCTCTCCGGATCAGAGGAAGGTCCGGTGTTCCTGGCAGTGGCTGTGGTGATATTTGTATGTCAGCTATTCCATGGCATTGTGCTGGTAAGGGGGGCAGGGATGCAGCAGGCTGGTGATCTCAGCTACCACGAGAGGGCGTTCATGCACGTGTCCGAGTTTGTGATGTTCTCTGGGAGTTGTGTGTGTCTAGTGTTAGTGCTCCTGCTGCATAGGCCGTGCAGGGAAAGCCTTCTGGAGGTGACCAGGCAACTCCGCGACTGCTGCCGGGGCCTGGGGGGCCGACAGACCCACAGACACATCATGGCCCCCCATATTGAGATCGCTGACACTCAGGACTATAACCCTTAGGTCAATAACCATCTCAGACATTCTGGATTCAGGAATATTATGCCTTTTTAAGGCTGCCAAATCTATCCTTATAAACATTGATTCATATATATTAGAAGCTGACAGCAGATAACTTAAAAGCAAAGATACATTCTGAAAGTTTAGTTGCTGATCGTTTACATTTAATTTTGGCTTGAATTTGAAGAGGTGTAAATTGTGTTACTCAGACAGTTTTGTTTTCCAATGTACTTTTGTAACTTTTTCAATGTAATGATTATAATCTTATTTCATGTATGTCAGCGTACTGTTACTTCACCAACCGACTGACTTTTGTTTATGAAAAACTATTTTTTTCGGCAAATCGAACGATGTCTGTACAATTGATTGGTGACTTTTGCAATATGATGATAGTGAAATTGCAAACGAAGAAGAATAAAACGAAGTTGTGCAATGACAAATAAACCATGAACAATCATTGGAAAGACTATTTCTACTAATTCAACTGACATGTGCTAATGTTTCTACACTTAGACTTGCTATTTGACACACAACACTTCCAAGAAACAGACAGTGGTGGTGTTTGCATAAACATGTTTTACACAAAAACCCATTCAAACTCAATGTCACAATATGATGACTGAATAGTGGGAAAACACCCTACATAGGAAATACATAGCATTTGGAAAGTATTCAGACCTTCCCTTTTACCACATTTTGTTACGTTACAGACTTATTCTAAAATTGATTCAATTATATATTTTGTGTCATCAATCTACACACAAAACCCCATAATGACAAAGCAAAAAACGGTTTTAGACATTTTTGCAAATGTATTACAAATAAAAAAACTGAAATAGCTGATTTACATAAGTATTCTGAGCCTTTGGTATAAGCCTCGAAAATGAGCTCAGGTGCATCATCCTGTTTCCATTGATCATCCTTGAGATGTTTCTACAACTTGGAGGCCACCTGTGGTAAATTAAATTGATTAGATTAAATTATTTGGACATGATTTGCAAAGGCACACACCTGTCTATAGAAGTGCCCACAGTTGACAGTGCATGTCAAAGCGAAAACCAAGCCATGAGGTCAAAGGAATTGTCCATAGAGCTCCGAGACAGGATTGGGTCGAGGCACAGATCTGGAGAAGGGTACCAAAACATTTCTGCAACATTGAAGGTCCCCAAGAACACAGTGGCCTCCATCATTCTTAAACCACGACTCTTCCTAGAGCTGGCCACCCGGCCAAACTGAGCAATCGGGGGAGAAGGGCTTTGGTCAGGGAAGTGACCAAGAACCCGATGATCACTCTGACAGAGCTCCAGAGTTCCTCTGTGGATATGGGAGAACCTTCCAGAAGGACAACCATCTCTGCAGAACTCCACAAATCAGGCCCTTATGGTAGAGTGGCCAGACGGAACCCACTCCTCAATAAAAAGGTACATGACAGCCTGCTTGGAGTTTCTCAAAAGGCACCAAAAAAAGACTCAGGCTATTAGAAACTAGATTCTCTGGTCTGATGAAACCAAGATTGAACTCTTTGGCCTGAATGCCAAGCGTCACATCTGGAGGAAACCTGGCACAATCCCTATGGTGAAGTATGGTGATGGCAGCATCATGCTTTGGGGATGTTCTTCAGCGGCAGGGACTGGGAGACTAGTCAGGATCAAGGGAAAGATGAACAGAGCAAAGTACAGAGCGGTCCTTGATGAAAACCTTATGTAAATGTGATTTCTCAATTTTTATAAAATGTGCAAAAAATTATACAAATCTGTTTTTGCTTTGTCATTATGGAGCAATGTGTGTAGATTGATGAGGGGATAAAACAATTTAATCAATTTTAGAATACGGCTGTAACATAACAAAATGTGGAAAAACTCTAGGGGTCTGAATACTTTCCAAATGCAGTGTATTTACTAAAGGAATGTACTAAAGAGAAGCTTGCCAAAACATTGGTGTAAGTTTCTTTTGGACTGGATATAGTTCATGCATCCTTAGGTAGTAATCAGTAGCGTGATGAAGAAAATGTTAAATTTTAGCAGCCAGGGGCTTCCTATTCATAGATGGCAGCGACTCACCTGAAAATGGATTGACAAACTCAGATACATTTAAATACAGAGCTCACAAGAACATTTCCAACAGTGAAAACATGTCCTTAAGTTGTTGTGTTGAGTAGGTGATGGCATAACTTTATATAGGGGAGAGTGGGTTAAGTTAAGCCAAAGAGTTAATTGAGCCATGCCTTGTTTCTAGGAAGCCATAAACAAAATGGAGTCTGAAGGAAGAAACCACATGGAGAGGTAAGCAAGTTTAGTCCAAAATGATTTTCAGAAAGTCAAATTAATTGGTGTTATGAGTTTCATGATGCTTTTATTGTTTTATAACATCAGTTGGGATCTCTATAAGCTACACGGTAGCCTAGTGGTTAGAGCATTGGGCCAGTAATTGAAAGGTTGCTAGATCAAATGCTCGAACTGACAAGGTAAAAATATTTGGTTCTGCCCCTGAAAAAGGCAGTTAACCCTCTGTTCCTAGGCCGTCATTGTAAATAAGAAATTCTTAACTGACTTGCCTAGTTAAATTAAAAAAGAATGGAGGTTAAGTCTAGCATGAAAGTGCATCCTTGTAGCTGTGTTGACTAATATAGTAAAAATGTTTGCCTTAGTGTAAGTTGGTCACCGTACTAAATGATACAATTTTGTCCGTTTTATGCACACTTATTGCAATGTGTCATGGATATGAACAACAACAAATATTGTGCTTTTTTATTGTTACAGAGCAGACGTCATCATGCACTACGTATACAAACGTAAAACAAGCAAAAGTCTAGCCCCCCTTGTGGTTCTTGAGAGAGCAGCGACAGGAAGTGAGAAGGGGAAAAAGTACATTTGAGTAGCAGCAAAGGGATTCAACTTCTAACTGAATGACACTGAAGAGGAACATTGACAAAAGAAAATGAACATGCACCTGCATGAAAGAGGATATGATAGAGTAGCAGGGTCTTATCTGATCTCACTGACCAGTTTAATGGGTTTATTCGTGTCAAATGCAGAGAACTTGGCCATGAATTGGCACATCGAAATAACATCCATGTCCCAGACAACTGGTGAAGAAATGGAAGGGTAAGTGATATTGAACATAAATGTATGCCTACATTCAGATATAGATCTAAAATATACCACACCCCCATTCCATTAATTAAACTTTGACCTACCACCACAGACAACCACCATCCACTTACCCCAAGGTGGCTCAACTTACCCTGTCCCTATGCCCAACTTACCCCATACAGTTTTGAAAACAAGCTTTGTTTTCAAAACTGTTATGTTTACATGAAATCTTATTATTTCCAGGGATACACAACATCCTGAAATATATGTAGATATCTTTGTAAGACAACTGTTTCCCTTGACGTTGAATGTAAAAAAAATGGCTCAACATACCCTACTCTCCACCACAGCATACCAGTTCTGCCATCCATCTTGTTTTGTGTAAATATGAGGCAGTTTCCAGAGTTTCCCCATAAGTTACCCATACCCAGTGACTCCCTTATTTATATATTTGAACATTCTACATAATGATCCACCCTTCGTGCATGGATGATTATACTTGAAAAATTCCTTCCATAGAGCAAAAACAGTAAAACTGTGTGAAAAATCATGAAGAATCAGTCTCAAGTAACAGAAAACAGTAGAGAAGACCAGCTATAGCTGAGGACAACAGCAGAGAGAGAGAGAGGACTGTTTGCATACATCTATCTTACGCTGAGGAGCGGGTGACGTCAAATGACTTGGGGGATGAGCAAGTAAAGAAAGTCTACACAGCCTCAGTCGTTGGAAGCTAATGAGAATTGATTGGTGATTGTTGTTAAACCTCTACACTGAGTGAGAAAGATCTCGACGTGAGCATTCTGGTAATGAAAACAACACAGGAAGTCAACAATGTAAGTTTGCTTTTCCTCTTACTTCGCCCTCTAAAGGGCAAGTGCTTCAGACTGGCTCTCTCTTATATGGTAAAGATATTGCCATAGAAATGTCCTCATCAGCCACTGTACAGGTAGTGTGCGGTTCCAGTTACCTTTGTTCCAAAATGTTTACTACTGCATAATTTTCATGCGTTCATTGATGGTTGTTCACACATCCGCAAGAACGAAGGACAAATCTTCTCAAATAAAAAACAAGTAATTATTTTTGTTGTTGTTACTTAAACCAACTGAAGGGCACTGATACTACTGCACTTTTGGAGCTAGGAGCACAAGCATTTCGCTACACCCGCAATAACATCGGATAAGTATATGTGTATGTGACCAATAAAATGTGATTTATTTGAGTTGACCCATTTCATTATTTATCCCCTTCCTAGCACCGTGAGTGAGCCATCAACCCTTCAACCTGAACCAAGAGAGTGCGTTTCTAAAAAGCACTTTTTGACTATTTGTGTCCAAATGCCAACACACCATCGAGTGAGAAACAAAGAGTCTCTTAGCAGTGGTTATTATTGATGTGGGATTTTTACCTGGCAACAACTCCTTGATACCCCATCGTAAATGACAACTTGGGGCTAGAGTTCAACTGCAGGCTCAAAATGACAGCTTGTAACTTTTGACACAGACAGACACCAGACCAGACAATGACATGGAGGAGCGCGCGTACATGGACTATCCCGTTGTGTTTTATAGCAACGTCACAGAGCAGTTGAATGGCTCCTCAGCCACCTCTGGGCTGGCAGGAGAGGAACCTGACCCCTACCAGCATTACACCATCAGCGTCTTCCTCTCCTGCCTCTACACAATCTTCCTTTTCCCCGTGGGCTTCATCGGGAACGTCCTCATCCTGGCCGTCAACCTGAGCCACAGGGGCCGCATGACCGCCCCCGACCTTTACTTTGTCAACCTGGCGGCTGCCGACTTGGTCCTGGTGGCTGACTCCCTGATCGAGGTGTTCAACCTTAGCGAGCACTACTATGACATGGCTGCCCTGTGCACCTTCATGGCCCTGTTCCTGCAGGTCAACATGTACAGCAGCGTCTTCTTCCTGACCTGGATGAGCTTTGACCGGTTTGTGGTGCTGGCGGGCTCAATGAGTCTGGGCAGAAGCATGCCCCGGGCCCGTCTGACCTGCTGCCTGATCTGGGTGACCTCCGCCCTGCTCACCCTGCTGCCCTTCACCGTGGCCCAGGTGCAGCACGTTGGGGAGCTCCACTTCTGCTTTGCGAACGTATCCCAGATCCAGTGGCTGGAGGTTACGCTGGGCTTCCTGCTTCCCTTCTGCGTGCTGGGCCTCTGCTACTGGAGGATCGCCCTGGTTCTGGTGAGCGCTCAAAGGGAGCACAGTGGGCTGCAGCGGCGGCCACAGAAGCGGAAGGCTTTGAGGATGATTTCTGCGGCCGTGTTGGTGTTCTTTGCCTGCTGGTTACCGCAGAACATGTTTGTCAGTGTGCACCTGCTTAGAGGCGATGTGGATGAAACGCTGTGGCATGACTACCCTCTGACGGCCCACATGGTCAACCTGGCTGCCTTTTCCAACAGCTGTCTCAACCCCCTGGTATACAGCTTCCTGGGGGAGACCTTCCAGGACAAGCTAAGGAGCTTCATCAAGGAAAACATCAGCTGGGCCAAGTTAGACAGCTCCTGCTGGAGTAGCTAGCCCCTCTAGCCTACCCACTGCAAGCTCCTGCCCCCATCCCATACTTAAAAGTACAAGTCCCACCACACAACCTCTCCAACGCTCCTGCTGCCTCTACAAACCAGCCATCCATCCTTCAAATCAAAACTCACCAACATACGTGTGCCCTGGACAGCTAAGTGGTGCGTCTAATTTCAATCACTTTCTGACCTCACTCCTTTTGACTTAAATCTTTCCATAGATAGTTTTGTGTATATATAATGTATGTGGACACCCCTTCAAATGAGTGGATTCGGCTATTTCAGCCACACTGTTGCTGACAGGTCTATAAAGTCAGGCACACCGCCACGCAATCTCCACAGACAAACATAGCTTTACTGAAGAGCCCAGTGACTTTCAATGTGGCACAGTCATAGGATGCCACCTTTCCAACAAGTCAGTTGGTCAAATGTTTGTCCTGCTAGAGCTGCCCCGGTCAACTGTACGTGCTGTTATTGTGAAGTGGAAACGTCTAGGAGCAACAACGGCTCAGCCGCTCACAGCTCACAGAATGGGACCAGTGCATAGCGTGTAAAAATCATCTGTCCTCGGTTGCAACACTCACGACCGAGTTCCAAACTGCCTCTGGAAGCAAAGTCAGCACAAGGAATGTTCGTCGGAAGCTGCATGAAGTGCGTTTCCATGGCCGAGCAGCAGCACGATTCTGTGCTTCCAACATTGTGGCAACGGTTTCTGGAAGGACCTTTCTTGTTTCAGCATGACAATGTCCCCCTGCATTGTCAAAGCAAGGTCCATACGGAAAAGGTTTGTTGAGATCGGTGTGGAAGAACTTGACTGGCCTGCACTGAGCCCTGACCTCAAACCAATCGAACACCTTTGGAATGAATTGGAATGCCAACTGCTTACCAGGCCTGAGTTCAGTGCCCGAACTCACCACTGCTCGTGGCTGAATGGAAGCTGACAAAACAGGGTTGTCAAACTATTTTCTTTAAAAAAAAATATTTGTCATTTTAAACTTTAACGTCTAAAAAAGCTTAAACTCTGATTTCCCTCATTGTCGCATATTTTATAGTTTAGACCCATTTTAGATAATCTGAGGTGTTTGTTGTGTCCACCATCAGTTGAGACAGCATACTGTTGAATATAAGGGTGGGTGTCATTTCAATCATAGAAATAGAATGGATATATCCCTTCAGACCACTACAATTGAGCTAGTACATCGTTGAAATATAATATAAATTGACATTTAGAACATCCAATTACTACCACAAAAATGGGTGCCTGTCCATCCATCGTCAAATGTCTACTTAAATGGAAATGTATATTCTATTATCTTTATTTCTATGACTCCAACAGGTTTCCTAGAGAAGATTGAGAAGGTGTAATTTAAAACTGATATTCCCATTCAAATAAACATTCTCTGATGTGTGGACCTCCAACCATCTTTGTGCTACCATTTGAAAGTAAAAATGTTTCAATTGTATGCCCATTTTAGAACATTTATCAGCAAAAACATGACACCCACCACCCTGTATTGAAAGGCATGCTGTGTCTCAACTGATGGCGAGCACAACAAAAATACCTCCGATGTAAAATAGGGTCTAACCTACAACATAAGCAAAATGAGAAACAGAGTGTTCAGATAATCTCATAATTATACAAATATATATCATTCTGATCACTTACATGGGAAAAAAATATGTAGAAAGCTTTGTGTGTGTGTGTTCTTGTGGCCCCATCTACTGGTGTCACCATACAAAAATGTTTCTGTAAAGTAAATGAATAAAGCAGGAATATATAGCAGTTTACCTACCCCAGTAGTTTTGTTCTTCTTCTTCCGCTTCTTTTCCTTCTGTGCATCATCTGCTTGTTGTTTGGGTTTCCTTGAATTTGTCACCACGTCCTCTGAAGTGTTCTTTGACAATGTGGGGACTGGTATAGGAGCCTCCTTGGAATGTGCAAGACCTTATTTTAATATCTCATCATGATGAGCTCAGCTTACAAGAAATGACATATGCCTCTATGCAATCTTTTTTTAAATTTTAAAATCACCATATTACTGTTACCATACTTGCCTCAATGTCAGTATTTTTCCTTTTCTTTTTCACTTTGCTTTCATCAATGCAGACATCTCTCTCATTTGAATTCAACTTCATCCTTTTGCACCCACTTCTTTTGGGATCTGATTCACATGATTTACTCTTTGCCATGATAGCCAACTTGTTCCTGAAACATAAATGCATAGTTAGCTAGCGTCACAGTACAGTGTTAGACAATGAGCATACTGACATATCTGTCAAGGTAAAAGTCATGACTCTCATGACGTTTAGCTACAATTTTACTTTGAAAACTAGCTCATTATTACTAACTATGACACTTGCACTGACTAGTTAGCTAGCTATTGTAACGTTAGCTATCAACAGTGCTAATTACACCACACTAATGTTATAAGCTTGCCATTTAGTTTCAGCATCTTTGACATGCTTTATTGCTTCATGTTAGAAAAAATGACAGCAGGTTACATTCAAAAGATGTTAATAACTTACTAATAAGAATAAACTTACGGTAACAGAATAATTGTACTCGCGTTGACCTCAGCAGCATGAACACCAACATGCGTTTTGTGAATCAGGAAGTGTGGTCGCTTAGCTTGTTGTGATTGGTCAAATAGTCATTTCAGTTCGGTGATTGGTGATTTGAGATTAGTTATGTTCCTAAGTGTGCTGGGACTTGTAGTCTCAAGGTGAATGTTCTTGCAATTTCAATAGATGACGATAGATGACAATATTGTCCAACATTTTATGCAAGCACAGTATATTGCATTTGTGATCTTTAGCATTTAGGATTATAGTATATAATTCAAGGCCTCTTCGCTCTTTCTCTCCTAGACAACGGGTTTTATTTTATTTTTTATTTTGCAAAGGGTCAAATATACAAAACGCAGTTCACTCTCGCTACATCTTCGCCCACTGCCGGTTACTGGGCTTTCCTGTCATCACCATATTTGGCCGTGAGTGGAAACGTCAGCCGGATGCATCACATTTATACATCCGGTGAAATATCTTGCTCGTTGTTATATGTGTAACGAAATGTTACATGACCTGATTCGAATTGAGGATTTTGCCATGACATGACCATTCTACAAAATGTCGAGAATAGGACGTGTTTTGTCTAGTTCGTCACAATATTCTCTGTGTCGTAGGATTGTGATTGATGGTATCAAGACAAAGCTGAGGTATGTACAATATGAGAAATATAGCCAGATAGCTATTTATGTTCACTTTAATGGACAGTGAGTGGTTCAATGACAATGAGTCAAACCTGACAGAGGCAAGCTAGCAAAGTAGTACACATTTGGTTCAGGTTTTAAAATCATCACTCGCATGAGTGTTCCCAATGTACTGTCATTGGTTATTTGACCTTCCGATTTGACTTGGGAGCTCTATTGGAGCTTCCGGCACCGCATATTTGATCAGTTAGGCGTGATTTACGCATTAGTTAACAGGGATTGCTAGTTAGCTACATTTCCTGCGTCAGCACTATTGTATTGAATTCAATTTCTTGATATTTTGTAACAGTTGTCACTTTGGCTTTAAGTGTTTTTGTAGATTCTAAAAAGGTTGCTTTCCTTTTTCTTTTGAGATTGAACCATATACGGACCCTCTGCTTGACCTCCCATTGCCTGGCTAAGTCAAAGAAACCAGCAGATGAGGATGACGAGGAGTTTAGTCAACCCATCAAGTTCTCTAGCAGTAAAGCCAGTCACAAGACTTGGAATGTAGACCAGTCCCTGGGAAGCAAGTATCAGCGGCCGTGGTGGAAAGTCCTCCCCATCAGTCTCTTAGGGGTGAGCTTCTTGCTGTGGTGCGCACTGAGGGGCGAGACGGTTATTGATGAACAGCTTGAGAAGAATCTCTATGAACAGTTACCTGGCTTACTCTCAGATGAAGAACAAAGCAAATCTAGATAATATTGTGCAATTAAAAAAATGTATAATTTAAGACTATTCATTTGAGCTAGATTAGGCCATGTCTATGGCATGCACAATTGGTGTATGCTTCCAGGCTGATGAGCAATGTTCATAAGATGTATTGTAATGTTCTGGCTATTGTCCACCTGTGTCCATAAGTGCAGATGCTCAATAGTTATGGTCCAAAATCCAATTGTCATTACATTGTTCATCAAGATTAGACTATCTATGATGAACATTTAGTTGTCAGAATGGTGTGAAGGTAACATTGATGCAGTTTATACTTGACATACAATGGCAGGTGCCATTACCAAGCCTCTGCAGAATGACATGTACACTAAGCAAATCTGAGTGAAATTAACCAAGTTGTTACATTGAATGATGTTTTGCAGATGCAGAAATGTAATTGTAGTTCATGTATTTGAAGAAATGCCTTTAGTAGAGCCACTTGTTTTAACCTCTGGTTTTTTAAATGTTCTTTAACTGAGCATGTTTGCTTTGTATAAGTAATTTTGCTTGAATTAAAATGGCCTCAATTTAGTCCTAATTACCAGTTTAGGTATACATTTCCATCCAATTGGCGACAGAGGTTTGTGCAACTATTCTATCATCTCAATTTTCCCCACCAGAGGGGTTTCCAAAATTATTTGAGTAAAATGCTGTGTGGTGTGGCGCACAAAGCATTTTGGCGTTCAAGCTTCCACATACCAAAACGTTTAGGGGGATCCATCACATTTTCAACTGATTGTTTTGTCAAACATGCTCACTATGGTTTTTGCGCCAATAATGGGAAGTGTTGGCTATGGACAGGGTTGGGATTACAAAAACGGCAACTAATCCGTTACATTACCAGCAAAAATATTGTATTCAGATTACTTTTGAAAAACTAGATTCGTGAACTACTTTTCAATTCAAAGGATGTTTGCAAAAAATACTTTTCTCAATTAAATTTAAATCGGCATCGAAAAAAGCACATTTTAACTTGTTGCACCTGAGCGGGAAAAGAGCAGGAATATGCATTTGTAGGCTACAGCCTGTTATGTTTGTTCCTTATGACAAACCGGGTCATAGGTTTTACGTTTAATGAATTTACTTCAGCTAGAAAACTCCATGTTTAGCCATGCAAGGCATTCCTTAACCATCTGCCTCCCGCATAGCCTGTTGGGTAATGTAGTCAGTTAACACACAGCCCAAGGTACGTCTTCCGATGGTGCGACTGCTGCGGGCATCCGATATCACTTGATCTACTTAGCACACTGCACTCTGCTTTAGCTATTTGCGCCTTATGGATTGTGATTGGCGGTTCACAAATCTGTCTTTAATCCCAATGTTTGAATTCGATCACTGAACTGCCTCTTATACCGGTGACAAAAGCGCTCTTGCAACAGCTGAACAGTGCGGATCCCAGCATATTGAATGAGGCTTTTATTGCTCAAATTCATGCAGATAAATTCCGTAGGCTAAACGGACACATACTCAAACTGACACATTTCATACTTAAATTACATTGCTTCTTTAATGCCCCGAGCTTAGTTGGGACTCCATGAGAAACTAAAAGCTTGTTTGTTTATCAACATTCAAATGTAAACAAGTCCTGTAAAGCCTCAACGTGGTTAAAATGTTGATATCATGGATGGCCAGTCCTTGCGTCCATAGCTTTGTTTATTAATGAGCCTGGTTCCATTTCTAGGGCTATCCGTTTTCTACAGAAGAGGCGGAGCGTCCATTTTGTATCTGCCCTTTATACAGCTGCATATTTAAAAAATGTCGCCAACAAAAAGGCATGCATTTGCTATAGGCATAATGTAACATGGCATTCATTTTCACATGTGTAGAGAACTTAATATGCCTTTAACCTCAATGCTATTCGACGTAGTAATTTACGTAGCATATCGCATGAGGTTTACAGCAACGTGGTTCAACTACATGCGTAAACGAGTTACACGCATTTGTCGCAAATCGTTGGCCCAACCGAATGAACTGAAAGCAAAGTAACCCGTTCTGTTCAAGTTCCGTATTAGCATGTTTTACTTTCGGTTTGGTACACCAGATGAAAGTATTTTTGGTTATGGAAAATAATGATTCTCTACACTTTAAGAGAAATTGGGCGAATTTAAAATTTCAGCAACCAGGAAATTGCTGAGCGATTACATTTTATAGACAGAGCACACCATGTCAAAGAAATTGTAAATGTGCAACTCTACAGAATTAACGTTACCAAGCCTGGTCAATGTCTACTATCCCTCACTCAAGGTATACCAAGAAAGTACACTGTCAGCCCAGAATGTCCATAAAGGAGGGGGTAATAAACCAAACATGAGGTAGTGGAAAGTTTATTTACAATAAATGGCCAAAATGAGATTTAAAACAGTTCTACTCCACATGACTCATGCACATTACAAGATGACCTGAAGGTATCAACCATTTCTAAAATACACTTTCAAAACCTGAGAGGTTAGGAATGTTTGGCAAGACACTTGCTACTTCTGTACTATAAATCACAAGCCTTTATCCTACCAATGAGACATTACAAAATTAATTGAAACTAGTACATACTAATTCATAGTTCAGAGAAAACACAGCCCCAACCATGCCCGCCCACCTAGTTACCCTCCAAAGAGGGAGTTCAAAAAAAGTGTTCATATTATGCACGCTCGCCTCGGATTCGCCTGGCCAGCTGAATGTCTTTGGGCATGATTGTGACCCTCTTGGCATGGATGGCACACAGGTTGGTGTCCTCAAACAGGCCAACAAGGTATGCTTCACTGGCTTCCTGTAATTGGAGAAAACAAGCATTTCTCAGAAAAGTAACAATTACATCTTAATTTATGTTGTTCCAGTATGAAGGAAGTTTTGCGAGCTAATGCCAACTATCCTTAGTGCTATGACTGGAAGTCTATGGTACCTGCTAGCATGCTCCCGCAGTATCCCTTTTAGTGCAGCAGCAAACCATTACAAGCAAGTCCACTCACGCTCACCACTTTGGTTGGTCCAACACTTTAACATGGGTAATTCTAAAATTAGCACCCATGTGACTAAACCCAACAAACTCAATCAGTTCCAATCCAAATCATAAAGTTCACTTGCCTGCAGAGCACCAATGGCTGCACTCTGGAAGCGGAGGTCAGTCTTGAAGTCCTGGGCAATTTCACGGACCAGACGCTGGAAGGGCAGCTTCCTGATCAGCAGCTCAGTGGATTTCTGGTACCTACGGATCTCTCTCAAAGCCACTGTACCCGGCCTACACAACACATTTAAAATAAGTATCTGCAGGCCAGTCAACATTTGCCCAGAAGTTCAACACTGCAGAAAATCGAGAAGGTCCAGGTGAAATGTTACCTGTATCTGTGAGGCTTCTTCACACCGCCAGTAGATGGTGCGCTTTTCCTTGCAGCCTTGGTGGCCAGCTGTTTCCTGGGCGCTTTTCCGCCAGTGGATTTACGGGCGGTCTGCTTAGTACGTGCCATTGCTTACTTGATTACTGAAAATACATCAAATTCAAATGTGTAAGGAACAAGGTGGCAATAGTATTAAAGTAAGCGCAATATGATCCGTAGTCAAGGTTACTGAAGGCCAGAAAATTGACCCGTTGAGACCTGGCTAGTGTGGGTGCACCAGATTATTGCAGTAAAAAGGTATCAATTGGCATGCACCTACAGTCAATACCGACAATGGACTAATATTAGCTTCATACAGGCCTTATACTAACGCTGCCAAGCTAGCTACCGCAACTAGTAGGAAACGACAGCCATAATAAAATAAAATAAAGCACCAAAATGACAAATCGAGATCGGCATTGTGTAGTTCCATAATAACGTTCTGTGGTAAATATAATTGTAATCGTGTGGAATATGCGATAACTAGATATCCACTTGATAACTGGCAAGTCGGCTAGCCAGGAACAGGACATGGTTGAACACACTGGAAGCAGGGCGCCAACTATCTGAACCAGTGGCGGGTCAATTGAAACTAACGTTAGCTATCCTAACTAGACATTTTACATAGCTAACTACCCACGGCGTGGTACTAAAACTACCATCAAAATCAGTAATGAACTACTCATTACTAGATTGTTAAGGGCAAACCAAACTGAACGCTAGTTCAGAAATGTGCGCACCAACTACTGTTAATCTGCTATTCAAGCCACCATTACGCGGCTTGTAACCTACACGTTTCGTTTATCTTCAAAGATGCCAGGCAGCTGCCCATTTTGTAACATGGCGCCTACAACGAGGAATCATATTCCCATTGCCACACAATGGCCTTCAAGGCCTAGTTGAGGTAAATTACCTTACTCAGCGAAAATCGTAGAACAACACAATCAAAACGAGTCGCTTGTATGTCGCAAATCGAAAACATTAAAACACGTTATGCTTGGTAGGTACTGTAGTTAACTGTCGAGACAAACTAGTTCTGTTTTACAGTAACGTTAGCCAACGTTGGCTAGCTAACAACAAAACCTCGCTTGATAGTTTTGGATACCTACATAACATCAAAACGAACATTGACATAAAACGAATATTGACATGAACCACACACCGTATTAATTTAGATAAAATCTTATCTAGCTACCTCTGTGACCAGACAGAACAGACGTTCAAATGTTTTTCAAATGCCGTCTTGAACCGCTTCGGTGACTGTTCGTTAAGGGAAAACCGCACATTCTATTTATACTTTTCTTGTCTGATTTGTAGACCTGCCCACAAACTTCAGCAAAACGCTTTGTATTGGTCAAACCACAATGACGCAGTCTTCTTTACAAATTGAATCAAATTTCTAACAAGTTTATCCAAGCGAAGTGTGAGACTCGTTTAATGATAAACAACATACCGGTAAACAAATTAAACGTAACCCTTTAGTTAATTTTCAATCTAGAAAGTGGCATCTGGCAACAACAAAAATATGAAAAGCGGAACCAAAAGTATTTGGAAACTTTGCCGGTTCGGAATAACGATGGAAGTGTACACAATGCTTGATACAGGCCCGGTTCATACATAGCCACAGTTAGGATTAGTCACACATGTATTTGATACAGCTCAGTGATGCATGCCTGTCGTTTCGAAGAAAGTCTGCCAAACATTTTTATTTGGTTGCTTGAAATAGCGTCGTGAATCTTTTCAAAGGTGAGCATAAAGGCCTTTTCTCACCAGGTCCGTTTTAAAAAATCAATACGACGCCATTCACACCAATTGTGAAATATCGTCCTGCTGCAATCCGGCCATTATTTATTCGAAACAGGTTTGATTTTTGCGTATTTTCGCTTTCCAATAAAATATGTTGACCAATAGGAATTGTTTTCAGCGACACGTGATCTTTATCACAAAGGTAAACTTGTCTGACAGACTGATCGTGTTCGTGTCTCAGCACAGGGAAGTATATGATAAACAGCATTTAAACTTTTGCTTGTTTTATTTATTTTTTTAAACCCCATCATCATTTGACAAACTGATTCTAGGTAACTGTAACATATACAATTGTGTCTAGACATGGCAACGCAAGCACATTGAGGGAAGCGCAGGAAACTGCTTCCCAGCGAGCATTGCCTACACTCAGCAGCCGTAGCCAGGTAGACCTTGATAGACCTAGAGCTATAGGTTAAGCTTGGTGTTATATCATTAGCCTATATCGTAATAAACAACAATTCGTACAAAAATCGCAACAGACTTGGTGAGAAAGGGCCTTAGGGGTGCAAAAACAATACTTTGATCATCCGCTAGTTACACTTTATGTCATGTTCAGCTATGTCATGATGCCATGTTCAGCTTTGGCATAATATTTCTGCAGCAATCTACATCTCATTTGAGAGAAACAGAAGTTATATGAGTGTCTTCAGAGTTGTCACCTGGAAATAGCTGGTGCTGAGTGAATCATGACAGAGCATAAGACACTGGTCATAGGTAGGACACATGTCATTACAATAAATTCCTTTACATTATTATGCATTGTAGGATGTTTTAATACTGTGTCTCTGCATGTGCTTGTATTTGTGTCAATGTTTTGGAGCAGACTTTGAGCCTCGGGTGAATGACACTGCCCAAGGTGAACAGAACCAACAAAGCAGAACAGAGAAACAACTCTGGGTACGCAGTGAAAACTCTTTCACTTTCAACTTCTTCCCTGATGGTGCACCAGCAGCACAGGGGGCAGAAACTGCCCTTTCAGATGTGAAACACCAGTTTGCAGGATTACAGACAAAAACATCCACCGCTTCTACAGAACAGGGTTCTGGTTTTGCATTCAACTTCCAAATCCCTGTTAGTATACCAGGGGAGATGGAGAAAGAAATTGGCACACCAGTACCCTCAGGGGCTGTAGCCCTGAAAGAGCCCAAAGAGGAAAAGCCTCAGGGCCAGAACGCTCAACAAGTAATTAAAGCACCTGAGCCAACCACATCTTCTAAAGCCAAGAAAAATAAGAAATCTGGTCATAAGAAAATTGCCAGCGAAGGACAGCAAAAACAGATGACAAACTTGACAGACACAGAAGGGACTCATGGGGAGGATGGCACAATGCTGGTGGGTGATGGTGTTGTTTGAATTTAATATTTACATTTGATTCAGTGTGGCTGGTGTATATCAGTTCAATTTTTGGTTGTATTTTTCAGACTACAGAACAGCAGCTGAAAAGAGAGCTGGACTGGTGCATTGAGCAGCTGGAGTTGGGCATGGCTACTCTGAAGGCTACGCCAAAACAGAGTGGGTGTAGTTTAGACTCTATAATCCAGTTGATCTCTGAAGTGTACGATAAACAGTATATTCAAATGTGAGATGTTCATAAAAACAGTGAAGAAGTAGATTGTTATGAGATGCATCAAAAGTTTGATGTGGGATTATATCTTGAGTCTTTGCTGTCTGTAGAGGAGGAGGCCTCTCGTGCCCTTAAGACGCTGCGCAGCTCCAAAGCCCCCCTGGCAAAGAAGAGGCAGGTGATGAGGGCCATGTCTGGGGACTACAGGAAGAAGATGGAGGAGGAGAAGCACAAGCAGTTCAAATTGATTCATGCTGGTGAGTGGAGCGAGAGAGAAAGTCAGATATTAGTAAAAATCACATTTTATTGGTCACATACACATGTTTCGCAGATGTTATTGCAGGTGTATTGAAATCCTTGTGTTCCTAGCACCAACAGTGCAGTAATATCTAACGATACAGCAAGACACATAGAAGTTCAAATTTAAACAGGCTTGAAGTGAAAAAAATAAACATGCAGCTTACACTAAAGTCAGACCAGAAATACTGCAAATGATTGTAGATAGAAATATGTGGCAACTAAGTATTTATCTTTTTATATTGCAGCGATGACATCGGCTCAGGTCAAAGTAGTGGCAGACCCTGCTAAGAAGTCTATTTTCCACAGAAAAGCGGAAGGTAGAACAGAGACTCTACCCTTAAAATTAAATGCAAAGAGTCAACAAGAGAATTTACAGGCACAGACTCCAAACACAAGTGTGCTGAACCAGGAGAACTCAACTTTTGTCTTCACTCCTGCTAATGAAGAGTTCTGCTTTAACTTCCTCTGATTTGCTCTGGGGAAGTATTTGCTCAAGAAATCAGTCTTACCCTATAGAGGAATACAAATGAAGCCATTTTTAAAGTTCTTTGCTTGAATGCTCTCCATCTGAATAATGGTTTCGGTTGATTATAATGCTATTGGTTGTGGTTTGATTAAGTATTGTCAACATTTTGATTAATAAAATGGATTATTTGGGTAAATATCTGCATCACGCATGAATTCATTGAAATTACATCAATCTATGACCATCTCTACATTTATTGAAACTGAAAGGTTATAGCATTGTCCAGCAACAATGGTCTTGAGTTCAGGAGGGAGAACAACGTTACAAATGTGCCCATGGGGCAGCTTCAGTGTGTACTATTTCATGCCATAGTTTCTCTTGCTACTTATTTTGTGTATCTCTATCAATCAAATAATGTATGACTGGGGTAAATATAATGTACATGAGGTTCAAAAAGTCTTGACTGGGGAGAGTTTCCACAAAACCCTGACTGTTTCTGGAGCTAGGAATCATGGGAAATGAAGTTACCCACCCAAATGTTTACTTTAGGCATTAAGTTCTCAAAGAAAAATGACTACAACTACCAGGAATATTGACTGCACAACTTTGGGCAGTCACCCGAGCAAATGTAATTGTAACACAAGCAAACGAGAAGTCTTGAAGACTAGGCAACTGAAGAAAAACTCGTTTTTACGGTAAGTTTAAATGCTTAAACTATTGCTTAATATAACTGTTGTTTCTTCTGTCCAACAGCTCTGTTAGTTTTTTACTTTATGCGTGTGATTCTATATTAATATGGCTAGTTAACGTAGCTAGTTAGCTGTTGTTAGCACCATCCAAAAAGGGGCTACAAATGTGCTTAGCCTGTTTTCTTCGCTAGCTACATGACAATGACAGAAGAGTTGGCTACAACACACATAGTATGAGACCAGGCCAAAGATTGCCCGCTAGAAAACATTTCTCCATGGCATCCTTTCTAAATTGGGTATCTTGTGTGCAGATTACAGCCGTGCAGTGGGAGCTTGCCTGGTCTGGGTTGAGAATGTCGGAGTTGAGCGACGAGGCGAGTGAATCGGAGCAGTTTGGTGTCAGTCTCTCCCTGTGGCTAGGGGACATTAACACTTTAGTACGACCTGAGGAATTGGATGTTCCCCTCGACCTCCACACCGCCTGCTCTATTGGCCAGTATGATGTGGTATCAGAGTGTATTAAAAAGTGAGTACCTCATCAATTGTGTCTTAAGGGCACGAGAGTGAGAGAGACTGGACGCTTCTCAACACTCATTGATAGTAATTTCTTGCTATGTCTTTTTTAGAGGGGAGGTGAATTTGGACAGCAAGAACATTGGTGGCTGGACTCCCCTGATGTATTCCTCATATATTGGGCATGACAACATTGCTAATCTTTTGCTGGAGGCTGGAGTGAATGTTAATGCCACCACTGGCAAAGGTCTGACACCCCTTATGCTGGCAGCGAGCTGTGGGAATGAAAGCATTGCATACTTCCTTATACAGGTCAGATTTACTTTTCTGAATCAACAATTGTTCAAATTTTCACCATAATTAAACTTTAGTTTAGGTTTAATTTTAGTTTAATGGGTGGTGGTGGTTTTATTGTACACTATGAAACAATTTCCTAATTGTTTTCTCTCCCAAAAGCAAGGTGCTGAATTGGAGCTGAAGGACTCTCGAGGCTGGACAGCCCTGTACCACTGCACCAGCACTGGCCACCAGCAGATGGTCAAGTTCCTGTTGGATAGCAATGCCAATGTCAATGTGAGGTGAGTATCGTCAGTCAAATTAATACAACCACAACCATCTATGTCCCACTATTCAATCATGAGGTGTGTAATGACACGTTTCTCACCTGCAGAGAGCCAGGGTCTGGCTTCACTCCGCTGATGGAGGCTGCTGCTTCTGGACATGAAATCATTGTACAATGCCTCCTTGACCATGTGAGTAGGTTTCCGTTTGCTAGTATTTACAGTACACTCATTTTCATATTTTAGTCTCAAATACGTACCTGATGCAAATCTGTTGAAGGGGTACTAAACCTAGTTTGTATATGATAAATCTGGTCTCAGGGTGTCAAAGTAGATGAGCGGAACGCCAAAGGAGAGACCGCCCGTGCCCTCGCTATGATGTACGGCCACACAAAGATCGCCAGCCTCATTGACATGCGCTCTCCTAAAGCCAAAGCAGGTGCAGGGGAGGACTTACAAACTAAGAAGATTACTCTTTAAATCTGATACCGTTTTGTACCTCAACTTTTGGAACAATTGTGGTGGAGCAGTTTAGGTTCTCATTGCACCTACATTTGTCCCCCACAGGACACTTTGAGGACCTGAGCTCGTCGGAGGACTCTGACAGCAGTGCTCCCCCCAGACTGAGTCGCTTGAGTCGCAGCCGAGCCAAGGGCCCCAGCATCCACGATGGGCCTCAAGCCATCGCCAAATTCAGAGTGGGAGGCCCCAGCAAACACTCAGGTAGCGTTCTTTAGGTCACTTCTCTATTACAGCTGTATCTATTCCACAGAAGAAGTTGAAATGGTTGTGAATCCAATTACTGCTCTGCTGCTAGATACTGTCCTGTTGGACCTTGTTTGATATAGCTATTATTCACATTCCTATAGAGCCAGCGGTTGCGCCCCCGGGATACATTGCATTCCGTGATGTCGGGGAGCAGAGTGAGGGCATGTGTTTCCGTGACGTCACCTCGCCTATCAACGAGCTGGACGGTCAGAGCAACAGCAGCAGAGGTATGGCTACATAGTTAAGCACACTTAACCGTTCACCTGTTCACTTATTTGTCACTAGATCGTCCTAGAACAGCAGCAACTTTAAACGTTTCCTCTACACAGAAATACCAGTCTACACTTCTACCCATTCCGCCATGTTGCTAATCCAGCTGCTGTGATTCCGCTATAGATGAGAGCCCCTTCTTTGATAATGACATGCCCACCATGAGGAGCAGCAGTAGCAGCAGCGAGGGACTTCCCCGTGTGATCGGACTTAGCCGGGAGGGCTCGCTGGAGAGTAACGAGGTAACCACACACGGCACGGTGACTGCACATTGACACATTCACATACCACAATGGTGATTCCATTGAGCCCTTTTGTCCTCCATTCACAATGTACCTTTGTCCTTTTTAGGACTCGGATCAGGCTAAAAAGAGCTGCTCCCGCCGCGCAAACAAGGGTCATCACGGTAAAGGCAAGGGTCGCCATGGTAGCAGCAGTGAAACGGTGCAGCCCGGTGGCCCAGGGAACTGTGGGATGCGCTCGCCTGTAGGTGGTCGTCCCAACTATGCAGGTCCCAAGGCACGTGTCAGTGTTGTTGGATCACTATACATTCATGAATATTTCATGCTGTTCAGTGAGTTCTGTTGTGTTTTTCCCTCGAGCAGTGTCTGATCTATACATGACCTTTGACCCCTGCCCTCTTGTAGGATCTGGCTGAGTTCCTGGAGCAGATTGGCTTTTCTAAGTACCTCCCCCTGTTGGAGGAACAGGACATTGACCTAAGGATATTCCTCACCCTCACAGAGAATGACCTTAAGGAAGTGGGAATCACGTAAGTCGCCGTGGTCTCTCACGTACCTAGCTTTGGCTCCGAAGCCCTCACTCGTAGTGTCTGTGACATCTCCACATTCTATCGGCTACTGACTTTCTGTCCATCTCAGACCTACTCTAGGCACTATAAAATATCACACGTCTCTCCATTCTGATTTACTTAGTTTTCTCCACTGCAGGCTTTTTGGACCCAAGCGCAAGATGACCTCAGCGATTGCACGTTGGCACAGTAGTGCCCGGCCACCTAGTGATGCTCTGGAGCAGGCCTACGCTGACCAGCTGGAGGCTGAGATGCAGGAGATGGCCATTCAGCTACATAAGGTGTCTACACGATAAAGAAGCAAAAACTAACCAAAACCTTATTTCTAAACCACTTCATCGCTCCTCTCCTCCCCCAACCCCTCTTTCTCCTCTCTGGTGTAGCGGTGTGAGGAGGTGGAGGGCCTGCAGGGCCAGATGTCTCAGGAGAAAGAATTGCGCACAGTGATGGAGGGATGCCTGATGGAGTACAAGATGGCCTGGAGGAAGGTGCACACAGAGCTGGTAGACAACCACAGGCTGGCCCAGGACATGAATGCCGTGCTAGAAAAGGCCCGCGCCTGCCGCTGCGAGCTCCTGTCTCGCCTCAGTGCCGACGGCAACGGCAGTCCTTACCACGGCGACGGAAAACTGAAAGGCGATACTGGTGGAAAAGGTGGGTGGCCGTGAGCTGCATTGTTGGATGACGGGTCATTTGCATGGGCACAAAACCAAATATCCTTCTGCCACTCCTTTGGAAATCAACTTATTATTTCTCTTCTCGTTCTTTCCCTCAGGTGGAGAAGGCTTGAAGTCCACCAGTATCTCGGAGTTAATGACAACACTGGATTCGTATGAAGAGGAGCTAGGTAGGACAAACTATCGCAGGTTTTCAAATCTATCCAGTGCTCGGATGCTAACCATTGTTATGAGTGCTACTGTTGTCTGAGTGTGTCTGGTTGTTTGATCCTGCCAGGGGAGACCCTCCAGGCTGTCCTGCAGAACCTGAGAAGACTGAGTGTCCCAGAGAAGGTCACAGACAGCTGGGAACAGCCTTAGGCAGTACTGGTGAGTGTCTGGGTGGGTATAGACGTTAGGTGCTAAAGCGAACCATCGACATGAATGGCTAACCATTCTTTAGGTAGCTAGGACCCAATCAACATGAGTAAGAAGTTCTGGGTCTCAATTCTGTCTTCAAAAGGCTTCCTGAAAATGCTGACGGAGGGTGAACATGCCACCCTGAACACACTCAATGGACTGGGAGTGGGCCAGACCAGCTGGCCTGACTGGATACAGTGGGATGAGGACCAGTGTTCCCAGGCGCTCCCGAATGGGACAGGGGTTATGGCCTCTAGCCTGGCCAAAGATGGAAGAGGCCATTGGCAGCTACTGCAGGGATATGACAAACGGGCAAGGGCAGCTGTCCCTCACATGCCTGTGCTGGTGATGGTGGACTGCTTCAGTTGAATTAGGAGGTGGTCGAGGGAAAGCTGATAAACCAGCAAGGCTGTATGGCTGTAGATCCTATACTATATGTATGAGACACATGCTGTGATCAATGATGCAGCCAAACAAAATAAAGATCACTCATGTTTCTAACTAACCTGATCTTTGACATGAAAAGAATAAATGTACATGAATTGATCATTTTAGATTTTTAAAAAAACAAATGTTTTGTTGCATGTTAGTGTTGTCCTGCTGAATGTAACCTCCCTTGTTAATCTTTCACCACGCCTGTGTTACTGTCTTCTATAATGTTTAACTGTGTTTTGTGGGATGTTTTATTTTTTTCAAACTTTCCATTTTATTGTTCATATGTTAAGTATGACTTCAGTGAATGTAGTGTGTAATCAAAAGCGCAATAAATATTGTCGTGGCAGTCTAAAACCTGTGCATGATTAGGTAAACTTTCCAGGCAATTTTATCTTAATGGTAATTTCTCAACATTGTAGTATACCAGTCTTACTTTCATTATTAATTACATGTTTAATTAAGGTGTAAGCACAATTTAGTCTGTGTAATCTATTCCTTTTCAAATTCTAGTTCCATAAGCATTATGGCAATATGTTCCATTCAAAAGGTCACTCACTGACTGGTTTATGATACAGCTGAGTTTCAAAATATTTTATTGCCATAGAAAACAGTGCTGGAGATTCCTTATCTGATGAATAAAGGCCACATCAAGACTGACATCTTTATCGCTATTTACATACACAAATTATCCATTTAGAAGAGCAAACTGTTCCACCCAGCTGAGCAATACACAAAATTATTTTTAACATTTCAGCAAATATACAGTACTAGTCAAACGTTTGGGCACGCCCACAAATTCAAGACTTTTTCTTTATTTTTTACTTGTCAACTTTGTAGAATAATAGTGAAGACATCAACACTATGAAATAACACATGTAACCCCCAAAAGTGTTAAAACAAATATATTTTAGATTTTTCAAAGTAGCTAGCCTTAATGCCAAGAGTGTGCAAAGCTGTCATCCTCTCAACCAGCTTCATGAGGGGGTCACCTGGAATGCATTTCAATTAACAGGTGTGCCTTAATTAGTGGAATTTCTTTCCTTTATGTGTTTGAGCCTATCAGTTGGGTTATGACAAGTTAGTGGTGGTATGCAGAAGATACAGACCAAGTCCATATTAGGGCAAGAACAGCTCAAATAAGCAAAGAGAAACAACAGTCCATAATTACTTTAAGACATGGTCTGTCAATCTGGAAAATTTCAAGAACGTTGGACGTTTTTTCAAGTGCAGTCGTAAAAACCAAGAGCTATGATAAAACTGGCTCTCATCAGGACTGCCACAGGAAAGGAAGACCCAGAGAAATCTGAAATTAACTGCATCTCAGCACCTCAGAGTTCAAGTAACATACACATATCAACAACTGTTCAGAGGAGACTGTGTGAATCAGGCCTTCATGGTCAATTTGCTGCAAAGAAACCACTTTAAGGACACCAATAATAAGAGACTTGCTTGGGCCAAGACACACGAGCAATGGACATTAGACCGGTGGAAATCTGTCCTTTGGTCTGATGAGTCCAAATTTGAGATTTTGGGTTCCAACCGCCGTGTCTTTGTGAGACGCAGAGTAGGTCAACAGATGATCTCCGCATATGTGGTTCCCACAGTGAAGCATGGAGGTGGTGTGATGGTGCTTTGCTGTAGACACTGTCTGATTTATTTTGAATTCAATGCACACTTAACCAGCATGGCTACCACAGCATTCTACAGCGATATGCCATCCCATCTGGTTTGCGCTTAGTGGTACTATCATTTGTTTTTCAAACAGGACAATGACACAAAACATACTTCCTGGCTGTGTAAGGTCTATTTGACCAAGGAGAGTGATGGAATGCTGCATCAGATGACCTGGCCTCCACAACCCCCCAACCTCAACCCAATTGAGATGGTTTGGGAAGAGTTGAACCGCAGAGTGAAGGAAAAGCAGCCAACAAGTGCTCAGCATATGAGGGAACTCCTTAAAAATGGTTGGAAAAGCATTCCAGGTGACTACCTCGTTAAGCTAGTTGAGTGTGCCACGGGTGGCTACTTTTTAGAATATAAAATATATTTTGATTTGTTTTTGTTACTACATGATTCCATGTGTGTTATTTCATAGTTTCGCTGTCTTCACTATTATTTTACAATGTAGAAAATAGTAAAAAATAAAGAACCCCTTGAATGAATACGTGTGTCCAAACTTTTGACTGGTACAGTACAGTGTGTATGTACGTATATATATATATATATATATACAGTTGAAGTCTAAAGTTTACATACACTTAGGTTGGAGTCATTAACACTCGTTTTTCAACCACTCCACCAATTTCTTGATAACAAACTATTGTTTTGGCAAGTCGGTTAGGACATCTACTTTGTGCATGACAAGTCATTTTCCCAACAATTGTTTACAGACATATTATTTCACAATTCCAGTGGGTCAGAGGTTTACATATACTAAGTTGACTGTGCCTTTAAACAGCTTGGAAAATTCCAGAAAATGATGTCATGGCTTTGAAGCTTCTGATAGGCTAATTGACATCATTTGAGTCAATTGGAGGTGTACCTGTGGATGTATTTCAAGGCCTACGATGCGAAAAGTGCAAATCAATCCCAGAACAACAGCAAAGGACCTTGTGAAGATGCTGGAGGAAACAGGTACAAAAGTATCTATATCCACAGTAAAACAAGTTCTATAATCGACATAACCTGAAAGGCCGGTCAGCAAGGAAGAAGCCACTGATCCAAAACCACCATGGGGACAAAGATCATACTTTTTTGGAGAAATGTCCTCTGGTCTGATGAAACAAAAATAGAACTGTTTGGCCATAATGACAATCATTATGTTTGGAGGAAAAAGGGGGATTCTTGCAAGCTGAAGAACACCATCCCAACCGTGAAGCACAGGGGTGGCAGCATCATGTTGTGGGGGTGCTTTGCTGCAGGAGGGACTGGTGCACTTCACAAAATAGATGGCTTCATGAGGAAGGACAATTAGGTGGATATTTTGAAGCAACATCTCAAGACATCAGTCACGAAATTAAAGCTTGGTCGCAAATGGGTCTTCCAAATGGACAATGACCCCAAACATACTTCCAAAGTTGTGGCAAAATGGCTTAAGAACAAAAAATGGTATTGGAGTGTCCATCACAAAGCCCTAACCTCAATCCCATAGAAAATTTGTGCGCAGAACTGAAAAAGAGTGTGGGAGCAAGGAGGCCTATAAACCTGACTCAGTTACACCAGCTCTGTCAGGAGGAATGGGCCAAAATTCACCCAACTTATTGTGGGAAGCTTGTGGAAGGCTACCCAAAACGTTTGGCCCAGGTTAAACAATTTAAAGGCAATGCTCCCAAATACTAATTGAGTCTATATAAACTTCTGACCCACTGGGAATGTGATGAAAGAAAAAAGCTGAAATAAATCACTCTATACTATTATTCTGAAATGTCACATTCTTAAAATAAAGTGGTAATCCTAACTGATTTAAAACAGGGAAATTGTACTAGGTTTAAATGTCAGGAATTGTGAAAAACTGAGTTTAAATTTATTTGGCTAAGGTGTACGTAAAATTCCAACTTCAACTGTATATACACACACACATACATTATTGTGTTCACTTAACTTAGAGTTTCTGTCATTGTCAAAGGGAGCACTGAATAGGCCAGCGGGCTCATCTCAAACTTTTAACAGTGCTCCATATGGTAGGTACATGATTCCTAGTTCTCCTCTCCGACTGGTTTAATGAATTGGACTCCAGTTTTACCGACCTATCTTCCAATACAGTCATCCTGCTACCATGGCCACCCCCTGTGGACCCCAGTCTTTGGAGAGGCCAGCCTGGAGTGTGAGACCCAGGCCAGTGTAGGTGAGGTGCTCTCCCTCTCACAGAGAGCTGGCTGGGAGGGGGTGGAGCTGAGGGTCAGGTGTACTCACACAGGTGTCCGCAGCCAGCCGGGCAGTGAGAATTGCTCTTTAACCAGTTCATCACGTGCTCCAGGTGCCCGCCATGACTGCAGCCTTGGCACCACACAAACAGCCCCTTCACCACATGGTGGCACACGGCACAAACACTGGCACACTGGTGGCACCTGGGGAACGGGAAAAGAAGTTGAGTGGCTAACTTTCCAAATGTCCTCTTTTACCTGGCTCCTCTCTAAGTTTCTTCCTAGGTTCCTGCCTTTCTAGTGAGTTTTTCCTAGCCACTGTGCTTCTACATCTGCATTGCTTGCTGTTTGGGGTTTTAGGTTGGGTTTCTGTGTAGCACTTTGTGACATCTGCTGATGTAAAAAAGGGCTTTATAAATACATTTGATTTGAGAGTATCTAGAAATATGTAATTTGCCATTTAGTTGCACTGTTTCTCATTAGGTTAGTAACGCTTCACTTAACCATTTACTGTGTTAGGTAGGTCAAAGTTATACCGGTCACAGATCCAGCCCCTGTTGCTCATGGGCCGTTTGCAGTTGCTGCAGTTGACGTGCAGCGTGGTGGATGTCTGGTTCAGACAGGTGATGGCGCTGCAAGTGCTCAGCTTGATGACCTCGTTGGACACGTTCCACAGCTCGAAACGCTGCAGCAAGTCAATGTAGGACATGTACCAGTGCTCCTGAAATAGGGTCACCGCTATTATTAGAACATGCAGAAATAAACAAAATATTTGTCCACTTGGAACACATGCAGATTACCAAGACTCTAACCTCCATCATTATTTAGTCAATCAAGCAGTTTATTTGTAAACCAAATCAGCTATGTTAAATCGTTCAGAATTCAGAATTCTCAAGAGCATCCAAATTCATTTTATGCAACACAATCATTGAATTTGTATTCTGGTTCAGGAACCGACCATACATATTCTCAATATTATTCCTATTAGAAAGCTTCAGTTCTTCACCATGACAACTGTTATATCCCGAGCTCTGACCTGAGTGAGGTCGTCGATCTCCTTGCGGATGCGGTCTCCCAGGACGATGAGCACCGAGACCGCCATCTGCACGTCGCCCTGCTCGGCGTAGTGGCTCAGCATCTCTCTAACCACGGGGCAGAAAAAGCGGGAAGGGAGGTGGGGGCTGAACAGCGGCTGCGAGATGGCGATCAGGGAGAGGGACTCTATGGGCGTCAGGCACATGACCTCCGCCTCGTTGCCGCTGGCGTGCGGCGAGTCGGCCTTGTCCTGCTGCAGGTGCTCCGGGACCGACGGGTTGTCCATGATCTCGTGGCGCAGCGGGAAGGCCTCCTGGGGGAGCGTGTACTCCTGTTCTTCCACTGAAAACACCGGAGAGAGAAGAATAATGCTCAGAAAGTACTAGGCCTAGATCATAGACTAGCTATGAAACATGGCTGTAACCTTCATTGAAATAGCATTTGACATAAGGTTAGTGGAGGCTATTGGCTACATTAAAGGTCAAATAGGGGGTGCTTATATTTATCCTGTTTCACTGCATGTACAAGTGGGTAACCTGTACAAGTGTGAGGTGTGAAATGGAAATGTGTTAAATTTAGAGTCCAAGTCATCAGTGTTGAATGTATACGACCTGTGTTGGGGTCAGACTCACCGGCCTGGATTTCGTGCTCCATAGAGTAGAGGTCATCGTCATCCAGCTCAGCGTCACCAAACATGTACTCCGCCTGTCCCTCACTCCCCTCGGTCTCCTCATTCTCTGCAGTGGGACAAATCTCTGTATTGTTTACTCATCTATTGCATCCATCATAGTAAAATGTGGTTCACAAAAACAACCTATATGTTGATTCATTTCTTCAGTCAAGTGGGAGCAGCTTGAATGTTTTTAGAGTTTACTCTCACCGTCGTTGTTGCTGTTGATGAGCGAGTTCCCAGGCTCCAGGTGAATGTTGTCCTGTCTGCTCTCTCCTTTACTACGGTCCAGCCTGCTCTCCGTCCCCATCTCCTTCATACTGAAACTTGGGCGGACACAAAAACAGGATTTTAGTTTGTCCACACTATTTTTCAGCTTATGCGTTTTATGTAAAGCCTGTGGTCAGTACCTGTTCATTAAAGGAAGGTTGCCCAGTTTGCTGATGTTATTTGGACCAGGTGTCGAGAGGTTCGCTGGATCTGAGAACATGAGCCGAAGCATCGTCCATGTAGTAGAAACCTTCAAATGGGGAAATACGAAATAGGTTTGTTAGTGATCCTTAAAACTCTACTTAGTTCCACAACAATGTTTAATTGGATATGTGTAAATGAATGCAGCTCATCTCTGAGGGGAAGACTGACCAACCTGAGGTCTGTTGAGCTCCTTGGCCACCTTGGCATTGTGGTCGCAAAGCTCGGGGAAGGGTTTGCCGCCGAGGAGGTAGAGGCGTGCCGTGTTGACAAACCAGTCCATGCGCCTGCTCTCCAGAGACGACTCGAACACGCTGAGGGCGCTGGACACGTGGGCAAACTGCTCTGTCAGATCGGGCTTCTTGAAGAAGAAGATTGGGTAGCGGCGGTCGCCACCCGGGTAGGGTTTCCTGTTGGAGTCGCCACTGATGAGGCTCTCCTTGGCGGCGAAGGCAAGGTCGCCAAACAGGCCGAAGCACAGCCCCTCGGGGTTGGCCCGGTCCACGGGCCGGCTGGCGTCCTTGAACATGTGCTGGTAGAGTGTGCTGTCCTTGGAGCCTGACAGCAGGAAGTAGGGGTCATGCTGGTGGCGCCACACGATGCCCGTGGTCACGTCCTTGTGCTCCTCGAAGGTGGCAAAGGGGATGAAGGGCCGTCGGACGTCCCACACGTAGATGTTGTGGTCCACCATCATGGAGCAGGTGGCCAGGTGCCACTTCCTCTCAGGACGCCACTTGACCCGTGCCACCGAGGCAATGGTTTGGACGCAGTAGATCTCTTTGGCCCGGTTGGTGGTCATGTCCCACACCTTCACCATCTTGTCCCGGCCACCAGTGGCCAGCCAACCCCTGCAGACAGAGGTCAATACATTAGCAAAGTGGCTGTTGATTAGAGGTCAACCGATTAATCGGAATGGCCGATTTCAAGTTTTCATAACAATTGGTATTTTTGGACACGGATTGTGGACGTTTTTTTTGTTGTAGTTTTTTTACACCTTTATTTAACTAGGCAAGTCAGTTAAGAACACATTCTTATTTTCAATGATGGCCTAGGAACGGTAGGTTAACTGTCTTGTTCAGGGGCAGAACGACAGATTTTCACCTTGTCAGCTCGGGGATTCGTTTTTGCAAATTTCCGGTTACTAGTCCAACGCTCTAACCAACCTGCCTTACATTGCACTCCAAGACGAGCCTGCATGGCAGGCTGACTACCTGTTACGCGAGGGCAGCAAGAAGCCAAGGTAGGTTGCTAGCTATGGTTCCGTATTTCACCGAAATAATACACTTTTTGTTTTCGAAATGATAGTTTCCGGATTCGACCATATTAATGACCAAAGGCTCATATTTCTGTGTGTTATTATGTTATAAATAATAATGTTAGAGCAGTCTGACTGAGCGATGTAGGCAGCAGCAGGCACGTAAGCACTCATTCAAACAGCACTTTTGTGCGTTTGCCAGCAGCTCTTCGCTGTGCTTCAAGCATTGAGCTATTTATGACTTCAAGCCTATCAACTCCCGATATTAGGCTGGTGTAACCGATGTGAAATGGCTAGCTAGTTAGCGGGGTGCGCGCTAATAGCGTTTCAAAAGTAACTCGCTCTGAGACTTAGAGTAGTTGTTCCCCTTGCTCTGCAAGGGCTGCGGCTTTTGTGGAGCGATGGGTAACAATGCTTCAAGGGTGGCTGTTATCGATGTGTTCCTGGTTCGAGCCCAGGTAAGGGCGAGGAGAGGGACGGAAGCAATACTGTTACACTGGCAAACCTAAAGTGCCTATAAGAACATCCAATAGTCAAAGGTATATGAAATAAAAATGGTATAAAGAAATAGTCCTATAATAACTACAACCTAAAACTTCTTACCTGGGAATATTGAAGACTCGTGCTAAAAAGAACCACCAGCTTTCATATGTTCTCATGTTCTGAGCAAGGAACTTAAAAAGTAGCTTTTTTTTACATGAAACATATTGCACTTTTACTTTCTTCTCCAACACTTTGTTTTTGCATTATTTAAACCAAATTGAACATGTTTCATTATTTATCTGAGGCTAAATTGATTTTATTGATACATTATATTAAGTTAAAATAAGTGTTCATTCAGTATTGTTGTAATTGTCATTATTATAAATAAATAAAATAAAAATTGGCTGATTAACCGGTATCGGCTTTTTTTGGTCCTCCAATAATCGGTATCGGTCAACCTCTACTGTTGATTCAGGTGAATCAACAGCCACACTGTAAGCAAGAATGATTATTGTATCTAAAGAAAATTCACTTTAGATGAATGGTCAACCAATGCAAACATCAATGCTTTTTCAACATGTCTTTCTCTAAAGCCTCTCCCTACCTGTCATCGGGGTGCCAGTCACAGCAGAACACAGGGCCGGTGTGGGCTGTGAACATCCTCTCATACCGGTCAGGCCTCCGGATGTCCCACAGCTGGACATTACCATTCTCAAAGGAAGCAGCAAAAGTAAAGTAATCCTTCATGCTGAACTGAACATCTCTTACACTCTCCGACTGACCTGAAAAAAATAAACAGGAATGTTCTCAGGCCAGGTACATTACCATGTCGTGCGACTATGTTGTTTATTTAGTAACTAATAAGATGTTGTTTGTTTTGTATCCCAAAGGCATTCCTGGACATAAGCAGGGCCTGGTTTCCCAAAAGCATCTCAAGGTTAAGTTCATGATTAGAACCTTCGTAGGAGCATCGTTAAATCACCCAGCTGTTTCCCAAACCATCGTTAGTAAAGTCCCACTTCAAAAACTATTGTTACTTACCAACTGCCACAGACCACTCATAGAACAGCTAAGTGCATCGTTAGATGCTTTTTTTGCCCTTCTGCGTCACTTTATACACAGAAGATCTCTGCTCAACATAGAATCAAGTTGTTTATCTGTCTCTCTGTGACCGCCGATAACTTCGGAAAGAAGTTGACTATAAATACAAAGTTGCCAATGTCTTTGCAAGTGACGGAGAAAAGGATGTTCTAAATGAAAACTGAGAACTGCATTCCTACATAGGCATATACATTTAAATCATATGGGAATCAATTTCATGTTCAGTCAATTGAGTTCTATTCGATGCTACACTGTCTGTAATTTTGCCTCAATATATTTAATGATGTGTAACAACATGTGCGCAATGATGTGCCAAATTAAATCGGAAATTTAGTGCATTATAGGGTAAGCATTAGAATAAGCCACCTCAATATTTTGCAGCCGTAAGGTGATAACTCTAGGAGCTGATCTGTCGTCAGTATTGTGGAATAATTATTATGTTAAGGTAAGATTTGAATGGAGAAAGCTGATCAAAGAGCAGTGCTGCCTTTCTTCCTATCAGTATTGATACATGCTCCAACAACGCACTCAGCGAACGTTCTTTCTGCGTGGTGTTTTGGGAAGCGCATGTTACATCTTCGGCCATTGTAAGAACGATGCATCGTTAAAACACTTGTAAGCCTAAAATGCATCGCTATCGGGAAACCAGGCAGGTATTTCTACACTCCATCCAAGGTGTTACTCCTGGGTTCAACCTCAAAAAAGTGCAAGAACTATCCACAGACACACATACCTGAGAAGGTGCTGACGGACTCCTTCTTGCGCAGGTCGAAGCACTTCATGTAGCCATCCTGGGAGCCACTGAGCAGCATGTAGACTTCGGTGGGGTGGAAGCACACCTTGTTGACCGTGCGCTTGTGCTCGGTGAACAGCTGGTCCTGCTTGTTGCGTGACGGCTTGCCCAGGTTCCAGGTGACTACCGCCCCGTTGGTGGCAGCCGTGGCCAGCAGGTTCTCCTCCATCTGGTGCCACATGACGTCGGCACAGCTGAAGTTGAGCGAGGGCTTGCGGCCCACGCGCAGGTTGAGCTTCTCCACAAACTGCTCCTCCTCCAGGCCGTAGATCTTGAAGATATTGCGGCCGGCCACCACCACCTGTGTGGCATCGCGGCACACACCGATGGCGTTGGCGGGCGCGTCCAGGTGGCAGAACATGGTGCGTCCGCTGATGGCACTGCCGCCCAGGGCTGTGGTTACCCGCGACATCTTCTCCATGGCCTGGTGGGGGACAAAAAAGGGTGGTTGGGGAAATTATATTGGGAAATTCCAAAAGAATGCCCATAGTTTCGCCAGAAGATGGCACTGCTACTATGAAGAGAGCTCAGTTTGGTACTTAAGCTGTGCTGCTGGCAGTGGTCTGTCACATATTTATAAGACCCTGTAATCTCTAATTCATTTCAATGGACTTACTCCAAACAGCAGCGATCCTCTCTGCCTCTAGAGAAACACAGAGGCCTCCTCATACAGTCCTGTCAGAGGTCACCAGAGAAAAGTGTCATTATCCTCCACTTCAACAATCATCCACACGTATATGTTAATCTTGTAGAGCTGAGAAAGGGAACCCATTCAGTAGTGGGTCTGTAGGTTTTTGCTCCAACCAGCCAGCCACGACCTGATAGTACCTAGGCCTAACCAGTATCTACTTAGACAAAGTCCCTTCCTGTTCAGGTGCTGAGGTCCAAGCTGGAGCAAAAACCCTGACTGTCATTGCAACTCTTCAAAATCAAATGATCTTTAAAGAGTAGCTACACTGATACGTCACTGAGGCTGAGACAATTACTGCAACCAGATTAAACATTCACAAGTTACAACAAACAGTACTTACCTACAACCCAATAGTCTTCTATAACATGGCTCAAGAGAATATTCACCCCACTTTGCCCGAAGTGCATGGCGGACTGCTTAATGCTCCCAGCTCTCCAGATTCCTGCATGATTAGAACAGAGGGGCGCATAAAACTAAGATGACCATTCATTGCTTAAAATAATGTAACCACTGAACTTTGAAATGTTTAGGGAAGTTTACGACCTGCCATTTGAAATGTTTATAAATATTAGCTAGAATCTGGCTAGGGTAGCTAACGTACCTAGCTATACTAATTGTGTCGTTCACGTTCTCGATATGACCTCACAACAAGACTGAGACACACAGCCAATGAATGCATTTCAATAAGGAACATTTGTCTTCTAATTTGCAAGCAGAAATCACCTGGGAGCTGACTGTAAAGCTTGCTAGCTAACGTTAACTTGCTAAAGTACTTAACGTTAGTTGCAACATAGCAGTCGGATGACATGATGCTAATTATTTTACTAGCAGGTTCAAAATATTAGCTGACGAGAAAGGTACCGTTATTTCCCAATATAAATGTTTTCAGTGCACAACAATTGGCGCTAATTTTGGAGGACTGACCTTGCTTTTGAAAAAAAAAATGTTGTTCACTGCACTGGAGAACCGGAAGTTGTAACTGTTATTACCATGAATCTAACGAAAACAAGCATAACAAAACGGAAGTACATGTTCTGAAAGGAATTCATTCATCGTTCATACTTTGTTTTGTAACATTTTATTACTGTTCTACACATGTGGATGGTAAGTGTTTTTCTACCTTTTATTATTCTGACATCATGACTTTGAAGTCGCAGCTGAATGCATGTTTCTTGTTCTTCCCATACAGTTTCAGTTCATGCACCTATATCTATTGATTAGGCTATTTTGGGCCAGAATGAATATCAAAACAGAGAGTAGGCCTATTGAACTGAGAACTGAGAATGAGGCTTGTTCTGTTCTCCAATGTATATAAAGGTTTAGATAGCAGCTGCCATCTGCAGTGTGTCAGGGGAAAAGGCCCTCCTCCCTCAGGAGTTTTGAGGAATAACAACATTCCCCTGTGTAATGTCCACTCAGGTCTGAGGTGGTTTTGGCCCATTAACCCTTTATAAAGCAATGAGTGGAGCACTATTCACCTGCGAAGACCCAGCTGTCTGGAGAAAGTTATATGGGAAATACTGGCAGGTAGTGGAGGCCAAGTCCCTTGGGAAGGGCAAGAAGTCTGGAAAACTGCTTCCCTTGGATAAATGGTAAGTGTGGCACATATATGATCCCATTACCAGGTATCAATGAAGAGCAGACTATCATCACAACTACAGTCAATCTGTCACATTAATTAACATAAACACACATAGATTTGAGCTTTCAGTTTATCAGGACGGGGAATCCTTCAATGACATTTATGCATGCCTTTTGATTAATGTAATTAAACATGGGATATTTAGTCTGAGCCTCGTCTCTGGCCAGGTATCAAGAGGAGCTGCCTGTAGCCATCGCTGGGCGTGCTTATAAATACGTCACCCAACCAGAGCTGGTGAAACTGATGGAGTGGAAGCTCACTGTAAGTAGTGCAGATAGATGCATAGCTTTATTGACTAAGTAGTAAGTGAATGTTTCTGATATTCCAGGTAATAATTTGAAATTCAAATAAAATAAAAATTCTAGTAACTATACTTTCCTTACTGTCCATGACCAAAGAAATCTCTTTAAACTCCCTGGTTGTGAAATGTCTTGGCACTGTATCACCTGCAGAGGGGGAAGTTCCGTCCGCGGCTGCAGCAGCTCGTGGCCTCGAACAGTGATGAGATGGTGGAGAAGTGCTCTAGAAAGGCCTTCAGTCTCCTCCCTGACGTCCAGGCAGCCATCACAGAACTCAGCTCTCTCAAAGCCCTGGGCCCAGCCACCGCCTCAGGTCAGCAGCACCCAGGGGCCGTCTGTCTGTTTCGCAGGATGAGAAAACACTTTTTTTAGGCAATTTTTAAGACTGACAAGACCGAGAAGGCTGACATGTTTTCTTCCTTTCAAGAGTAGAAAAAAAGTAACCTAGACAATGTTGGTTCAGTCACCTTAATGGGAAAAATTGATTTAGGCCTATCAATCTCATGAATAAAGCTCACAATGTTGGACGGAGGTTCCCAACACTCTGTTAAAGCATAGTTAATTTTCAGGAAGCTACAGCGATCTGGTAAGGGGCACAGTTTAACTTGGACTATCTTTGACTGGCCTTTGTGTTCCAGCTGTATTGGCAGCAGGAGCTCCCGAGCAGGCTGCATTCATGGCTGACGAGGCCGTTGAAAGTATCCCTGGACTGGGGCCCATCCAGTACACACCCAGGCACTATGCTCTCTACCTGAACAAGATGGCTACACACACACAAACACTTAACAAAGGTGAGATAGCAAGTGTGTGTGTGTGTGTGTGATGCACATTTGTGGATACATATTTAGTGGGTCCGAATATTATATATCTGCAACATTGTAGTTTTGCTCCATGTGCATTAGGCTTCCTCCTGGTGTGTGTGTAAGAGACAGAAGGGGGGGAAACTATACCCGGGATGTGGAAACCCCATGCCGTAATCTATGCTGACGTTGTTTGTTGACCCGCCTCCATCTTCCTCAGTGGACAGCGAGCGGGACTGGACCCCCCATAGGGTGGAGCTGTGTTTGTGGGCATGGGCGGTAGCCAATCAGCTGCAGCTCCCCCTGCTGAAGGATGTGAATCTAGAGAACAGCCTTCCCAATAAGTCAGACCCGGAGACCAATGACAGGCCAGCTAAGAGACAGAGGACCAAGTAAACTTTTTTTCTTCAGAAAACTACCTTGTAAAGCCTTTAATTTAACAATAGAGAATATGACTGGGATGAAAGAATGTCAGGCTACCTCAACATTATTGCAGTAGTGTTTTGTCTTTACGGTATGTCTAGTTTTACAGTGTAACGTGCAAATAAACTTCAAAATTAAATCTTTAAACAGTATTTATTTAGCATCTGGTGCTTGGTTAACTCACCCCATGTACCCACAATGTGTAGTGCCACTTGATGATACTTTTGTATATATTGTGTATGTGGACACCCCTTCAACATTTTTTTATTTTACTAGGCAAGTCAGTTAAGAACAAATTCTTATTTTCAATGACGGCCTAGGAACAGTGGGTTAACTGCCTGTTCAGGGGCAGAATGACAGATTTGTACCTTGTCAGCTCTGGGATTTGAACTTGCAACCTTCCGGTTACTAGTCCAACGCTCTAACCACTAGGCTACCCTGCCGCCCCAAATTAGTGGATTCGGCTATTTCAGCCACACAACTGTTGCCGACAGGTGTATAAAATCAAGCACACAGCCACGCAATCTCCATAGACAAACATTGGCAGTAGAATGGCCTTACTGAAGAGCTCAGTGACATTCAACGTGACACTGTCAAATGATGTCACCTTTCCAACAAGTTAGCTTGTCAAATTTCTACCCTGCTAGAGCTGCCCTGGTCAACTGTAAGTGCTGTTATTGTGAAGTGGACACGTTTAGGAGCAACAATGGCTCAGCCACAAAGTGGTAGGCCACACGAGCTCACAGTGGGACCGCTGAAGCGCTTTGTCCTCAGTTCCAACACTCACTACTGAGTTCCAAACGGCCTCTGGAAACAACGTCCACACAATAACTGTTAGTTGGAAGCTTCATGAAATGGGTTTCCATGGCTGAGCAGCCACACACAAGCCTAACGTCGGCAATACCAAACATCGGCTGGTGTGGTGTAAAGCTCGCCGCCATTGGACTCTGGAGCAGTGGAAATGTTTCTCTGGAGTGATGAATCATGCTTCACCATCTGGTAGTTCGACGGACAAATCTGGGTTTGGTGGATGCCAGGAGAACACTACCTGCCCCAATGCATAGTGCCAACTGTAAAGTTTTGTGGAGGGAGGGATATTGGTCTGGGGCTGTTTTACATGGATCGGGCTAGGTCCCTTAGTTCCACTGAAGGGAAATTTTAACGCTACATACAATGAAATTCTAGACGATTCTGTGCTTCCAACTTTGTGGCAACAGTTTGGGGAAGGCCCTTTCCTTTTTCAGTATGACAATGCCCCCGTGCACAAAGTGAGGTCCATATAGAAATGGTTTGTCGAGATCGGTGTGGAAGATCTTGACCGGCCTCCACAGGGCCCAGACCTCAACCTCACCTTTGGGATGAATTGGAAAGCTGACTGTGAGCCAGGCCTAATCACCTAAAATCAGTCCCCAACCTCACTAATGCTTGTGGCTAAATGGAAGCAAGTCCCCGCAGCAATGTTCCAACATCTAGTGGAAAGCCTTCCCAGAAGAGTGGAGGCTGCTATAGCAGCAAAGTGGGGCCAACTCCATATTAATGCCCATGATTTTGGAAGGAGATGTTCGACGAGCACGTGTCCACATACTTTTGATAATGTAGTGTATGTACAAGGTGGCTCGTATAATAAATATAGCGGTGGGATGATGAGACATTTCCACAGTATTGTTCTTTATTCGTATTGTTCCTAAATTAAAGCAAATACAATGAACAGTACAAAATAAAACCAAAATATATACAATAGAAAATGGTTCAGTTCAGAACATTTAAAAAGTACAATACATCATGAAATAATTAATGAGGACTTTAATATAAACTATCCATATTTACATTAAATTTAGTTTTCATTTGTTTCTTGGTGACCCAGAGAAAAATAGCCTCTTTGTTAATTTTTTACAATATTTTTTTGTAAAGCTGTATTGGTACAACCTCTGGTCTGGATTTGGAAACTTAACTGCCGAAGCTTGGCACCATTTTATCAATGCAAGATAACAGCCAGTGAAAACTACCACAGCAGCACACATGACCTTAAACCAAACTGCCTCAATTATCCATAATATTGTACCATATTCTGCATTCAAAACCTCCATATACTGGTATTATAATGGTCTAGAGATGGATGAAAACAACTTGGATAACTGTTGATAGTTGTATGTTGGTCAAATCATGTGTGGATTCCACTGCTAACAAGTTTCTTTGTATTAGAAGGATACTGAGAAAGTAATGTGCTGGTTTGCTTGCTTCGATTCTTATTGAAAATAAGTTTATCTGGCTAATGAGCTACAGTAGCTTGCCTCATACAGTACTGCATTACAGTACCTCATGTTCAAGTAGTACACCGCTGACACATACTAGGAGAAGGCATCCTGCTTGGTCACAAGCATCAGCTTAAAGCAGATACTGCATATTGATATCACTAAGGTTGGATGATCTACATATCCATAAAATATAAAGATCAGATCAGTGATGCAGTGCAGTGATCCTCCTAACCGGATGCCTTTAATCACACACAAACGCAACAGCCAAGTTTAGGGTGTAGATGCATTGGATGTAACAAGGCATTATCCGTAAGAGCACAACGGATTGTGTTAAGAAGGTAATACCTATGAAAGCATCAAATAAAGAGCAAAATGGCACTATAACATATTGGCACAATGACATGTTCAGTTTATCACGTTACAACAAGTGCAAAAAATAAAGCTCACCTATGACAAAACACATGGGGTCTGGAATATCTAATAACAGTATAAATCTCAAGTATGCTTGCTACAAAAGTTGTTGCATTTAGACACGGACAAGCAGAGAAGGAATGAACAGGGAAAGTTGTTCAAGAACGGCTCCATAGAATGATGTCAACTAAGGGGTTTGACGCATCCAAGGAAAATGGAGGGCACGTGGCAAGATGGTATGTTGGTTCCACTCTCTTTTAACAGTGACGTCCTTTAATTGGGATGTGGTTCAACAACAATACTACCTTCAAGGTGTTAGGCTATTCATGGACACTGACAAATATATGAGGGGGGTCTTCAGACCGCTCACTAAAAAGGTGGTGGTGGTGTTCTAATAAAATGGATCACATGATACTGTATGATTGGCTGGCTGCCCCTATTCTACTCATGCTATTCTTCACCAGGCCCACCTATGTAGATGAAAACAAAAGACAGCAATCAAATCAACATCATGCGGCCTGTCACATTTACTGAAAGAAGAAGAGATTTTACACTGGTGGAGCCCCAGGTTCTGTTAGAACTGAGCCCTGCGTAACAGCCATACATCACTTCCGACGCCCGAGGCGTTGTGATGGCCACACGACAAGATATGAAGGCACACACAGCTGCTTTACGACCCCAGTGGTGTTTTATGAGTTGTGCCACCTCCATTCCTCTTTCTCTATTCCCCCTCTCCCTGCATCGCTCACAGTCACACTTTGGCACACGGCAAAGTTGTCACATATCAGCCTGTAGATGACACTTGCTCCTTCATTACAGTGTTTATGCCTCTCCCCCAGATCCTCGGCTGTCTGGATGAAGCAGACAGCTTCATAGCCAAAAGGAGAGTGGGATTGGATGGGCTTTTGTAGAAGATGTGTTGTTAGTGCTGCTGTATTTGGAGGCGGCCTAGGGCCAGGTAATTTGGCTTACAGATGGATAATAAACCACTCCTGACGACTTTTCTCTGCCTGCTTAATTAGGATATATGCACTTCTTATTTCCCCTGACGGCTGCCTCATATGCCATGGTGAAAAGAGAGAGGAAAAAATGAGCATGTCGATGAATACAGAGTTGGAGACTTATTTGAGACTGATCATACATTTATATCAACTAACTTAAAGGGGCAGTGCAGTTAAAAACGTCATTAAAAAAACACTATGAGGTCGAAATAACACTGAAATTGTGAAGATTATCATAATGCCCTTTTTCTGTAAAAACGGTTTGAAAAAAATCCGGTGGGATGGAGTTTTTTGGCCCATATCGTGACATCACAGTCAACCATGGTTTGCCAGTGCTGTGATAAGATTTGGTATTAAAAAATGAATTTGAAGAATTTATATGCACTGTATGTTTGTTAGCTAGATAGCCAGCCAGATTTAGAGGAATGATTACATTAATTTAAAAATGAAGTTTGCCATTCAAACAATTCCGTCAATCCACAGCCATACACTGGCTGAAATCAGTTATGTTGTAAATTCAAGTACTGATATTGTATCATATAATAGCACTCACAGCTTTCCAAGTAAACAAACATTTTGATGGTCTATTTTAGAGGCTATTTATACAGAAAATTGGTATAAAACCTGTATAAACTGTATATATATACAGTGCCTTCAGACCCCTTGAATTTTTCCACATTTTGATATGTTACAGCCATGTTTTTAAAATGGGTTAAATAAAACAATTTCCTCATCAATCTACACACAATACCCCATAATTAAATGTTTGCTAACTTATTAAAACCAATAAACAGAAATACCTTATTTACATAAGTATTCCGACCCTTTGCTATGAGACTCGAAATTGAGCTCAGGTGCATCCTGTTTCCATTGATCATCCTTGAGATGTTTCTACAACTTGATTGGAATCCACCTGTGGTAAATTCAATTAATTTGACATGATTTGGAAAGGCACACACCTGTCTACATAAGGTCCCACTGTTGACAGTGCATGTCAGAGCAAAAACCAAGCCATGAGGTCAAAGTAATTGTCCATAGAGCTCCAAGACAGGATTGTGTCGAGGCACAGTTCCGGGGAAGGGTACCAAAAATGTTCTGAAGCATTGAAGGTCCCCAAGAACACAGTGGCCTCCATCATTCTTAAATGGAAGAAGTTTGGAACCACCAAGACTCTTCCTAGAGCTGGCCGCCCGGCCAAACTGAGCAATCGGGGGAGAAGGGCCTTGGTCAGGGAGGTGACCAAGAACCCGATGATCCCTCTGACAGAGCTCCAGAGTTCCTCTGTGGAGACGGGAGAACCTTCCAGAAGGACAACCATCTCTGCAGCACAGGGGCAGCACTTGGGGGCTGTCAGACCATGAGAAACAAGATTCTTTGGTCTGATGAAACCAAGATTGAACTTTTTGAGGAAACCTGGCACCATCCCTACGGTGAAGTATGGGGATGTTTTTCAGCGGCAGGGACTGGAAGACATGTCAGGGTCGAGGCAAAATGAACGGCGCAAAGTACAGAGATCCTTGATGAAATCCTGCTCCAGAGCGCTCAGGACCTCAGACTGGGGCGAAGGTTCACCTTCCAACAGGACAACGACCCTAAGCACACAGCCAAGACAATGCAGGTGTGGCTTTGGGACAAGTCTTTGAATGTCCTTGAGTGGCCCAGCCGGAGGCCAGACTTGAACCCGATCAAACATCTCTGGAGAGACCTGAAAATAGCTGTGCAGCAACGCTCCCCATCCAACCTGACAGAGCTTGACAGAATCTGCAGAAAAAAATGGGAGAAACTCCCCAAATACAGGTGTGCCAAGCTTGTAGCATCATACCCAAGAAGACTTGAGGCTGTAATCGCTGCCAAAGGTGCTTCAACAAAGTACTGAGTAAAGTGTCTGAATAGTGATGGAAATGTGATATTTTAGTTTATTTTTTCATAAATTTGCAAAATTGTCTACAAACCAGTTTTTGCTTTGTCATTATGGGGTATTGTGTGTAGATTGATGATGAAAAAAAAGAGAATAAGGCTGTAACCTAACAAAATGTGGAAAAAGTCAAGGGGTCTGAATACTTTCCGAAGGCATTGTATACAGTTGAAGTCGGAAGTTTACATACACCTTAGCCAAATACATTTAAACTCCGTTTTTCACAATTCCTGACATTTAACCCTAGTAAAAAGTCACTGTCTTAGGTCAGTTAGGATCACCACTTTATTTTAAGATTGTGAAATGTCAGAATAATAGTAGAGTGATTTATTTCAGCTTTTCTTTCTTTCATCAAATTCCCAGTGGGTCAGAAGTTTACATACACTCAATTTGTATTTGGTAGCATTACCTTTAAATTGTTTAACTTGGGTCAAATGTTTTGGGTAGCCTTTTACAAGCTTCCCACAATAAGTTGGGTGAATTTTGGCCCATTCCTCCTGACAGAGCTGGTGTAACTGAGTCAGGTTTGTAGGCCTCCTTGCTTGCACACGTTTTTTCAGTTCTGCCCACATATTTTCGATAGGATTGAGGTCAGGGCTTTGTGATGGCCACTCCAATATCTTGACTTTGTTGTCCTTAAGCCCTTTTGCCACAACTTTGGATGTATGCTTGGGGTCATTGTCCATTTGGAAGACTCATTTGCGACCAAGCTTTAACTTCCTGACTGATGTCTTGAGATGTTGCTTCTATATATCCACATAATTTTCCACCGTCATGATGCCATCTATTTTGTGAAGTGCGCCAGTTCCTCCTGTAGCAAAACACCCCCACAACATGATGCTGCCACCCCCGTGCTTCACGGTTGGGATGGTGTTCTTCGGCTTGCAAGCCTCCCCCTTTGTCCTCCAAACATAACGATGGTCATTATGGCCAAACAGTTCTATTTTTGTTTCATCAGACCAGAGGACATTTCTCCAAAAAGTATGATCTCTCCCCATGTGCAGTTGCAAATCATTGTCGGCTTTTTTATGGCGGTTTTGGAGCAGTCGCTTCGTCCTTGCTGAGCGGCCTTTCAGGTTATGTCGATATAGGACTCGTTTTGCTGTCGATATAGATACTTTTTTATCTGTTTCCTCCAGCATCTTCACAAGGTCCTTTGCTGTTGTTCTGGGATTGATTTGCACTTTTCGCACCAAAGTACGTTCATCTCTAGGAGACAGAAAGCGTCTCCTTCCTGGGCGGTATGATGGCTGCGTGATCCCATGGTGTTTATACTTGCACACTATTGTTTGCACAGATAAATGCGGTACCTTCAGGCATTTGGAAATTGCTCCCAAGGATGAACCAGATTTGTGGAGGTCTACAAAAGAAAATCTGAGGTCTTGGCTGATTTCTTTTGATTTTCCCATGATGTCAATCAAAGAGGCACTGAGTTTGAAGGTAGGCCTTGAAATACATCCACAGTCAATTTAGTGTATGTAAACTTCTGACCCCCTGGAAGTGTGATACAGTGAGTTATACGTGAAATAAGCTGTCTGTAAACAATTGTTGGAAATATTACTTGTGTCATACACAAGCTAGATGTCCTAACCGATTTGCGAAAACTATAGTTTGCTAACAAGGAATTTGTGGACTGGTTGAAAAACGAGTTTTAATGACTCCAACCTAAGTGTATGTAAACTTCCGACTTCAACTGTATGTACTGTATATGGCAGTATTTCTATTAAACAACTTCTGATATATCACATGCCTTACTTTTATTTTCCAGCATAAGGAAAAGCAGAAAATACATCACCTATGACTTTACTGCCATTCATTCTAATTAGACTGGTTTGGATTTCTCCCTGACCAAAATGGCTGCCATTTCAGGCCTTTCTGGAACATTGAGGGATTAGTCATTTAATAGGATCTCTATGCCTCCTACTTTGAAGGGGTAAGCGGGGTAGGCTCTGGAGTCTAGAAGATCCTATACGCCAATCAGGGCTGTGTATGTAAATATATTTACATTCGTATTGACACGTCCGCACATTTCAATGGCAAAAATAGTCTCCGAGAAATACATGATAAAACATATATCTTTTGAGTTATTTTTATCAAATAAACACATACAGGGATTTATTAGACATACAGTGATTTAAAAATACAATTAAAAAGCCTGTTTTAACTGAGACCTGGGTGTGTTTTTAAGGATGGGGAGATAGAAGCTTGTACCTTGTACTTCAGCTTTTCTCACCCCTTTAGTCGTTTAGTTTTCATTTCCTGGAAGGTTCCTATTCAAGGCCCAGTGCAGTCAAAAACCAGATTCTCCTTTGTTTTATATACAGTATATTTCCACGCTATGAGGTTGGAATAATACTGTGAAAATTATGATAATGCCTTTTTAGTGTAAGAGCTGTTTGAAAAGACCACCTGAAATGTCTGCCTGTTTTGGTTGGATGGAGTTTTGGCCTGCCTGGTGACATCAATTCGTTAATAGACCCATAAGAACCTCTCTGAAAATAACAGCTAGTTTTCAGTTTTCCACTCCTCACTCAGTCCTAGCAAAATTATTTATTGAGATATTGCTCTTTGCTAAGAAGTACATTTTTAAAACAATCACAGTGAGGTACTTAATTGTTAACCAGAAATTATTTGATATTGAGATAAAAATGGCTGCATTGGACCTTTTAACAGTTTTATGTGTTTTATAATAACATCGGTATTTAGTTTATAGCCCTTTCATCAGCCCTATGCCTTTTCTGGGTTCATGTGCTATGGATTCTTTAGCTTACGAGGCACAATTATCCTCCTCTTAGATAGAATTCACCTTTCATAGAGTTATTTGTTATGGCACACTCAGTATGCCTGTATCCTCTGTCAGTGACATAATCATGTATGCTGAGGATTATGTCTGAGACCAATTGTCAGCATTGGCAACTCTAAAAGTTTTCTAAAGCAGTCAGAAGAAACCTTCCAAATGAAATAGACTACAGACTGAAGATTAAATAAGTGAATGGAATTTCAAGATTAGTCAAAGCTTAGCAATTTCTTGATTCAGTCAATGAGCTAATTTGTGGCAGGTTTCTCTATCCAAAATGTGTCATTAACCAAAATATACTGTCGTCAAGCATCACCACACTGAGGGGGGATTTAGAATCTGGCACCATGTAGTAACGTGTGTCTAAATATTCTATCTGGCAACCAAGGTTTTAAGATGTGTTTATCAACAAATATCTAATGTCGCCTGAGAGCGACAGTCCAGCGTTTCTCAAGCATGTTCTTGCAGTTTGGCTTTGTCATCCGGTCTCATTTGCCACATAACTCATATGACATGTGTTATTATCAGCTTTGACATTACCAATGAGGACGACACAGCAGAAATTTCACCGAAGCATATACCAGCAAACAGTCACTGACTGTTTTCACTCTGCCTTTGTTTTCCATTTCTACGTTGAATGGGTTCTTCTATGGCTTATTCTGTAAAGCACTAAGATTTATAAAGACGAGTGTAACTTGCTTCATTGATGTTCATTCATCATAGTAACCAGGGGTGTCTGCTGTCCAATCACTTTCAGAGGATCAAAGCTGTATAGTAGGAGTAATCATAAGAACAACAATCATAGCATTACGTCTGCACCATTTGAAATGTTCTTATTTTGTTTTCCCAAACAAGAAAGAAACAGAAATAAATGATTAACACTCCTTTTTTTATGTGTACATTCCTTTACAAAAGTATACAGTCCCTAAGAATGAGACACTGAGGTATAGACTGGGCTTTGACAGACTGAACCCAATGCCCGCTGGGACACGAAGGTCAGAGGTCAGGCGATGATGACATGTCCGTTGCCCTCCCCAGTTCCGTCTGTTAGAGTGAGAATAGACAGAGAGGCCTGTGTCGCTCGCTTTGCGTTCCCGCGCTGACTTACAGCATCAGGCAGTGGTTGTTCTTGGAGACGGTGACACAGGAGAAGGGTGCGGGTTGGAGTGTCCGGGGGTGTAAAGAACACACGTCTCAGTTTGGACCTTAGAGCATGGGCTAGATGAGATGCTCGTGCTTTAGCAGGCTAGGGTATGGTACTGCTAGAGATTATGCTAACCTGGTGAAGCATTTAGGTTGGGTGGAAAATGAGAGTGACAATGGCTACTAGGCACATGAGCACCACAGTGGTGATGGTGGGGAAATAGGATATCACGGTTTCAGCATTGATTTATTTTCTTCTCTGTCTTTTCCACCTTCCTAGCTGCATGCCTTGTTACATGTAATACCTAATCCTGTGAATTCCTATTCTTATTCCACAGTGTAGATCTAGTGTTTAGGTGCTTGTTGGGCAGTAGAACATTGGTGTCCTTCTGCCTCATGTCTTTAAAAGGGGCAGTGAGGAATACCGACAGAACACACATCTGTCCAGTAAGAAGCACCTCAAGGGTCATAAACCCACTCTGAAAGCAAAGGAGAGCTGACGCTGCATGGTATTAATCATAATGGCTCTCTGACAGGTTCTACCTGAAGCTGGGTTAAGCTTCAACACAAAAGACAAAAGGGATGCTCCACAATGAGAATATAAAGACAGCTACACATCTTTCACCTGCATATATTGCTACCAAATTCCCTCCCACCACAAAACAGAGATCATTCTATGATGATATGGGTACATTGGGAAAAATTATTCCTGCTCTGTACAGTTTTGAATTAAATAACTTCCTGTGTTTTGAATGGTGTTGCCGGGGAGGTTGGCTGAGCGGACAGGAAAAGGATACGGCGAAGGCGCTGGGTCTTGACATGTGACAGTGAGAGGGAAAATGTAATGGAGTGAGAGAGATCTTCTTGGTGTCAGGGAGCGGGTGGAAGCTGCACCCCCAGCAGCTCGTAGGCGAAGATGTTCCAGAAGATGGCGAAGAGAAGGAAGGTGATGAAGGAGAAGAGGATGACCCACCAGGAGCACTGCTTCTGCAGGCTCTCCTCGTAGCTGCGCAGGATGAGCAGGCCCATGCTGATGCCCACCACCGCCCCCGCCAGGTGGGCCATGAAGCTGGGCTGGGGCCCCGAGGAGGGCAAGGGCGGGGAGAAGCGCAGCCAGACGGCACGGCCCACCTCCGAACTCACTGCAATGGAAGAAGTCATCAATATGAGTGGAAATGTGGGATTTGGCAGATAGAGTTTTGAGTACAGTCCAAGGCTAGGGCTTTGCTAAGGCTAAGGCTATGTTTAAAGAGATGGGCTGGCTAAGGATACACTAGACTGAGGTATGGGGAAGTCCAACGCGGGACAGACGGACGGGACATATTGCACACTGACGAAAGTCGTAGTGAATTGGGAAAAGTCACTGCCATACAGTGTAAGTCATATCCTCTGAACGAAATACTACATATCCAATCTGCAACCTGAGGGCCACTCACTCCTCCCCATTGCACTTGAAGCAATACCTCAACTCATTTTACAAGGCCCACTCAAGTTATAACGCAAGCATTTCGCTATACCCACAATAACATCTGCAAAACACGTAAACGTGACCAATACAATTTGATTTGAAAATAGTGTAGATATTGAATGGCTATATGGATATAGTAGGAAACTTACTGCACACCAGTGCCAGAATCATGCGGAGGAGCTTGTATGGACACCGCATACCAGCCCAGTTCTGCAAAACAGAGAGACGAGCGGCAAGTCAAACACAAGCAGTCAGCTCCAAAGACCTGTACATTTACAGCTTACACAGTGAGTATCTCCACCATCTCTGCATTCTGTAGGGAACGTGTGTGAACCGCAGCGATCAGACATCCACTTCCATACAGGTAGGATGAGGACAGGCCTACTAGACAGAGACATGATTATACACCTGGCTGGTCTCCAATTGGTGGATCCACCTCGCTGCCCGTTCTATTAATCAGGGTTAAGATAGCTTTACGGAGGGTGAGAACGGCCCAATAAAACACCCTGTGTTCCTCCTGGGATAATACAAAAGGTTTCTGCCTCAGAATAACATGTTTATTACCCAGGATGAAGGATTGCACCAATCTCGTCCCTCTTCATATCCTCTAGGTCCTGGGAGACCGTGAAGGAAGCAGTAGTGTTTTGCTCCCTTGCAGAGGAAGCCAGGCAGGCAAAGCCGAGTGCCACGCAAGATTAAAGATCCTGAAGAAAGTCAATAAAGTGCAGGCCTATACACACAACTCAGCCTATTCGTCTATGCGACGGCAGGGCCTCATGAAAGTGCAGTAATAGCACAAATAAATGACAAGTGTCAGAGTACGGGGGAGGTCAACCAAGCAGCATGAATAAGGAAGGGAGAAGGGGGGCACTCACGTGATAGAGACGCTCACTTTCCCTTATTTTTTTCCTTGCTGAAGTTTGTTTTACATGCTCTCAATGGAGAGAAGTGCATCCTCCATTTTGCCTATCAATACTAAGCTCATGGATCTAAATGAAGCTGTACCTCCATTGAGACAAGGGGATAATGGGGTGCTTTTGTACAGTATTCTAAAAACGGAGTACTTTTCTTTGGAATTTCTACATCAAGACGATGTTAGTGTAGCACATGGGCATGTGTGAAACCTACTCCTCGACATTAAGTGTCCCCGCTTGCATTGCCTCATTAGCTAGCTTTTGAGGTGGCGCATTTGGCTAAGACGCTTGAGGAGGGCAGTCACAGGTGTTTAAGGCAGAGGTCACGTGTTTGTGCTCGTGCCAGGTATGGGCCGAATCGAGAGGAAGCGGTACATCTTTTACATTACAGGTCTTCATTCTTATGAGCAAGTGCTAATCTCATTTCATCCTATTTATTTTCTTTAGCTTGTTGCTCAATAAAAATAAAATATCTACACTAGTGAAATCATAGCGTTGTACATTTTCTTATGTTTTGTGGTGGAAAACTGAGCGGGTCGAGCATAAAACGTCAACCCTGTTACCATTGATGGCTAGAAATGTTTTAACAATAAAATAAAAATGTGTTAAGCTTGCATTTAATTGCCCCTCCCCGTTGAACACAACAGGCTTCCATTCCCCCTGTCACGAGGGGAGTTATGGATGATTTAAGATTACGTTTTAAACCCTGTTACAGGCAACTCTGTTACTTTATTTGGCACTTAATAGGCACTTACTATAGTCATTTCTTTATTTAATCTCACGAAATGGGAAAACATGTTTTTTTATTTTAAATAAATCTTCTTAGGGCTAGGCCCCTTTTTTCTCAATTTGCGCCTGAATGACGTGCCCGAAGTAAACTGCCTGTTGCTCAGGCCCTGAAGAACAGGATATGCATATAATTGGTACCATTGGAAAGAAAACACTTTGACGTTTGTAGAAATGTTAAAATAATGTAGGAGAATATAACACAATAGATATGGTTGGAGAAAATCCAAAGAAACACCACCACTCACTTTAACCTTGGATGAGTATATGACACTTAAGTTTTCAATAAATTATAAGATCAACATACAGTACTTAAAAGGTTAATTGGGTCTCTAGTTACCCGCGGGAGGACAAATTAAAGTGTTAATTCAACCAGGATAGGTGCAGATTTCTTGTTCAGTCTGAACTTTAATGTAGAGATGAAGAGGCATTTGGCCGATTTAACATAAATCATTTTGATGGCCTTGACAGCAGTGAGACAAAACCTCTGTTCAACCGTCTCATCCAAATAACTGACGATAAAAGCTTTTGGACAGATAGATGAGGTCTACTGGAGTAAAAACACTTCCGCCCCATGAGACACAAAGAAGAAAAAACAAACCCGGGGGCCAGGCATAATAAACAACAGACGCTTAGTTTTCTGGGAGTAGGGGTCAAAGTTTAAACTCTTTACTCTGGGGCTGCTGATGCATTTTGAGTTCGACTTTTGCTGGCATCTCTTTTGCTTGTAGTGAAGGCCTTCTCTACTAAGAGTGATTCATCAGATCTTACACAGCCCTGAGTCTTCTGACAGAATGTGCTGAGACATCGCACATCCAGACACACTGATGCTGACGCACGCACGCACGCACGCACGCACACACACACACACACACACACACACACACACACACACACACACACACACACACACACACACACACACACACACACACACACACACACACACACACACACACACACACACACACATACACACACACACACATACACACACACACAGACAGTGTGATCGCACATTTTATGTTTTCTGTTGCGGAGACATTTGGCAGACCAGGCACCTAGGGAGTACTGAGGAACAGATTGACATAGCCTTTAATATTCCCATATGCATAGAGTTTGGCACTTCTAAATAGAGAGGTGTTAAGAATAAATTACAAAGGAAAACAAACGAATAACAGATCAACGGTGGAATCAAAACAGCATTTCAAGTTAAGTCAATAGCCCAAATGCAGAGTTCCTTTCTGATAAGCTATGATCATGGGGGTTCTGGAATATTCGATGGCTCTTATCCAAAATAGTGCTTGTTAGCCGGTTATAAAAAGTCCTTATCACATCATATTGATAGGGACCCACTCTCTGTGTGTGCTCTCTGGCATGGAATCCTTGCTAAAGCGCATCGCTCCCATTGTACATCCCACTCACACCTGCAGAGCTTGATGAGGGCAAGCACAAGAGTCTATCTAAACACAAAACAGAAAACAGAAGGATGTTGTGTGGAGGAGAACTCTCTTAACTGGATTTCTCTGACATTTTGGTCTCCATTGATACTGTTATCAAGTGTGACAATGAAGGCGATGATGACGGCAGTTACCATGACGACGTTGGCCAGATGCGCCGAGCACAGAGCGTAGACACCCCCGGAGCCCCCCACCACTGGAGCACGCATGTCTGTGATGGACACAGTCAGGGAACCTGGGGAGAGAGAAATGGTGAGAGAGAAAGAGAGGGAGAGGAGAGAGAGAGAGAAAGAGAGACAGAAGGAGAGCAATTTTCAGAAATAGAGCGCAATGTTCAGAAAGAGAGTGAAAAATATAGAGGAAAATGTTGGGAGATGGAGGAAAAAGAGAGAGGTTAGGTTACTCATCATCACCATAGCAATTTCAGTCACCTTCCTCCCAGCATCCCCCTGAACTCAAAAGAACACATCCTTGTGTGTCTGTCGTCAGTTGACCTCGACTTGCCCTCTTTATATCTATACACCCGCATACTGTTTTTCTCTTCTGTGATGGTGTGCACATTGTTGACACTATAGCTGCCAGCACCACCACCAGGCTCATAAAACAAAACAGTCACGTTAAACAAAAAATACCATAGTCACAAATGTTATCTTATATACTGTACGTAGACACATATTAAATTGGACTGCTACAAAGACCATAATCTACACATACCACAAGGAGACCATAGTGGGAGGGTTTATCTATGACGTACTCTTGCTACGATACTATAATGTCCTCTTGATCCCATGTAGATTATACTGAAGCATTGGCTTCTGATACACTACATGATCAAAAGTATATGGACACCTGCTCGTCGAACATCTCTTTCCAAAATCATGGGCATTAATATGGATATGGTCCCCCTCATTGCTACCATAACAGCCTCCACTCTTCTGGGAAGGCTTTCTACTAGATGTTGGAACATTGCTCCGGGGACTTGCTTCCATTCAGCCACAAGAGTATTAGTGAGGTCGGCAGTGATGTTGGCGATTAGGCCTGGCTCGCAGTCGGTCTTACAATTCATCCCAATGGTGTTCGATTAGGTCTGGGCTCTGTGCAGACAAACTATTTCTGCATGGACCTCGCTTTGTGCACGGGGGCATTGTCATGCTGAAACAGGAAAGTTTACACTAACTGTTACCACAAAGTTTAGCGTTAAGATTTTTTTTTTTTTACAATATTTAATCCATTTTGAATTCAGGCTGTAACACAACAAAATGCAGAATAAGTCAAGGGGTATGAATACTTTCTGAAGGCACCGTACATGCTACACAGACCAGTCAGTTGGATGATTTAATCAATTCCATAAAAGATAATGATAATGGCGCTGGAAGGAAAAGCGGACATTTTACAGGCACTCGACCAATTGCTATTTGTGTGTTATTTTGTGCAGATTTTTCCTTTTATTGTACACAATGTTTCCTATGACCAAAAAGGGCTTCTGGACATCAGAACAGCTGTCACTAACCCGATTTGGATGAGGACTTCTACTTCAATGAGTCGGAGGCGAAAGACCACTATCCCAGACCAGATCCAAATCCTCGACACTCAGAAAGGGAGGAGGGGGTGCTATAGAGGCCAGCGTGCGGGACATCTGATGAGACTGTGTCGGAGAGTGGATAAGCCGCGTCTACTCTTTGTTCTTTTGGCGAACGTGCAATCACTGGAGAATAAACTGGAAGAGCTCCGTTCGAGGCTATCCTATCGACGCAATCTGAAGAACTGTAATATCCGATGTTTCTCCGAGTCGTGGCTGAACAAGGACATGGAAAATATAAATCTAGATGGTTTTTCTATACATAGGCAGAACAGAACAGCAGCTTTGTGTAAGCTCAGGGGAGGGGGTGTGCGTCTCTTTGTTAACAACAGCTGGTGCGCAAAATCTAATATTAAGGAAGTCTCAAGGTTCTGATTGCCTGAGTAAGAATACCTCATGATAAGTTGTAGACCATACTATTTACCAAGAGCTGTCTATTTATTACCACAAACCGATATTGGCACTAAGGCCGCACTCAACGAGCTGTATGTGCCATAAGCAAACAAGAAAATGCTCACCCAGAGACGACGCTCCTAGTGACCGGTGATTTTAATGCAGTAAAACTGAAATCTGTGTTACAGGAAGTACCAGTATCAATACGGAAGAGGTCAGATGAAGCGCATACTTAGTCACACGACTGTTTCGCTAGCACAAACTGGAATTTGATCTAAGATTCATCTGACGGCTTGGAGGAGTTTAACTCATCAGTCATCATCTTCATTAATAAGTGCATTGACGATATCTTCCCCACAGCGACCATACATACATATCCCAACCAGAAGTCATGGATTACAGGCAACATCCGCACTGAGCTAAAAGCTAGAGCTGTCACTTTGAAGGAGTGGGACACTAATCCAGACGCTTATTAGAAATCCTGCTCTGATGAACCATCAACCAGGCAAAGTGTCAATACAGGACCAAGATCGAAACCTACAAGTGTCTTCACTGACATTTTCGACCTCTCCCTGACCCAGCTTGTAAAATCGACATGTTACAAGCAGACCACCATAGTCCCTGTGCCCAAGAACGCCAAGGTAACCTGTCTATAGGACTTACGACCTGAAGCACTCACATCTGTAGCCATTGTTAGGTTTTAATTCTCAGAGTAATCAATACAGCTGCACAGGACAAAAACATTTTCACACAAGCACTGGTATTTAACCCTTCCTCCTAGGCTGAGTCTCCTCCTACACATCTGTATAAACATTGTATATTTTACTGCTAGGCAGGACACGAAGTGATATGGGCCATAAACTGTTCTTCCTTCCTTAATGTGACCTCACCTGACCTCGACCCCCCTTCATCACTAATCCATCAATACCTGCCACATGTGATCGCTTCTCTGCACTCAGTCTTTCAATCGGATCCCTGACATAATGTAAACGTTATACATTACCCTCTCTCCCTCAGTGACATGAATAAGTATATTTCCTATTCTCAGCACCCAACACCATGAAAAGATTTCAAAGGCTGGTCGTGGCTCACATCAACACCATCTATCCAGACCCACTCCAATTCGCATACAGCCCCACAGATTATACAATCTCTATTGCACTCCACACTACCCTTTCCCACTTGGACAAAAGGAACACCTACATGATAATTCTGTTCATTGACTACAGCTCAGAGTTCAACATCATAGTGCCCTCCAATCTCATCACTAAACTAAGGAATCTGGGATTAAACACTTCCCTCTACAACTGGATCCTGGACTACCTGACGGGCCGCCCCCAGGTTGTGAGAGTAGGCAACAACACATCCGCCACGCTGACTGGGGCCCCTCAGGTGTGCGTGCTTTGTCCCCTTCTGTACTCCCTGTTCACCCACGTCTGTGTGGCTACGCACGACTCCAACAACATCATTAAGTTTGCTGACGACACGACTGTGGTGGGCCTGATCACCGACGACGATGAGACAGCCTACAGGGAGGAGGTCAGAGACCTGGAAGTGTGGTGCCAGGACAACAACCTCCCCCTCAACGTCAGCAAGACAAAGGAGCTGAGGGCCGAGCACGCCCCCATTCACAGGGCTGTAGTGGAGACGGTTGAGAGGTTCAAGTTCCTCGGTGTCCACATCACTAAGGACCTATCATGGTGCAAACACACCAACACAGTCATGAAGAGGGCACAACAGCGCCTCTTCCCCCTCATGAGGCTGGAAAGATTTGCCATGGGCCCTCAGATCCTCAAAATGTTCTACAGCTGCAACGCTAAGAGCTTGTTGACTGGCTGCATCACCGCTTGGTATGGCAACTGCTTGGCATCTGACTGCAAAGCGCTACAAAGGGTAGTGCGTACGCCCCAGTACATCACTGGGGCCGAGCTCCCTACATTCCAGGCGGTGTCAGAGGAAGGCCTTAAAAATGGTCAAAGGCTCCAGCCACCCAAGTCATAGACTGTTCTCTCTGCTACCGCACGGCAAGCGGTACTGGAGCGCCAAGTCTGGGACCAAAAGGCTCCTGAACAGCTTCTACCCCCAAGCCATAAGAATGCTGAACAGTTAATCACATGGCTACCCCTTTTTTTCCCCACTGGCATTCTTGCACTGGCTCTATGTACACTCACTGGACTCACACACACACATACTACAATGACACTCCAACACACACATACACATACGCATACACATACACACACACTATACACTCACACACACAAAACACACACACACACATGCATATTGACACCACACACACACACACACAGACACATTTTCACACTCTTCACATATGCTGCTGCTACTCTGTTTATTAGCTATCCTGATTGCCTAGTCACTTTTACCCCTACCTACATGTACATGTAACCTCAACTACCTCAACTACTTCGCACCCCTGAACATTAACTCAGTACCGGTACTCCTTATATATAGCCTCGTTATTTAGTCTTTATTGTTTCAGACACCGGCAAAGTACATGATGGGGTCAAAAAGCTCATGTGGCCAGACAGAGACTGGAGTGGAAAAAATGTAGATGTGAAGTATCTCTTCGGGTATCACTATATTTTATACAATTGGATACCATGAAATTGGGGACAAAAAGGGGTAAAAAAAAAAATATATATATATATATATATATATACAGTGCCTTGCGAAAGTATTCGGCCCCCTTGAACTTTGCGACCTTTTGCCACATTTCAGGCTTCAAACATAAAGATATAAAACTGTATTTTTTTGTGAAGAATCAACAACAAGTGGGACACAATCATGAAGTGGAACAACATTTATTGGATATTTCAAACTTTTTTAACAAATCAAAAACTGAAAAATTGGGCGTGCAAAATTATTCAGCCCCTTTACTTTCAGTGCAGCAAACTCTCTCCAGAAGTTCAGTGAGGATCTCTGAATGATCCAATGTTGACCTAAATGACTAATGATGATAAATACAATCCACCTGTGTGTAATCAAGTCTCTGTATAAATGCACCTCCACTGTGATAGTCTCAGAGGTCCGTTAAAAGCACAGAGAGCATCATGAAGAACAAGGAACACACCAGGCAGGTCCGAGATACTGTTGTGAAAAAGTTTAAAGCCGGATTTGGATACAAAAAGATTTCCCAAGCTTTAAACATCCCAAGGAGCACTGTGCAAGCGATAATGTTGAAATGGAAGGAGTATCAGACCACTGCAAATCTACCAAGACCTGGCCGTCCCTCTAAACTTTCAGCTCATACAAGGAGAAGACTGATCAGAGATAAAGCCAAGAGGCCCATGATCACTCTGGATGAACTGCAGAGATCTACAGCTGAGGTGGGAGACTCTGTCCATAGGACAACAATCAGTTGTCTGGCCTTTATGGAAGAGTGGCAAGAAGAAAGCCATTTCTTAAAGATATCCATAAAAAGTGTTGTTTAAAGTTTGCCACAAGCCACCTGGGAGACACACCAAACATGTGGAAGAAGGTGCTCTGGTCAGATGAAACCAAAATTGAACTTTTTGGCAACAATGTAAAACGTTATGTTTGGTGTAAAAGCAACACGGCTCATCAGCCTGAACACATCATCCCCACTGTCAAACATGGTGGTGGCAGCATCATGGTTTGGGCCTGCTTTTCTTCAGCAGGGACAGGGAAGATGGTTAAAATTGATGGGAAGATGGATGGAGCCAAATACAGGACCATTCTGGAAGAAAACCTGATGGAGTCTGCAAAAGACCTGAGACTGGGACGGAGATTTGTCTTCCAACAAGACAATGATCCAAAACATAAAGCAAAATCTACAATGGAATGGTTCAAAAATAAACATATCCAGGTGTTAGAATGGCCAAGTCAAAGTCCAGACCTGAATCCAATCGAGAATCTGTGGAAAGAACTGAAAACTGCTGTTCACAAATGCTCTCCATCCAACCTCACTGAGCTCGAGCTGTTTTGCAAGGAGGAATGGGAAAGAATTTCAGTCTCTCGATGTGCAAAACTGATAGAGACATACCCCAAGCGACTTACAGCTGTAATCGCAGCAAAACGTGGCGCTACAAAGTATTAACTTAAGGGGGCTGAATAATTTTGCACGCCCAATTTTTCAGTTTTTGATTTGTTAAAAAAGTTTGAAATATCCAATAAATGTCATTCCACTTCATGATTGTGTCCCACTTGTTGTTGATTCTTCACAAAAAAATACAGTTTTATATCTTTATGTTTGAAGCCTGAAATGTGGCAAAAGGTCGCAAAGTTCAAGGGGGCTGAATACTTTCGCAAGGCACTGTATATATAATATATATATATTAGTATATTTTTTTTACCCCTTTTTATATATATTTTTTTAGCCCTTTTTATATATATATATATAATATATATATATATATTTTTTTTTACCCCTTTTTGTCCCCAATTTCATGGTATCCAATTGTTTTAGTACACACAGGCACACACACACACGAACGAATTGCAAAAATCGCTGAAGTTGGAGACTTTTATCTCCCTCACCAACTTCAAACATCAGCTATCTGAGCAGCTAACCGATCGCTGCAGCTGTACATAGTCTATTGGTAAATAGCCCACCCTTTTCACCTACCTCATCCCCATACTGTTTTTATTTATTTACTTTTCTGCTCTTCTGCACACCAATATCTCTACCTGTACATGACCATCTGATCATTTATCACTCCAGTGTTAATCTGCAAAATTGTAATTATTTGCCTACCTCCTCATGCCTTTTGCACACATTGTATATAGACCCCCCCTTTGTTTTCTACTGTGTTATTGACTTGTTAATTGTTTACTCCATGTGTAACTCTTTGTTGTATGCTCACACTGCTATGCTTTATCTTGGCCAGGTCGCAGTTGCAAATGAGAACTTGTTCTCAACTAGCCTACCTGGTTAAATAAAGGTTAAATTAAAAAAAATTAAAAAAAATAGTAGCTACTATCTTGTCTCATCGCTACAACTCCCGTACGGGCTCGGGAGAGACGAAGGTTGAAAGTCATGCGTCCTCCAATACACAACCCAACCAAGCCGCACTGCTTCTTAACACAGCCGCACCAATGTGTCAGAGGAAACACTGTGCACCTGGCAACCTTGGTTAGCGCGCACTGCGCCCGGCCCGCCACAGGAGTCACTGGTGCGCGATGAGACAAGGACATCCCTACCGGCCAAGCCCTCCTTAACCCGGATGACGCTAGGCCAATTGTGCGTCACCCCACGGGCCTTCCGGTCGCGGCCGGTTCCGACAGAGCCTGGGCGTGAACCCAGAGTCTCTGATGGCACAGCTGGCACTGCAGTACAGCGCCCTTAATCACTGTGCCACCCGGGAGGCGGGGTATCACTATACGTAATTATATGGGTAGTAGGTACTGTCTAGTTGTGTAGGCGCACATTGTCAAAGCATTTACAGCAAAAAAAATGCTACAACCTCTCCCCATCAAATTATTGTCTCGAATTTCAAAGTAAAACTTGGTTTTGTGGTAAATGTGTTCTTTAAACTGTGCAATCTATACAGATATCGCAATCATACTACAACATGTCACAGCGTGTCCTCACTGTTGTTCTACTGTACCCGCCAAAGTGAAGTAAGACAGAATTTTAAGCAGTTAATCACAGTGGCAGTTGTTCACAAGGACACCGTCAGCCTTCACTAATTATGGAAATGAGCAGAAATGAAAAAGGGTTGATAAAATCAAATTGTGCGGGCATTCATCTATAATGCCTATTCCATTCATATTCTGTGTACGTGCGTGTGTGAGTGTGTGTGTGTGTGCCTGTGTGTGTGTGTGTGTGTGCCTGTGTGTGTGTGTGTGTGCCTGTGTGTGTGTGTGTGTGTGTGTGTGTGTGTGTGTGTGTGTGTGTGTGTGTGTGTGTGTGTGTGTGTGCCTGTGTGTGTGTGTGTGTGTGTGTGTGTGTGTGTGTGTGTGTGTGTGTGTGTGTGTGTGTGTGTGTGTGTGTGTGTGTGTGTGTGTGTGTGCCTGTGTGTGTGTGTGTGTGTGTGTGTGTGTGTGTGTGTGTGTGTGTGTGTGTGTGTGTGTGTGTGTGTGTGTGTGTGTGTGTGTGTGTGTGTGTGTGTGTGTGTGTGTGTGCCTGTGTGTGCCTGTGCCTGTGTGTGTGTGGCTCCTTAAAGAGTGCCCTGTCAGCCTGTGGTGGCGGTGGTGATCATCATCAGATGACAGATGGAAATCGGAGTGCGTTCCCTGAGTCCTTTATCCCCCCCGACACTCACAGTTCTATTTGACATGGATTTCTGGAGGATTCGACGCTTGATGAAGTGAGTGCAGCAGCTGAAGACTTGTAAAGATCCATATTGCCCCATTTTTTTTTTTTGTGGTTCCAAGAAATTGCAATTACATACCGAGTGCTCTCTGATCTCTTCAAAGTCGCGGGGGAAAAATGGAATTGGAGCAACTTTCACACAGGCTCCTCTCAGATGTGTTCCTCGATTCCTCAAAAAATATTAATTCAATATGGTTCAATTATTACTTCAATACAGCATTTATTTTCCAGTTAAGACTAACTGTAAGTGAAGCTTTCATGTACATTTGAACTGCAAAGGTGAATTCACAGTACACATGCAAGAGTAACTCATGATACTCATACTAGGAATGCGTTTCCTTCAGAACACAGCACAGAGATGTAATGTAGTTGGCAGGCTGTCATAACAACACTGCACTGTTTTAGCACTAGTGCGTCGAGCTGCCACATCGCTACGGCGACATCCTATTCAGCAGCCAGCGGCCCAGGGCCACATGACACTAGTCGCTGGCGGGACGCAGCATCTGTAGTAAAGTGGGGGGGGGGGGGGGGGGGGGGGGGGGGGAGCAGGGAGGGAGGGGGCCCAAAGACCCCCGGCCTGAAAGGGAAGCGAAGGAGTCCGTGGGGAGGACAGCAGTCTTTCACACAGCTCCCTCTTCCTGCTAGCACAGCGCTGGTTAAAGGGCTTTGGATGTGGATATTAACCAGGGCCTGTCATCTGGGCACAGGGAGTTGGAGGGCCTGTCATCTGTTCACAGGGAGTTGGAGATTTAGGGATATCTCACTCATCGGGAGCCCAGACGTGAGGTCTCAGATTATTTCTGTGTGTTGTTGGCAGTTTACAGTTCATGCGCAGATGCATTTACTGTGCTGATTTTCTAAGCATCATCAAGTTCAGAATGGATTTTTACACTATATACACTATACATTTACAGTGACTATGTGACGATGATCCTCTTTTGTGGGCGAACTCGACTGACTCTGGTTTTGCCTGTCAAACTAAACCAAGCAGATTGGCAGTGACGTTAGTAGATGATGCCCTTAAGCAATGGCTAACCATGACCAAGGGACAACTGATCCAAGACCAGAGCTGAGTGCCTAAGGGAGTCACTCCAGTGGCTCAACTGGCAGCTACAGAACAGAAAATTCTGCAATAACTTAAGAATCCTTCAACAACAAAAAAAAAGTGAATCTGGCTGCCTATACACCCACCTCCGTGCTTTCGGAGCAAACATGCTTAGTGTTTTCAAAAGGATAGCTTTTGTAGAGTATTTCAACAGCACAGCAGGGTTAAAGAGTTGTAGGTGGAACAGGTCAAAGTATGGTTGTAGTGTTACACATTTTAGGTGATTTTGGACAGATAAGAGCTTAACCAAAACATGTGGGATTTGTCAACCTATTTTATTATATGACCCAAACTATATGGAGCACTAAGGACACCAATTGACTAATTGGCCCAGAGCATTAACATGCATTGAGCAGCATTTCCTGATTGGCCAGTCAATCAGTGAATCAGAAAGGGACGCTGCAAGGACAATGAGTGGTGATTTATTCATGTGATTCACACACTCCATGATTCACATTCTCTTGTTCCTTTTAATCCTTCACTGTGAAAGGAAGGACATAAAAAATTTGGTCAGTTAACTCATCATCGCCAGAGCTCTCGATTCACGGAAAGGCGATGACCGTGTCTGATATCTGATCCCACATAGTTTGCTATTACCCAGACTAAACTGCATACACGAACAGCTTGTTTTTCTAAAAAAAGGTTTCTTGGTAATCATTATTGATGTGTGTCTATAATCAATACCGAACAGTTGAAATGTACTGCACTCCACTTTGCCTCAGCCTTAAACCCGAACTCAGGTGCTTGAGAATTCTTCCTTTCAAAGCTCTTTTCAATAGAGGCTATTTCTATCCTCTGAGAGGATTGTTTAGTCGAAGTTCCGGTTGCTCAGTTTGTACACGCTCGCCTGAGACAGACACATCTGCTATGTATTAAATCTCCCGGCCCTGCAAGTGAGATGTGCTGCAGTCAGCACTCTCCCACTCGAAAGGCTGCCTCGCCTGGCTAATAAACTGAGGAAATGCCTGATCAGATTTATTTACCAAGCAGAAATGGAGGGAGAGCAAGAGAAAGGGGGTGAGAGAGAGAGAGAGGATGAGAGAGAGAGAGAGGATGAGAGAGAGAGAGAGGATGAGAGAGAGAGAGAGAGAGAGAGAGAGAGAGAGAGAGAGAGAGAGAGAGAGAGAGAGAGAGAGAGAGAGAGAGAGAGAGAGAGAGAGAGAGCAGAGAGAGTACATGGGGGCAGGAAACTTAACCAAAGGCAGGCGTGTGTTTTCTCGAGGGGTGGGGGTTTACCTGGAGTAGGAGTAACCACTGTGAAACTGGCATCCTTTAACGAGACAGAGATTAATTAGTGTGCTGTTTGCAGTGCTGCAGAGAACAAGGTTGAGAGAAGAGGCAGCCACGGTAAACCTGGCTCGGAAATTGTAATCAGCAACCTTGACAATCTAAAATCAACACAAGTTTACTGCAATGGGGAAGGAATAATCACAAGTGGTGCACATGACAGGACTGCCACTGAGCTTAGGTCAGAAGGTCAACACATTGTTCTATTACACTGGGATAAGCACACATGGATCATCTTTGCAAGGAAACAAACACAGCCTTTATCTTAAACCTAACCGTAGCCTTGAACCTTATACAGCACAGATCTATAAAGTGGTGCACTTTTGTTGGTCAAATAGATTTCTGATGGGGTGGTATCTGCAGTCATTACACAACAAGAGCCACACGCAACAGGATGAGGCCATACGGGAACTCTAGTGCCTGGTCTTGATAATGAGTGGCGGACAGGAGTGGGCAAGAGGAGGGTGGATGGGGTGGCATAACTGGAGGCTAGCCATCTTTCACATGCGCTTTTGTCTACTCTATTTGATATGGTCATAACGCCAAAGGTAATTTACTTGATGGGAGTCCATTTTCAAGTCCCAATAGAATTGCAATGGACCTGTCAATCTGGGAAAGTTTGTTTAAAATATGTAGGTATACCTGGGATAGAGATAAACGCTCCCTCTCCCCGCCAGCCCTTCTCTGGTCCTTCGTGGGCACGGAAAGACAAGGGGAATATCCTCATCCTCCTCTCTGTGGCTTTTCTCCAAGGGGAGCCTTGGATATCTACAATCAGTCCCCATCCATTCTGCCACCACAATCTATCTCCCTGGCTTGGTGTAGAGTCAGAGGACAGAGGAAGAGATTGAAATCGACGAATGACCTTAACGGAAAGAGGAGACTGAGGCCTTTCACTCATCATCCCCAGTTCACACATACCAGATCACCAAGGGAGTGAGTCCTTTCAAAACACACCTGGACATCCAGTCACAACAAACCACCAGAGTCCCCATATCATGTTCCAAGTGTGTTTTCTGTCATACTGTATACACATGATGCACATGGAGTACACAGTGCAACGAAATGCTTACCTGCAGGTTCACCACTAGACAATGCAACAACAAAAGGGAAGCAAGTAAGTGTCTAAAGAATAATAACAATACAAACTCAATTAATAAAAATAGGATCAGATGTAGCTCAAATATAACACAAGAAGGCGCTCAGACGAAGTAGGATATTTACACGTGCCGGGGAGTTGTGAAATATATTGCGCAGTAATAATATATAGTCATTGTGTAGTAATAATATATAGTCATTGTGTAGTAATAATATATAGTCATAGTGTAGTAATAATATATAGTCATTGTGTAGTAATAATATATAGTCATTGTGTAGTAATAATATAAAGTCATTGTGTAGTAATAATAAATAGTAATTGTGTAGTAATAATATATAGTCATTGTGTAGTAATAATAAATAGTCATTGTGTAGTAATAATAAATAGTCATTGTGTAGTAATAATATATAGTCATTGTGTAGTAATAATAAATAGTCCTTGTGTAGTAATAATAAATAGTCATTGTATAGTAATAATATATAGTCATTGTGTAGTAATAATAAATAGTCCTTGTGTAGTAATAATAAATAGTCATTGTATAGTAATAATAAATAGTCATTGTATAGTAATAATATATAGTCATTGTGTAGTAATAATAAATAGTCATTGTGTAGTAATAATAAATAGTCATTGTGTAGTAATAATAAATAGTCATTGTGTAGTAATAATAAATAGGAGTCCAGTAGAAGCAGTCATGGAGTCGATGTGTGGGGTGGATGTGTGTGAGCGGGAGTGTATCTGCGTGTGGTTTTGAGCTTGTGTGAGCGTGTGTGTCAGTGAGTGCATGTTTGGTCATATTAGCCAGACAGAGACAACATTTAAGCTCGATATACAAACAACACAACAGCCCAGTCTAAACACGGAGTTCCACATAATCAGAGGGTTCCTTAAACGCTACTCTATAAAAACAAAAACAGCAATAACAACATGAGTGTGATGCGAGAGCAGCGCTTCAAATCATCCCACAGAGAGATATAAAATGCAGAACATTTGCGCTGTGCTAAAACACCCGGTCCAAAGACACCCTGCCCTTGGTCTCCTCGGAGATTGGGTTAATTCTATCACAGGCAGCGTTCTACCCAGTCCAAATTTGTCAGGCTGGGAAAAATATGATAATATTTATGTTTCCCGGAAGCACAGGGGGCATCGAGAAAAATCAATAGTCTCCAGCAGTCACATCCTCAGAGCTGCTGAGAGAAGAGACCATTCAACACAGCACCGGGTGCCAGAGGCCAGATATAATCACATCTCACCTCTGGGTGTGGTGTGTTTGTGTGTTTCTGAGAGATTGAGAGAGATAGAAAGAGGGGCGGGTGGGGGGCATAAGCAAATGAGAGTGTAAGTGTGGTGTATACTATGGCGTTTGCTTGTACTGTTTGTGTCTCTGGGTGTGTGTGAATGCCTGTGCTGATAAGTATGAGTGGCTACTGGTATGTGTTTGAAAACACTGTTTTAAAAAATGGTTCCAAAAAGGTTATTCGGTGGTCCCCATGGGAGAAGGGTTCTACCTGGAACCAAAAAGGGTTCTTCAAAGGGTTCTCCTACGGGGACAGCCGAAGAATCCTTTTAGGTTATAGATAGCTCCTTTTTCCCTGAGAGTGTAGATTCTGGTCACAACCAATGTCGTTCTCAGTCACGGCTACTTTTCAGCAAACAGACACAACAAATGACCTTGGGAGAAAATGATTCCAATTTAAAAAAAAGATTGCCAAGAAAACATCCATGAAATACAGTCCTGTGCTTTGCTCAAGGTTATGGAGCCACTGTTCAGTGTCCAATGGAAACAAACAGAATGTAACTGGACTAGACTGAACAACCCACAGAAATAGAATATAAAGTAATTATTTGGGACAACCACAACACATCAGAAACAATTCTGGCACAAAATGGCCACCGTGCATCACCCAGGAGGGTGTTGCTGCATTACAACCAAGCATGAGATGGGCGACTCCCCCACACTTCCAGGATCCTCGGATGAGGTTGAACAACTTGCACTACACTAAAGCCATCTGTTATCATTGGTATCATTACCAGTGAGGCCGCAGGGGGAAGACTGGGAGAGGAAGTGAGCCTGGATTGTGCCACATTGTGTGGTGAGGTTGATGGTGAGAAGGGCCCCATGGAGAAGGGCTGGGGGATTACCATAATCACACCGGCAGCCAATGAACCAACCAGCCACCCACTGCACCGCGCCAAGGTCACCCTGCCTGCTTCCTGGATGTAGATTCACACTACCCTGCCACCGGGAGACTACATCGAGGGGCTCACAGCCACAGAACTACACACAAGGCCAGGGGCTTAATGCAGCACCAGGGTTTATAAAAAATACAGGTTAAACAGAGCTCAGTACAGGCTATACTACTAATGTACTGTGTAGTGTAGAACACCATTCATAAATTCCCAGAACGTATAATAAAGCAAGTGACTCAACTAGCAGAAGCAAAGCCATATTGACAACTACATAAGCCAAAAGAGTGTCTCCTCTCTCTCAAATCAGACCACAGTGAATATTAAATATCCTTCCACCTGGAGTCAGAGCCTCAGTGTCAGGGTGTCCGAGTCACGCCCTGAGTCACCTCTCCCTGGCACCCGAGGTGATTTATCTAGCCCTGTGTTCTCTGCACCCTCTTCTCTCCTCTACTCTTCCACTGTGCTCTCGTTCTCCCTTTCCCTCTCTCTAAAGGCTTGGCTTAAACTTTTCCCACATTGGGCCTCACAAAAGGGAAAATAACTGTCTGATCAGGAATCCTCTGTAACACGACAGCCATACCAGGTATCCACAACAACACTCATACAAATCAACTTCCTGGGAAGAGATTAAAGAGGGCCAAGATTCTAACATTGTATTCTGATAAAAACAAATATTTCAAATACAAAGGATAGCTAATCCCATCTCATATCATGTAGCATCAAATTTCTATGCCTTAAATTTCCCCTTTGGGAAATACAATGTGGACTCCTTAATACCGATTTAATGTGTATCCATGACATGATGGAACTATGAGACAAAATTGACAATGACTTGTCAACCCACACGGGTCCCTTGCAAAGAAATGTGAATATTTTCTCAAAAAAATACAAGGTGGTTTGTGGAAATATCATAGCGATTTCTACAAAAGTGAAGAACAGAGAAAACAAAAAAATTGATTCAGCCCCATCTCAGGTTTTTATCACAATGACAACTGGATGCCCAACAGAATGCTCCTGAATCAAACCCATTAAGAGAGAACTCAATGATGGATTGAAACCATTATTCGAATTGAGAATCAGCATTACTGCAAAGCCATATTTCTTATCGTTGTTTGAATGAATATGTTGATATCGGAGCTACAGTATGGATCTTTCCACATACACCACATACCAAAAGTATATGGACACTTGTTTGTCGAACAACTCATTCCAAAATCATGGACATTAATATGGAGTTGCAGGGACTTCAGCCACAAGCCACAACATTGCTGCTTCCATTCAGCCACAAGAGCATCAGTGAGGTCGGGCACTGATGTTGGGCAACTGCCTGGCTTGCAGTCAGCGTTCAAATCCATCCCAAAGGTGTTCGATGGGGTTGAGGTCAGGGCTCTGTGCCTGTCAAGTTCTTCCACACCAATCTCAACAAACCATTTCTGTATGGACCTCGCTTTGTGCACGAGGGGCATTGTCATGCTGAAACAGGAAAGGGACTTCCCTAAACTGTAGGAAGCATTGAATCGTCCAGAATGTCATTGTATGCTGTAGTGTTAAGATGTCCTTTTACTGGAACTAAGGGGTCTAGCCCAAACTATGAAAAACAGCCCCAAATCATGATTGCTCCTCCACCAAACTTTACAGCTGGCACTATGCATTGGGGCTGGTAGCGTTCTCCTGGCATTCGCTAAACCCAGATTCGTCCGTCAGACTGCCAGATGGTGAAGCATGATTCATCACTCCAGAGAACGCATTTCCACTGCTCCAGAGTCCAATGGCGGTGAGCTTTACACCACACCAGCAGACGCTTGGCATTACGCATGGTGATCTTAGGCTTGTGTGCGGCTGCTCGGGCCATGGAAGTATCTACTGTCTTCTCTGGGATGTCGATGTCACGTCTACTTCCGGTCCCCCACTCCAGAGCTCGAAGTCGTCGGTCTACTAACCCCCGGTCCTGGCAACCCATCATTATGCACACCTGGCAACCATCATTACGCATATCTGCGCCCCATCATGAGGCACATCTGGACTCCATCACTCCCTGATGACTTCCCCTTTATCTAGCACTCCGTTGCATCACCCATTAGGTAGTATTGTTTCCTGTTTTCATGTTCATGGTTCTGTATTCACTCTGGTCGTTCCTATTGAACTCACTGACTGCACCTGCTTCCTGCGTCTCTGTTACAGTCAAAATCAATTCAGGATGATTTGATAGCTTCCATTGCAAGTGAGATTAAAAGAGAGATTGGCGCAGCACATTTTCTCGCATGGCAAATGGATGAATCCCAGACATCAGCTTGTCGCTCGCAGTTCTTAGTTAGTGTCTGTTATGTGGACGATCGGGGCTTTATTCTGGAACATTTATTTGGCTACTTTGAATGCGCAGTCTATGTTTTACTTTGTGAAGTCTGAGATGTCTGAGTTTAACTTCATGGAGAAACGTGTTGCCCAAACCTATGATGGTGCTGCTCTAATGGAATGGATCTGCTATTTATATTTACAGTCCCCTCCCGTTCCCTGATTAAGAAGGGATGTCCACTCCACTACGTGTCAACTCTCTCCTGATATGACCTGACCTTCCTCTCCAAGCACTGTAAGAAACCCTGTCAATGTTCTCTCATTACTTTATGTCGAGTCAATCATATACACTAACACAATCACATTATTACACATACACATCAATGTGTTTTTAATCCTGGCTTGGACAAACTCATTCTTAGCTTTTTTTGTCTAACTGTGTTGTGTTCTTGCATTTTGACTTCCCAGTTAAATCCTGTCCTGCCCTCAGTGGAAGTGTGGCGCTGTTCTCCAGCACCATCCAATCACGATGAGCCTGTCCTGCACTGAAGTCAAGTCTCTGAACAGCTCCACTCATGCCTCATACCCCCATTCAGTCACTGCTGTGATCCCTTCCAAACACTGTAAGTAGGCCTCTCATTCCCGTTCCCCATCATATTTTACTCTAAATGTCTTTGTTAAGTGTTTAAGGTTCTAAAATAATTTACCCTGAACGATTTTGAAACGGGCTTTGTCGTCTCCGTGCGGTCTGCGCCTATACCGTGGGTCTCCCATCCTCCTAAATTGTTCAGGTCACCAGCCGCCACTGGTCCCTATGGGCCTACAAAGTCCACTGCTTTTCGGTCAACACCCACACACTAATGCACACACACTAATGAAAGTATAAGCGTATTTACACTTGGAAATACAAGGCTTTGTGCAGTGACCTTCTATTACAATAATTAATTAATTAGGCTATGTTCTGGTAGATACTGAAAACAGGCACGCAGTGCAGCTTTCATGGATTAGCAAGGCTTCATCATCCTCCACATAATTTAATGAAGAACTGATGGTATATTTACTCAAAAGAGAAACCTGCAAATAACTATAGATTGGACATGTTTACTGTGTATAATCGACTTCCTTTAACTTGTGTACCGCGCGCGAACACACACACTACCTGCTGAAGGTCTGTGAGGATGTAATCACAGAGCACGACTAAACCCTGTGAGGTCTACTGCTCTCCAAGAAAAACTAACACATTCTGACACGATTGAACTCATAAGCAAGACAAAACATGAATATAAACATGAGGCTACAAACTGAGTTCCAGTAATCTGTATCCCTGGGCAACTTTTATATAATTCACAAACAATCAAAGAGAGGAGATTTCTGGGAAAAAACAGAGACTTGAATGCAAAGAAGACTCAAAAGATAGACATATTGGAATAACCCATGGAAAGCACAGTAGAAAATGTATTGTTACGATCGCCTATGGTATGTTAATGAGGGCTGCTGCTCGGCCCAAACTCAAACTTCATATCACAGAAAATGTATTCCAACAGCATAAAGCTTTACGGCTTGCTATATCGTGTCTGCCATTAAATAACCGCACTTATTTAATGGCAGCACCCCCCCCCCCCCCCCGCCTCCCCTTCCATGTTTGATGTCTACCTGTTATTTTCATGGAAAATGTCAGCCAAAGGCAAGAGGGCTCGGGGCTCCGTGTCTTTATTACCCTCCCCCTGTGCCTAGAGCTGCGGTGGTTGGCCCCATTGACCCCAGTCCCCAGTCAATCCTCGCTCTCTCACAACTCCCCTGTTAGTACGTGTACCTCTCATCATTAGCCCCCCTTATAACCCTACCTGAACCTGTGATTTTGAGCCCCGGCTGAGCCTATGAACCCCAAACTCCCCGGGCACTGCTCCACCTGCTTCAAAAAAGGTCTGGCACTGCTTTTCCTCCTCCTTCTTGTTTTGACTGCATCTCAAATCGCAGAATCTCGTCTGCTCTTATGCCAATACCAGGTAGACGAAGCCTGCATTACTCCGCTTCTCTCATTCGCTTTCTCTCTCTCTTTCGACCTCTCTGCGATTCTGTCATCATACTTTTTTTTTTAAATCAAAGCTCCAATAATTCATAAGCATGTACTGTGTGTGTGTGTGTGTGTGTGTGCGTGCGTCATTTTCAGGGAGTACAAGGAGTTGAACAACGTTTAGTCAAGCTTACAGATGTAGGATCTTAATTTGATCACACTGTTGCTGGAGAACTTTACTGCAATGCAGGAAATATAAAACATGCAGTGTATTTGAGGTTTAAAAAAGGCTTCTGAAGTTTAGAATTTCCACTTTGAAATTACAGACTTGATTTTCTTTTATGAAAAATATATCAACCCCTACAAAAATATCTATTAGTTATAACCCACATAATAATTAATATTTCCTGTTGATGGATTATTTTGCTGCTGTAGCAAACTGGCTCAAATTAAGATCCTACATCTGTTACGCTAGGAGGAAAACTGGGGTAGTGAAAGAATTTATGTTTTTAGTAGACAATTGAGAAACAGTCCATGAAATTATACAGGTCTAGCAAAATGTATGAATATCGCAAAATTGGAATTAGGCTTACGAGGTCAGAAAACAAAATAATGCAGAATGTAGATGAAATAGAGCTATGGAAACAATAATTTTGCACGTCAGAGTCGATACGATTTCTGCAGTAGTGGGGGTGGGATATGGCAAAGGAAACCACATCATCACAGACTCCCAAGTGGATTCATAGGCCTCAATCTCCACACTGCCAATGAGGAGGACGGAAAGAAATTAAGTTTGTTGTCAACAGTCCTTCAAGTGAGTCAGCTCCTGCTCTGAACAAAAGTGGTTCAAGTATACAGTTACGTGACCTGGACTCACAGAGGCTATGTAACTGAACAAAAATTAAAACCCAACATGCAACAATTTCAACAATATTACTGAGTTACAGTTCATATAAGGAAATCAGTCAATTTAAATAAATTCATTAGGCCCTAATCTATGGATTTCACATGTCTGGGCAGGGGCATAGGCCCACCCACTTGGGAGTCAGGCCCACCCACTGAGGAGCCAGGCCATGCAAATCAGAATATGTTTTTTTTCCCACAAAAGAGCTTTGTAGTAGACAGAAATACTCCTCAGTTTCATCAGCTGTCCAGGTGGCTGGTCTCAGACAATCCCGCAGATAAAGAAGACGGATTTGGAGGTCCTGGGCTGCCGTGGTTACATGTGGTCTGCGTTTGTGAGGCCGGTTAGACGTACTGCCAAATTCTCTAAAACGACGTTGGAGGCGGCTTGTGGTAGAGAAATGAACATTTAATTATTTGGCAACAGTTCTAGTGGACATTCCTGTAGTCAGCATGCCAAATGCACGCTCCCTCAAATTGAGACATCTGTAGCATTGTGTTGTGTGACAAAACTGCACATTTTAGAGTGTCTTTTCATTATCCCCAGCACAAGGTGCACCTGTGTAATGATCATGCTGTTTAATCTCCTTTTTAATATGCCACACCTGTCAGATGGATGGATTATCTTGGCAAAGGAGAAATACTCACTAACATAGATGTGCACAACATTTGAGGGAATTTTTTGGTGCGTATGGAACATTTCTGGGATCTTTTTTTTCAGCTCATGAAACATGGGACCAACACTTTACATGTTACGTTTTATGTTTTTGTTCAGTATATGTGACTCATTTCAGGAAACTAGGCATATGTCGCACATCCCTACTTCACAGGAGAGGCAATTGAACGTAAAAACATTTTTTTTATCAAAATGCGTTTTTTGGCAGAAATGCCTTCTGGAACATGTGAACTTTCATGTGCCTTAATAACAAACTTGTATGCCATCTCTAAATACGAATTAAATTGTTAAATTACATGCCTAGTTGGTTTAGCCACAGAAAAAGACAGGAAACTTCCCACTAGCCATGATTGGCTGAGATAATGAATGGGCTGGACATGCCGAGAGATGAATTCAGATTGGTCTGCCATGGAGCATGCTTCTGTTTAACATGAGCTGCTTGGTATGTGTAGGTAGCTAATCCTTCTAACGCTGCTTTTTTGAAAGATATACCGAAGAACTGCTCTCTGCTTTCTGGAGGACCCCGTTTTGAAATCAGTGGAATGTCCAGTGAAAGCAGAGTATGACAGCTAAGGAGATGGAGAAAATCCAGCCACCATGCTTGACCGTTGGTATGAGGTTCTCATTCCATTATGCCTGGCGAAAACCAAACACTGCATTCCACATTAAGAATCTTCCACCATCGTTTAAGCATGATGGTGGTAGTGTGGTGGTTTGGGGATGCTTTGCTGCCTGGACCTGGACCTGGATGACTTGCTTTAATAGACGGAACCATGAATTCTCCTCTGTATCAGATAATTCTACAGGAGAATATCGGGCCATCTGTCTGTGAGCTGAAGCTGAAGTACAGCTGGGTCATGCAGCAAGACAATGATCCAAAACACACAATCAAGTCTACATAAAATGGCTAAAAAACAACAAATTTGAAGTTTTGGAATGGCCTAGTCAAAGTCCAGACTTAATCCCAAGTGAAATGTTGTGGCAGGCCTTAAAACGAGTAGTTCATGAAAAACCCACAAAAGTTGCTGAGTTAAAGCAGTTCTGCATGCAAGAGTGGAATGATCAACAACTACAGGAAGCATTTAGTTGCTGTCATTGCAGATAAAGGTGGCACAACCAGTTATTGAGTATAAGGGGCAATTCACTTTTTCACGAAGGCATTGGGTGTTGCATAACTTTGTCCATGAAATAAATTAAATAAGTACGTAATTATGTGTTATTTGTTCACTCAGGTTCCATTTATCTAATATTAGGTTTTGGTTGAAGATCATTCTGTAATAAAAGTAGAGAAAACTGTAAAGGGGCAAATGCTTTTCCACAGCACTGTAGCTAGCTAACACGCTAGAAACAAAACAAAACATTGCCTGGTTTGCTAGATTGACATATACTATATTCATTTTTAAACAGATGGGTTCGTTGGTGTTAAAATACACCAGTTATGCGAAGTTGGACCCCCAGGCTGCTAATGTCATGCAGCCTGTCATTTTTGTGTTTATACTTATTCATAAAGACAACGACAAGTTTGATGACGGACGACAATAGAAAGTTCCTGATGTCACTGCGACAGCTGTACAGCTACAGACATGTGGATAGACGTAGTAAAAACCAGCCTTTAGTCTTGAAATCTTTGGTTGTTTAGTACACTACCGTACTCCCTCTGTTTAGCACATGGCCTCACGTGAATCCTTAAAGAGACAGGTGGAGCTAAGGCTTAAGAGCGTGTGAACGATGCTGAATGGGTGTAGACAAAGAAGAGCTCTCCAGTAGGGACACCAAAACATTCAAGGGCCATTTTCTCAAATGTGGGGTTACAAGTTGATCAACTTTCAAAGCAGAATTACTTTCCCATTAGTCCTCAACTGTAGTGTATGATATACAATGTTCAATGAGTCTCTACTTTTATCCAATGTAGAAAACACCAATACAAGTTTTGCTATATAAGACCGAATCGAGCCGGTCGGTCTCATATATCAAAAGGATCAAACAGACCACGACAGTACGTCATCTTTGAAGTGCACATACTAAAACACTTATACAAGCCACTGTGTTGGATGAGAACAGTAGTGCACACTTACCCTTTATGGCTAACTTATCAGCCACGGGGAGCAGACTAATACACAAAGGGACCACAACATCACACCAACACAAAACTAAAACACCAAAGTACCAAAATAGGGTACTATCCGCAGCGATGGCTAACACAGCGATGGCTAACACAGCGATGGCTAACACATTAACCCACGATAGTATCACATCAACCAATGATGCTAACACAGTGACACTCACCTGCCACTACACCAGCCATGTAGAGCAGACTGATGCGTAGGATGCCATGGACCATCTCCAAGGGAACGCCGATCATCAGCTGGAGAAGAGCGTTGAACCCCAGCTGTTCCAACCTGAGAGACACAGTGAACAGTGGACACTGTGGACACTGGTCTCAATGACAAAGGAATAATGCATAGTGTTTTAAATCAGCTCCTTTGGTCTAGACACTTCATCAAAGGTATCTACTGAAGTCATCTATCACCGTCTATCCATCAACCCTGTCTATTATCTGTCAATGCAGTATCAATTATGTTTTGCTTTGCACTGTGTGTGTGTGAGTGTGAGTGTGAGTGTGAGTGTGAGTGTGAGTGTGTGTGTGTGTGTGTTTGTGTTTGTGTGTGTGTGTGTGTGTGTGTGTGTGTGTGTGTGTGTGTGTGTGTGTGTGTGTGTGTGTGTGTGTGTGTGTGTGTGTGTGTGTGTGTGTGTGTGTGTGTGTGTGTGTGTGTGTGTGTGTGTGTGTGTGTGAATGAGGTGGTGTGGGGTGGTTTCTTACCCAACGTGCATGAACATGTAGCTGAAGAAGCGCCACACCTGGAGGCGGTGTCTGGGGTGGTACACCAGGGAGCTCTTCATGAAGTCTGGCTGGTATGTCTGCAGTACCCACTTATTCAGCATGATGCCATAGCACATGAACACAACGATCTGACGGGAGAGGCGACACACGCGCTGGGTTCACACCCACGTCTCTTCATTCAGACACTCATTTATATCACATAGTACAGAGTTCTGTTATGAGAGCCAATTGGGATTCAGCTAATAAATGCGCTGAATGTTGTCTTCATTTTTTTGTGGCCTTGCGTTTGGTTGAAGACTTCCATTGGCACCGACAGGCGATGCACATCGAGAGAGAGACACACACAGCTGGTCCGATTCCATTAGCTCCTTTTCATAGATCAATTAATCATCATTTCAATGAATTTAAATGAACGGGAAATAGTCTTTATCGAAAGCCAAATTTTCATTACAGACCGTTCCCTGCCATTGTGAAGCATTTACGAGCACTTACAGTACTTGGCTTTCTTCAGAATGACAGTGAGTTCGAAGAGGAAGTGCTGTGGCTTCGTTGAGTAGCAGCAGGCTTTATAGCATTGCCTATTCAAGTCATAGCCACCCGGGCTAAAGTGGTCTGGTGGTTTTCTTTTTTTTCCCGTCAATAAATTGTTCCATTAATATCACTAAACTGGCCAGAGAATATTCCACTGGCTTGGTTGCCCAGTTCGACATCAGTTGCTGATAAGAATCCAAGAATCCGAACATGAAAGCCAATTTGACAGTGTTGCCTTCGAGGTCTGGCATTGAATATACGCACCCTTAACCACTGTTTACCAAAGCGTGGGTCAGTGTCCAGACTGCCCAGTGCCCATTATTGGGTCATTCCTCAAGCTAAAGATATTTTATGCCAGAAACATTGTACTGCTTATTTTAAAGGTCATAAGTCAATACTAACATCTTCGGGTGGGTCACAACGCAATAAGGTCTTAACAATGAGCAGCTCAGTCATCTTAGACCTCTCACCTGGATGATGGTAATGATGGCCATGAAGACAGGAGGGGGACACAAGCTGTTCTGGTGGAAGTACCAGCGCCGGTCTGTCTCGCAGGGCAGGATCTCATAGGCCACGTAGCGCACAAAGCGCTTGTACACGCCCAGGCCCGTCTCGTCCAATAGGATCTCCCGCTGCAGTGTGCGGCGGCCATTGGCGATGGCTCGTCGGAAACTGCTGGAACGCTTGCTGCTCATCTGAGGAGGGTGGAAGATAGAGAGAGAGAGAGAGACAAAGAGAGGAGTGAGCGAGAAGGAGAGAGAGAGAGAGAAGTTAGAATTTCTTTGAATCTGACAGAGAAAGCTATAATTTGATTGCTAATTAGAATTGGCATGCTAAATACCTTCAACTGCTTTAAGAAGTTGAAACACGACCATTATGCAGTAACCCCATGTCTTCCAAAAGTGCTGAAGCAAACGTTTTGAAGGCACAGAGAACCGAAAAGCCATGTAGCCTAGCTGGGGCTAAGACATTCAATGTGCTAACTTTAAACAAAGAGAATCTCCGTTCCTCCAGTTTCCATAGGAGAGTAAAGACGTACGTCAACTTGAACCGTTCAGTGCTAAAAGTGGAGGAGATTATTTCAGCGCTGCCTTGCCTTGACAGGTACACATGGCGCCTCTCTTCACTCAAAACGCGCGATTTTGCCATTGAGGGGCAAAGCTTTGCTGAGTAGAGCTGTTTTGCCCGAGGAGGAGGGAAGGAGAATGCGGTGGGGAGACTGGGTGACAGGCTCCTGTTATCATGGAGACTCCAGGTTTGCTAAGTGAGCAGTAAGCGGCACAGCTGGGGGCTAGCGTGACATGGTACACGGAACCCTGGATGTTTGCTGCTTTGGTAGGACCTTGAGCTAACACCCTGGTGCAACCATCACTGACAGTTGAAGCCCAAAATATCACTAGATAAGACACATATTGTAGCATGAATCTGGAAGAAAATGAACGTCCTCTTAAATAAAGGTGAGATTTAAAATACAAAATATTCTAGCGAAAATAAATCTGAAAAGCTCCACAAGGAAAGGACAGTGGAAAAAGTCAACCGATCCGCGTTTACCTATACAATGGAGAAATGCTTCAATCCAAGATGATACACAGGCAATATTGCAAGCCTCATTCCTACTGTATCCATCTGTACTGCAGCAGTTGTCAGAGTCCCCACAGACTCCACCAGACAGGCAGCGAAAGCAAACCAACCGTAATTCATTAGGTGCTGTTGTGTGCAGGCTCATTACATCCAGACATTGTGGGGAGCATAATAATAATGAAAGAAATCAGGGGCAATATCAATACAGCGCTAATTAAAGAAAGAAAAACAAGGAGACTAAGAAATATATAAACAAACAAATCACATACAAATGGATCTTAGCCGTCTGAGGATATTAAAGTAAATCATTTAATAATAACATAAATATAGTTAGTCTGTAGAGCGGTGGTGTATGGTGGTGGGGAAGTTTAGTGGAACGGGATGCCATGAGACACGTATTAAGTCATTACGATGCCGGGCTTGAACAATGAGCGAGTGTGGGCCTGTGGCATGGCGATAACCAGCGTGAGCGCGAGAGGCGCTGCCGGCCCTCCGGTGGAAGCACCACAGCATATTTTAGCACGGAGATCGAGCCCAGGGAATGTAATTATACTGTACGTGCGATAGGAGGGAGAGGAAAGCAGAAGCGAGGGGGTGGGTTGGAGACATTAGGAAGTAAGGAATGGGAAATTAGGGTGTTTCCAGGGAGGGAAGGGAAATTAGGGTGTTTCCACCCGTCTTCAATAATGTCTTTCTTAGAAGACTTAAGATAAAAGGAAGGTGTTTGTGCGTGGTTGGGGCTGATGTATACACAAATGTCTTTTTTTCCTTCTCTGTGGGATTTGTTTTCTAAACGATGCCTGTGTTTCCAGTGTTTCATCTGTTTGTTCCCCCAAAACACCTGCTGCCTCTCCTCTTAGTGACACGTTGCATCTCGCTCGCTGACATTTGTGCTCCTGAATGTTCCCGGGAGACATTTCCCGATAGACACTTATCCTTCTGCCCCGCCTTCTCCATCCGACACGAGGGACCGCCGCTTCTAACGTGAGCGTTAAGCGCGGCCTTTGAAGTTCGGGATGTTAGAGAGGGAGGCAGACAATAAAGCACGTTAGCGTGGCAGCTGACGATTTGACTGGCGAGCCCTGAGAAACTCAGTAGGAGCACTCTATCAGGGCGTGCTGGCATCACATCCCATCCCATCACTACTCACGAGGACCTCAGACTCTGGCATCAACATGGTCCACTGCTAAAACTCCCTTGACAAGAAGGAGACGTCTGCCAGGGAAAATAATTGATATTAAAGGATAAGTCTGAGGATGGAGCTTTAGATAGAATTCCCTTCCAGGGAGACCGGATTGGACCTAATTGACATCGGTGTGTGTATGCGTGTGTGTCCAGTCGTGTGTATTTAAACCAGCAAGGGGGTTACAGTACATGTTGGTGCTCAGCTCTGCTCCAGCCTCTGTCCTTCATGACTTAATTAGTACTGGTGTTTGGTCAATACTGTACTGCTCAATAGTTTGAATTAATAATGAAACATAAAGATGCTATTTGTTCCATAGTCATCTCTTTATAGAGGTACATGTGTATATTGAGTTTGGTATAGAGTCGTTCTAAATTATTCAGGCTATCCATTCCAGAACATTTCCAAAGTTGGGCCAGATGCTCACCAAACAATGTGAGCTGAACTTATTTCATGTGTAGAGTCAGAGAGTCCTACTGCTAAATGCTAGCAGTCAGTTAAGTCAGTTAAGAACACATTCTTATTTTCAATGACGGCCTAGGGACAGTGGGTTAACTGCCTTGTTCAGGGGCAGAACGACAGATTTTTACCTTGTCAGCTAGGGGATTCGATCTTGGTTACTAGTCTAACCACTAGGCTACTAGGCTACCTGCCACATAGTGCTTATTCAGAAAACCAGCCTAAAACCACAAACAGCAAGCAATGCAGAACTCATTCAATGAATGTTACTAAATTATTTACTACATACTGTGCAGAACCAGGTTGGAATCCTAATGTCCTAATGAAGGTTAAATAAAAAAAGTCCTGAATCACCAATGCAGTAAATGACTCACCATCACTTAGTTCTGTTAAACAGGAACAGCACACCATTTACTTCTCATTTACTGGTCATTAATAATACATTATTAAGCTATTAAATACACACACACACACACACACACAGTAATATAAGAGAAACTAAATCACTGTGTTCGCCCACCTTCTCCACTGACCCAGATTTTCAGAGCCATTCTACCAAAACCCTTTTAAAATACGAGCCCACCTTTATCTCCAAAGCAGCCCATAGCCATAACCCTCCTTCATGGTTTAATCATCAGGACCTAAACTGGAAAAACCTTCACTCCACGACACTTAAGCAAAGTGCACCACTTTAGAGCCAGCAACCCACCTAAAAGAGACATCGTGCTTGCCTGAGTTTGTAGTGTGTATTGCGAGGGTGTGTGTGTGTGTTGCGAGGGTGTGTTTGTGTGTTGCGAGGGTGTGTGTGGAGCTGATGAACAGCCACTGTGTGTGTGTGTGTGTGTGAGACAGGGATGATAAGGTGCATCTGTTCCTCTTTGTCTTTCCCTCCAGTGAGATCCTGCTCGTCAACTCAGAAGACAGATGCACCCTGGGCACTAAACACTGTCAGCACGACTCCGTTGAAGTCTCAAAACACTAGAACGACCACACTGGAGCCACTAAATATCCCAAATGGCCTTGCTGGGGACACTAAACACTCCCAAAGAGAGCTTCAGTCAGGTCACAGGTGACAAATGGCGCTCTGGGCTTAGGGTGTCAACCTCATCCCCTCTTCAAGCAAGCAGAAACACAGAGAATCCCTGCAGCAATATTGATGTTAAATAGAAAACCGGAAATATTGTCAATTCACTATGTATTGTAGTTGACTGAAGCATGCTTGGTAAAGTTCGCCTAGCGTTTTCTATATTTGTCTGCCATGACTAAATCACAACGCACACTGACATGGTGGCAGCAGTGGGATCCGTATTGGTGTATCTCTCAGATTAAGGAGGAACAATGACTAGGGAAAGGGATTTTTCCTGAACACAGTCACCTGAAAATGAGGTGTGTGTGTGTATGTGTGTTTGTAAGTGTGTGTGGGCCTCTCATAGTCTGCGATCCCCCTGAGAGGCTTTAGCGGAGCATGAGTTATCCCCCCCAGGCTGGTCCGATGGAGCTCTCTGGCTCCGATCAGCCGGCATGAAAAACACGGAGGAACTCAAACACATTCACACACTCACGCAGCCATACGCTTCTGAACTTGTGGGCCAAGAGCTCGCTTCCGACACATTTACACCCAGTCACGTCGAGACAGTATGTGTGGATCAACAACTCACACCGAGCCCGAAGACCAATAGAGCGAAGGAAAGTTTAACATCCCTGTTCAGCAGACTAACAGGATGAAAGTCCCACGCCTCGGGGCCAAAAGGCTAGACATAACTGCTGATGTACAGTATGTAGAGTGCACAGATGTGTGAAAACACACACACAGCACACACACACTGCTCCAGCTCCACAGGCAGGGGTGTTTTATCTTCTTTGCCAGGTCTTAATTCAGGCCATACGGCAGACGTTAGACACTGGTGGTAATATAATGGCAGCGGTGCGCTTCCCAACTCAGAATACCATTCATCCGACACATACTGTCAGTGGTGTCCCCTTTTTAATTCTCCCTGAAGGAGAGGGAGGGAGAGAGGCAGGCAGACAGACAGACAGAGGAAAAGTGAAGGAGATGGAAAGAGAAAGAAAGAAGGGACAAAAGGAGGAAGAGAGAAGGAAAAATAAAGCGTGATAGAAAGAGAAGAAGACAACCAGAGGAAGGCTGGGGGGGGTGTCAGCTTGGCTATGACCTGGTTAAAAATGTCACGCTACATTTGCATATTCTCCCGACAAACTAAACCAGACCTGCTCCTATCGGTACGCTAAGCGTGTGTACGGTGAATGAGTCTGTGTGTGTATGTGTTAGCCTCCCTGATCATGTGTTAGTGAGCAAGTGCACGTCCTCTGTGAGTGTGCGTCTGTGCCCATCCAGTGAAAAATGGATGCAAACTGTGTATGCGCACACGTTTGTCACACAAATCTTTACCAATCAGACATGGATGTCGATATCTCTGTGAGGCTGAGCATTCTCAAATGACCTTAGATCACTGCCTGCTACTACCAATGCTGGGCTGATCGAACCTCATTTGCATTTGGCTGACGGTGAATATTAAACTGTCTCGCTGATGCTGCCTAAACCTGGGGAGGGTTTTAACATACGATCTGGACCTACACGGGTGACGAAAAAGAAAATCAATTCTGAGCGGTTTAGACGGGGGTGGGGGTGGGGGGGTGATATTGGGGAGAGAGAAGGGTACATTATGAATAAAGGGATACTATTAAAGGAGGATAAGATTTGCAGAAGGGGAGAGGGAGTAACAGAAGGAAGAGGCATGAAGATCCAAAAAGGGAGGGGTGGACGATAGGAGAAGGGCAAACTAAAGGAAGGGGTTGGAATGTCGGCGAGAGCACCTGCATCTGCATTGCTGCTCACACACTAGAAGCTAGACCTGAGCATTTGGAAGGGGAACTAAATGGAACCGCTTTCATTACAAACCATGAGCAGAACAGAGCGAAGGAAGGAACCAGCTTAGGGAAGTGAAAACATGTCAGGAATTGCATCGTGTTGAATGAATCACGCTGCTTAAACCCATATGCTGCGAGGAGAAGAAACATGCTCTGGTCTACGGCTACACTCAAGACTAAGAATCACCTCAGCCCCTTTAAAAGGCTTTGCATTAATTCGATATATCGGAACAAAGGTCTAAACACAGACAGGTTAAGTGGAGAGGAATGAATAAGAATATCTCTGACCTCCTAGCAGCATCAGAACTCAGAACACTGCTCAGTAGAAGACATTGAGGCAGGATTTTCCCCTTTGCTCTACCAACAGCTAATACAGTATAATGTATAACTGTGTGTGTGTGTGTGTGTGTGTGTGTATTTATTTATCATTACATTTTGTTTGGGTGTATTTATAATTACATTTAATTAGAAAGATCAAACCTCTTTCTGAAGAACAAAAGACTGCAATGGGCAGGTACACTTTGACATCATGAACCTCGAATCATTCTGTAGCAAGTGTGTGCACGTACTATACGTGCCTCTGTGTGTGTGCGTGTGTGTGTGCGTGTGTGTCCATTCCCTGTCACTCACCAGCTCGATGAGCTCCTGGTAGCACACCTGCCCATCCTCGTTGCTCTGCACCAGTGCAAACAGCATGTCCAGTTTGGAGGGGTCCAGCTGCAGCTCATGGTGCTCCACCAGACTGGTGAAGTTCTCCACTGCAATGAAACCGGTGTTGTCTGGGTCCAGCTGGCAAAACACAACAACACATGAATATCAGTGCAGGCTGATCAGAATGCTGCTGTTGACGATTCTAGTAGTAGGGCTTATTAGCAAGGATCGGCTCAATTCCATTTCAATTCAGGGAACTCAAGATTTGAAAAGTGACATTCCTTTCCTACGTTGAGTAAATTGAAAGGGAATTAATCCTGTTCATTTCAAATAATTATCTTTCTCTACCTCCCGTTCTTGATATACAAAACACATCTCATCTGCAGTGCTTTTTAAAAGCACATTGCGTTCAATAGACAACAGTTATGTAGAGGGGTACTGTGGTTATCAACTAGTCCATAGACAACAGTTATGTAGAGGGGTACTGTGGTTATCAACTAGTCCATAGACAACAGTTATGTAGAGGGGTACTGTGGTTATCAACTAGTCCATAGACAACAGTTATGTAGAGGTGTACTGTGGTTATCAACTAGTCCATAGACAACAGTTATGTAGAAGGGTACTGTGGTTATCAACTAGTCCATAGACAACAGTTATGTAGAGGGGTACTGTGGTTATCAACTAGTCCATAGACAACAGTTATGTAGAGGGGTACTGTGGTTATCAACTAGTCCATAGACAACAGTTATGTAGAGGGGTACTGTGGTTATCAACTAGTCCATAGACAACAGTTATGTAGAGGGGTACTGTGGTTATCAACTAGTCCATAGACAACAGTCGACAGCAGACAGACAATAGAACAGACAGACCAGGACAATGGAGAGTAACGGAGCCAAGAGAGAAGAGTCTGTCAATGAGAGCAGCATTAATTAAGCCATACTTTTAGTGGGAACGTCAATGGAAGAATTAGACCAGCCTTAAAAACAGAACACTAGCTAGCTGTATTTATTCAAATTAAATGGGCAGGCGAGAAGAAAAGAGCAGGCTGATAACATCAGTCATTTGGCGGGACTGATAACCAAAATGGGCCAACATGTCAAAATGGTACACCGTGACCTGAACCCACTGTACGACTGAAATCCCACCGCTGTCACCATATGTCGTTGTACAGAATGAAATCAGTAGAGAGCATTAGATTCTCTGGAGTCTTTCCTTTCATTTTGGAGTCGAAGTCACAGTTTTTCCTTCTAATGAGTTTAGTGAGTCGCGTTCTAGCTGAATTTGTGGACCAATCAGGACAGTGTGGTTTTCATTAATCACCACTCTCACTGTGAGGCGACCGGCCCCTGTGGGTTACTACCGCTGAAGCTCGCACGCCTCGGTCTACCCGTGATTAATTTAAGCGGGGGAGTGTCATAAAAATCGCCAGAGTTTAACCGTCCGAAATAGTGCCGGTTAAAAATGGCCCATAAAGTATAGGGTGTGTATGTGCGTGTGGTGTACAGTGTGTATGAGCCCTCGTCCGACTGTGTTTTTATGTTTGTACTGTATCTGGCCTATTTTCCTTCCTTTTTTAAATATTCAATTTAATTTGATTCAATGGCTCATTAATATCCCGTGCTAGTTTTTCATTAGGGTGTCTAGTTTGAGTTGTCTAGTCCTGTGTATGAGTTTACCTAAGGCCAAACCCATCCAGCAAAAACAGACCATATGGGACGACCGCTCAGTGCCTAGCCCTTTACTATGTTTCCTGTAATGCTAACGTAGACTCATTAGTCATCTGAGAGTAAACCAACAGCTCCTTGTCGCTCCAGGGCGGAACAGTGGTCTTTCAGCTGTTGCATCACTCTGGAGTCACCCACAGTGTGTATCATGTTGGTCTGTGTAAAGATAGGAGGGACTCTCAATGTTCCCCATTGTGGTTTGGGCCCTTTCGTTCTGAATATAGATGGCCCTGTGACTGAGGACTGAGGTAATTTCCCTGACTGCCTCAGGATCAGGAGTGGAGAGTGGTTGTAAAAACACTGAGCCTGGCAGTACCAGTCTATACTGCAGCTGCCACAAGGTCAACAGCTTTACAGCTCAATTTAGCAAGGAAGATCAATCAGAAAATCCTTGGGAGTGCCTTATACATAGTGTGTGTGTGTGTGTGTGTGTGTGTGTGTGTGTGTGTGTGTGTGTGTGTGTGTGTGTGTGTGTGTGTGTGTGTGTGTGTGTGTGTGTGTGTGTGTGTGTGTGTGTATTTTGTTGTGTTACAGCCTGAAAATAAAATGGCTTAAATAAAGATTTATTTTGGTCACTGGCCTACACACAATACCCCATTATGTCTAAATGGAATTATGTTTTGCGAAATGTTTACAAATGAATAAAAAATGAAAAGCTGAAAGGTCTTGAGTCAATAAGTATTTAACCTCTTTGTTCAGGGGTAAAAATGTGCTTAACAATCCACATATTACTTGCTTGGGCTCACTTTGTGAGCAATAATAGTGTTTTGAATGACTACCCCATCTCTGTACCCCACCCTACACAGGTTCCTCAGTCGAGCTGTGAATTTCAAACACAGATGCAACCACAAAGGGAACTTATTGCACCTAAAGCAGACAATGAATATCTCTTTGAGCATTGTGAAGTTAATTACACTTTGGATGGTGTATCAATACACCCAGTCACCCAGTCCTTCCTAACTCAGTTGCCGGTGAGGAAGGAAACTACTCAGGGATTTCACCATGAGGCCAATGGTGACTTTAAAATAGTTGAAGAGTATAATTTCTGTGATAGGAGAACAACAACATTGTAGTTACTCCACAATACTAACCATATTGATAGAGTGAAAAGAAGGAAGCCTGTACAGAATACAAATATTCTAAAACCTGCATCCTGTTTGCAACAAAGCACTAAAGTAAAACAGCAAAAGTTGTGGGCAAAGCAATTCATTTTTGTTCTGAATACAAAGTGTTATGTTTGGGGCAAATCCAATACATTAGCAAGTACCACTCTCCATATTTTCAAGCATAGTGGTGGCTGCATCATGTTATGGTATGCTTGTAAACGTTAAGGACTGGGAAGTTTTTCAGGATAAAAAAGAAATGGAAGTAAGCACAGGCAAAATCCTAGAGGAAAATCTGGTTCAGTCAATTTTCAGCAGGACAACAAGCTAAAACACAAGACCAAATCTACACTGGAGTTGCTTACCAAGTTATAGTTTTTACTTAAAACTTGAAAATCTATGGCAATACCTGAAAATGGTTGTCTAGCAATGATCAACAACCAATTTGACAGAGCTTGAAGAATTTGAAAATTAATAATGGGCAAATGTTGCATAATCCAGATGTGGAAAGCTCTTAGAGACTCACAGCTGTAATTGCTGCCAAAGGTGCATACAAAATATTGACTCAGAGGTGTGAATACTTATGCAAATGAGATATTTCTATATTTAATTTTCAATAAATTTGCTAACATTTAAACAAAAAAAATACATTTTTACTTTGTCGTTATGGCTATTGTGTGTACATGGGTGAGAAAAAAAGTTTGGAATACAGGCTGTAAACACAGCAAAATGTGGAATAAGTCAAGGGGTATGAATACTTTCTGAAGGCCTATCACTCTCTCTTTGTGGAGTTAGTTTCCTCGTCCACTGTACTGATTTCAGCAGCGTTTACAGCTGTTTAATTGAACAAAACCAACTCTTTAATTCAAATGAATCGACTGTTCACCCTCCCCAGGTCTCTTGTTATTTATTTATTAACCCAGGGGCAGGGTACTAGCAGTCATGTACTAGTGTGTAAGCTTGATGATGGTTCAAGTCAGATGGTAGCATGTTAGCTCTGTTGATACTAGCAATCAAATGTTAGCGCCCTACCCTTTCTGAATGCTAATAGCAGCAACGAATGTAAATGCCTGTGTTTTCATTATCACACTTTGTTGCAAAAGCAATTTTTAATCCCAACAGGCAGGCACACGTGCAAATGTACACACACGTGGACACGGACACAAGCATTTCACTGTAAGGTCTACACCTGTTGTATTCGTCGCATGTGACGAATAACATTGGATTTGAAACACGCGGATACGGACACACACACACACAAACTGGTAATCAGTCAACTCGTGACATAACACACACTGGGTAATCTCTGCTGAACGCCGGGGCCCCTCACTGGCTGGACCTGACCACCTGGAGCTTGTATGAGGCTTCCTGAAATGCAGCTAAAGCGAAAGCATGTATGAAAATGAACCAAGAAAGAAAGAAGGCTCAGATCTATTTTTACTTAATCCCCTTACTCTGTGTTTCATGGAGGTTTGTTGAATCACAGTCGATTCTGCCCCCGGTGCCGAGGAGAGAGAGCGAAAGGGGTGCAGATACAACCAGCGTTTTACACAGGCTGAGTGTAGGACACTAGGATGATAGGAGGGGGAGAAAGGGAGGGCATGACCATAATCATGGTTTGAGTTTTAGTGAGGTTCGGAAAATGAGCCCGGCCATTATTACCTTGGCTGCTATAGTTTCATTCACTTCAATCAATCTACAAACACGTAGCCTATTAGCTATACAGATGTAATGTTTCTACCTGAAAGGAGGGAAATATGAGAAATGATTCACACTGACACGTATAGCATCGGCGACTGTTCAGTCAGTTGTAATGATGAATTGCATAAAATCCTCAACTTTTTACAAAGATATCTCTTTTCTCAAACTACATAGCCTTCACGTTTGTATTCCGAGGCATTACTAATCAAGCTCTGCACAAACACATCAATGGAGCACACAGATGATCGTATTATCACATACACATGAATTTCTAGGATATTACTTACTATTCTGTATTAATATCAGTGATATAGAGGTAAAAAAAAATAAAGTGGTAATGGATAAACTAAACTCCAGTGGGCAATGGAGATAAGACAAACAACCACTGATATAAACAAACACATCTTTATAACTTTGTTTGCATCTTAATGTAGGGAAGATAGGCTATGTGGAGATGTTCATATTGAAACATACTGTATCTTTTCCCTAACTTGTTTGATAAAATTTGTACAGATTTTCTCAGGTGTCACCACATGGGGCTCCGACCCCAAGTATGGGAACCACTGTACTAAGCTCTCTCTCTGCTTGATTCCTCTCTCTCTATGTCTCCTCTGCTTCCTTCTGCATGCATTGCAGCCTACTTCAGCTTCACCACTGAGCGCCACATCACTTTCTGTCTCAGTAGTCTATTCTCTGTAAAGCAAAGTTATTATGAGAACTTAGTAGCCTGCTAAGGTAGGCTCTGTTTAACGTTAGCTTCTTGATTCATCCTTCTAGCTGGCTATGTAATACTAGCCCGAGCCCTTCAACCAGGAGGCTCCTCAAAAGACGATAGGGATCACCATCCTACTCAGTGAATTTCATAAAAATAAAAGTTGTGAAACATTAAAGGGGAATTTCACCCTGGGAGAATCTGGGCTTGTTTTCATCATGTCCGAGGCATTTCTAGGTCAGTGAAATGTGTTTCACACATAACTGCCCAGGAGGAAGGTCTGGGCTTTGCGCGCTGACTGATACACCCTATGACTGCTTCTGGTGTCCTAAATATGGTTGTCCTTGTCCTTGATATGGTTGTCCTTGTTTGATAGAGCCAATGGAAGTATTTCAATGATGTTCCTATCAACGGATTCATTGCTAGATATACAAGCTGACAGCTTTTCTCCAGTCTCTGAAAGACTACAACCCGTGTGGTGTGGGGTGGTGCTTCGTGCTCTTGCCCTGTCCCTCCACTAATGCAGGCTTTTTTGAAAGGGAGACGTACACCAATATCACAATCCTTTGGTCAAAACTGAAAAAACTGACCAGACCGCAATGGCTTCAAGTGATTCCTCTCACCAACACAAATTCAACAATGGAGCCTTTTTCTGTTGCTACATGGTCACATTCAACCATACATGTTTCAACCGGAATATAGCGAAGAGGATTTTAAACAAAGAGTTGAATTTAGCTAAAAGCTCAGCTACAGCCAATGGCAGCACCAAGAGGGAAGATCACAAATATTGTGGCTTGCTAAGTAAGTTATTTTTTCCTGCAAGCCCCCTTGCTAGCTAACTTTAGTTTATCTACTGAAACTCATATTGTGTATTGCTGGCTAACATGTGTTACAGTTCATTTTTCTGTTTGCTAACTTAACACGTGTTACACATCATTTTTATGTTTGCAAACTTAGGTAGGTAGCTAGCTAGTCTAGCTTGCTAAGTTAGCTAAACAACTACAGGTAGTCATATCTATGAGTAAAAGTAGATTAGTTGTACATTCGGAGATCTATTGTATCTCGATTGTAAAACCTCTTCTCTTTTTAGTTATAGATATGGCCAGCTACTAAACAGCAAGCTACAACGTTACAACCAGCCACCTAAAGCTAGGTTGACCAGCAAACGTTAGCACGACTGGAGATAGCTAGCTAGTTAGCCTGGCACCTGCCAACTTGTTACTATGCGCCAGGCCTTGCGTTTGTAACTTTTTAGCAAACGTGTAACATTAACTGTAAATAGTTGTATTAGCCAGCTGTGTAACATGTAACATAATTGACGAGGGTTGACATTGGTTATGATTTCAAAATCACAGATGTAAATAACAATTATTAAGTTTACTAGCTAACAGTGAGTAGAAGCAACAATGCAACAATTTAACTGTTGTAAATCTCTAAAACTGATAAATTGGTTTTACTATATAAAAAAAATATTTGCCTAAGCATAGACACGGTTGTAGCTAGATACTGTCTGCCTAACTACCTAGGTACATTTGTACAGTCTGGTCACTGTGCAAAGGTCTATAGACCCTTTTCTAGTACCCACCACATCACACACAGATGTGTGCAACTCTTTTTTATTTTATTTGACCTTATTTTACTAGGCAAGTCAGTTAAGAACAAATTCTTATTTTCAATGACGGCCTTAACTGCCTGTTCAGGGGCAGAACGACAGATTTGTACCTTGTCAGCTAGGGGATTAGAACTTGCAGCCTTTCGGTTACTAGTTCAACGCTCTAACCACTAGGCTACCCTGCCGCCCTCTTGACGGCAGTGAGAAAGCCATCGCCATCTGCGCCCATTCAACATAGCCTAGATTTATGTTTAAATTACATTTGGACAAAATAGCTTTTTGGGGTTCTCATATGCTTACAATTATGTTTTGATCGTTTTTTAAAGTATAATGCAGTTGATTTGCGATGATGACAAAAACATGATATTAAGTAGGACATTCACACGAGCCTTGAAATCCAAAAGTAGTGTGAAATGCACTTATAAGCAACATGTAAATTAGAGGCTTTTTTTTGTTGCCGTTCTATAAGAACTCCCATTTGTTCTGCCACCAAGTTACGCACCTCGCCCTCCTGCAGCAATGTTTGCAAACACAGACAGGGGTCTATTAGGCTAGATATCTAAATGTAATCTATGAGCCTGTACACATGTATGCATGTTCAACGAGTCTACCCTAATGTTGTTATGCTGGCACAGTTCCTCTGTCGTTCAAACTCTGCAAAGGAGTATCATTTATTATATTCTTTGTTTTAGAAGACAATACTGTGTGGTGCCTTGGCTTTTTCCTGGTGTGGATACATGTAGAGAAACATAATTCCTCTGCCTGCGTGTGTCATTGTAGCTGAACTGTTTCCCTCTCAATGAATTGGACATGTGTGGGATTTCAAGCAGAAGATGACTCAAGATGAGCTGAATGGCAGTTTGATCTGACAACACTTCTCCCACAGGGTTCCCTGAACTTACTGTATGTTTCTTTCGAATGGCAATTTCATCATGAACAACTCTCCTATCCTTTGCTGATGACCAATTCTCTTAGTTACAGATTGTTCCACCAGATAATGTGATTTAACCAAAGATTTTTGCTATCATTTACTGGGAGTTAACATTAGCTAGGTGGCTAGGTGGCTAATGCTAACGTTAGCTAGGTGGTTAATGTAAGCTACGCTAGGGTTTAGGGTTAAGGTTAAGGTTAGGAGTTATGTTAAAGTTCTAAGGTTAGGGTTACCAAACAAGCTAAGTAGTTGCAAAGTAGTAAGTAGTTGAAAAGTTGCTAATTAGCTAAAATGCTAAAGTTGTCCGTGATGAAATTCAAACACGCAACTCTCTTTTCATTATTCCCTTAAGTAAACGTATGTCATATATAAGCCTGCCACACGTAACATATCGCACTGATTTGAATATCCCGCATTTTTGTTTACTATGTTACGTCTAGTGTGTGAGGCCAGCCTGGTTTAACAAGTACCAGGAGCAACCATCTTCTGAGAAGGTGAAGAGGCGGTGAAGGATTGTTCTTTGTTGGTAATTAGAACTATTAACAATCAATACATTTAATTAGGAAAACGGAGTCACGTGAATGATGCTTGTAAGCGGAGCCTTTTTGCTTAGTCAGGGTAGTGGGGTTCCTGACTGTCTGACAGAGGAAGAAAGGAAAAGAGATAGAGGGAGGATGGGTGAGAGAGGAGAAGAGAAGAGGGAGGGGATGGTGCAGGAAGGCAGCTGTTATTGAAGCGATCCAACAGCAGTAGGATGACGCGTTGACAAGCCACATCATTGCTATGGTTACATGCTTTTGCCTTTCCCCTTTAGGAGTGCTGGGGCATGAGGAAGAGACGGAAGGAGATAAAGAGGGAAGAGAGGGGATGAAGAAAGGTTAGAGGGGGAGGTGGAGCACTGGAGTAGGAAATATGGATATAGATGGTTGGAGAGATAATGAGGGGAATGGGTAAAAGGATGGGCTGAGGAAAAAGGAAGGATGAAAGAGGGGAGGACTAAGCGCCCAAGGGGGGGGGGGGGGTGACACCAGTACCTAGGAATGGAGAGGGTGAAAGGGTTAACGAAAAGAAAGAGGATGAGATAGGGTGAAGAAAAATATGGTGGGAGCAAGTAGAAGAGGATGGATGAAGATAGGGGGATGAAATAGTGCGGATGAGAAGGAGGCTGCAGGGTATGACCTCTCTGTTAACCCCCAGGACCTCTATTACCGTCAGCAGAGCAACCAGCCACTGAGGCTGACCCCAGTGCAGACCTCACTTAACTGAGCAACCAGCACTACAGTGGAGAAGGGGAGAAGACCCTTAGGAGTGTAGTACTGTAGTAACATGAGTGTGCTAATTTAGCATTGTAGTAGTAAACATTGTAGTAGTAAACATTGTAGTAGTAAACATTAAGAACATCTTCCTAATATTGCCCTCAGAACAGCCTTAATTCGTAGAGGCATGGACTCTACAATGCTTCCCGCAGTTGTGTCAAGTTGGCTGGAGGTCCTTTGGTTGGTGGACCATTCTTGATACACACGGGAAACTGTTGAGTATGAAAAACCCAGTAGAGTTGCAGTTCTTGACACACTTAAATTGGTGCGCCTGGCACCTACTATTATACCCCGTTCTAAGGCACTTACATATTATACCTTGCCCATTCACCCTCTGAATGACACACATACACAATCCATGTCTCTATTGTCTCAAGACTCTTAACCTATCACCTCCCCTTCCTCTACACTGATTGAAGTGGATTTAATAGGTGACACCAATAAGGGATCGTAGCTTTCACCTGGATTCACCTGGTCAGTCTATGTCATGAAAAGAGCAGATGTCCTTCATGTTTTGTACACTCAGTATAGTACTGTAGTAGTATTAGAGTGGTGTAGTAGTGTAGTAGTACACATGAAGCATCTGAGTATTGCAGTATTTTGAGAGTAGTATAAGTGTTGCAGTAGTACTTGCATGGCAGTGTATTACCATAGCGCTAGTGTCTGAGCTAACCGGGTATCCACAGCTGTTCTCTGACTGGGCCACTCTGTAATTATCATACGGCTGCAGCATTCTAGGCTACTGTGGCACTGACTGACTGCAAGATGGTGGCAGCCAGGCCACCACAACAGCTCTCTCTCGAACCGATTACTACATTTTCTTCCATTTACACATCCAGCACTGTCACACAAAAAAATGTCAAGAGACATTCCTCAAATGCCGCGCATGAAAAGCACCACACTGACGGTATCAGACCTCTAGGAAAAGGAAAGGGAACATAAGAACCTCATCCACGCTGTGGTTGGCATGTATACAGTGGGGCAAAAAAGTATTTAGTCAGCCACCAATTGTGCAAGTTCTCCCACTTAAAAAGATGAGAGAGGCCTGTAATTTTCATCATAGGTACACTTTAACTATGACAGACAAAATGAGAAAAAAAATCCAGAAAATCACATTGTAGGATTTTTTATGAATTTATTTGCAAATTATGGTGGAAAATAAGTATTTGGTTAATAACATAAGTTTATCTCAATACTTTGTTATATACCCTTTGTTGGCAATGACAGAGGTCAAATGTTTTCTGTAAGTCTTCACAAGGTTTTCACACACTGTTGCTGGTATTTTGGCCCATTCCTCCATGCAGATCTCCTCTAGAGCAGTGATGTTTTGGGGCTGTTGCTGGGCAACACGGACTTTCAACTCCCTCCAAAGATTTTCCATGGGGTTGAGATCTGGAGACTGGCTAGGCCACTCCAGGACCTTGAAATGCTTCTTACGAAGCCACTCCTTCGTTGCCCGGGCAGTGTGTTTGGGATCATTGTCATGCTGAAAGACCCAGCCACGTTTCATCTTCAATGCCCTTGCTGATGAAAGGAGGTTTTCACTCAAAATCTCACGATACATGGCCCCATTCATTCTTTCCTTTACACAGATCAGTCGTCCTGGTCCCTTTGCAGAAAAACAGCCCCAAAGCATGATGTTTCCACCCCCATGCTTCACAGTAGGTACGGTGTTCTTTGGATGCAACTCAGCATTCTTTGTCCTCCAAACACGACGAGTTGAGTTTTTACCAAAAAGTTATATTTTGGTTTCATCTGACCATATGACATTCTCCCAATCTTCTTCTGGATCATCCAAATGCTCTCTAGTAAACTTCAGATGGGCCTGGACATGTACTGGCTTAAGCAGGGGGACACGTCTGGCACTGTAGGATTTGAGTCCCTGGCGGCGTAGTGTGTTACTGATGGTAGGCTTTGTTACTTTGGTCCCAGCTCTCTGCAGGTCATTCACTAGGTCCCCCCGTGTGGTTCTGGGATTTTTGCTCACCGTTCTTGTGATCATTTTGACCCCACGGGGTGAGATCTTGCGTGGAGCCCCAGATCGAGGGAGATTATCAGTGGTCTTGTATGTCTTCCATTTCCTAATAATTGCTCCCACAGTTGGTTTCTTCAAACCAAGCTGCTTATCTATTGCAGATTCAGTCTTCCCAGCCTGGTGCAGGTCTACAATTTTGTTTCTGGTGTCCTTTGACAGCTCTTTGGTCTTGGCCATAGTGGAGTTTGGAGTGTGACTGTTTGAGGTTGTGGACAGGTATCTTTTATACTGATAACAGGTTCAAACAGGTGCCATTAATACAGGTAACGAGTGGAGGACAGAGGAGCCTCTTAAAGAAGAAGTTACAGAGAGCCAGAAATCTTGCTTGTTTGTAGGTGACCAAATACTTATTTTCCACCATAATTTGCAAATAAATTCATAAAAAATCCTACAATGTGATTTTCTGGATTTTTTCCCCTCATTTTGCATGTCATGGTTGAAGTGTACCTATGATGAAAATTACAGGCCTCTCTCATCTTTTTAAGTGGGAGAACTTGCACAATTGGTGGCTGACTAAATACTTTTTTGCCCCACTGTACGTCAAAACGGTATAACCCTGTCCTTTATGTAGCAGGTGAAAATAACTCTGTAAGGAGGGGAATCGCAGAGGAGATATTTATCAACTAATGATCGCATGGCTCAGTGATGGTGGAGCTCTAGCTCCCAGTTTCCTTATTAAGTGTCATGGCTATATAAATATATGTGTGTATGAAGAAGAGACGGAAGGAGATAAAGAGGGAAGAGAGAGGATGAAAAAAGGTTAGAGGGGGAGGTGGAGCACTGGAGTAGGAAAAGATGGATATAGATGGTTGGAGAGATAATGAGGGGAATGGATAAAAGGATGGGCTGAGGAAAAGGGAGGATGAAAGAGGGGAGGGCTAAGGGCCCAAGGGGGGGGGGGGGGGGGGGGGGGGGTTGACACCAGTACCTAGGAATGGAGAGGGTGAAAGGGTTAACGAAAAGAAAGAGGATAAGATAGGGTGAAGAAAAATATAGAAGAGGATGGATGAAGATAGGGGGATGAAATAGTGCGGATGAGAAGGAGGCTGCAGGGGAATGACCTCTCTGTTAACCCCCAGGACCTCTATTACCGTCAGCAGAGCAACTAGCCACTGAGGCTGACCCCAGTGCAGACCTCACTTAACTGAGCAACCAGCACTACAGTGGGGAAGGGGAGAAGACCCTGACCTGGGAACAAACCGCAGCCATAAATAAAAATAAGGAAGTTCTAGGTACTTTCAGTAATTATTTGTGCAGTGCCTATCTATGAAGTAGTAGGAGTGTAGTACTGTAGTAACATGAGTGTGCTAATTTAGCATTGTAGTAGTAGGAGTGCAGCAATATACACTGAGTGTACAAAACAGCCTTAATTCATAGAGGCGTGGACTCTACAATGCTTCCTGCAGTTGTGTCAAGTTGGCTGGATGTCCTTTGGTTGGTGGACCATTCTTGATACACACGGGAAACTGTTGAGTATGAAAAACCCAGTAGAGTTGCAGTTCTTGACACACTTAAATTGGTGCGCCTGGCACCTA